>NC_085141.1:12812265-13133980 GCF_024139115.2 Armigeres subalbatus
CACACACACGCGATTTCTTCAAGAACATTGCAGTTCTTTCTCTTGATTTTCTTCAACTTGTTTAGGCTCGATACCAATGCCGGCCGGTTTCGGCTCAACACTGATGCCGGTCGGCCTCAGCTCTTCATTGATGCCGGCTAGTTTCAGCTCGACTCTGCTGCTGCTGCCGGTATCTCCTCGGCATTGCTGCGGTGTCGGGTCTGTAGAATAGGCTACTTCTGGAACATTTTCTGCGGCTGTACTGGCAAGCTTTGGCTGATGGTGGCCTCGGCGCTGCCGGGCCGAAAAGCGGATGATGCGGACGATGCTGTTTTGCGAAAAGTTGCGAGTGCTGTTGTGGTTTTGCTTGTCCCGGTTAGAATGAAAGAAAAATATCCCGTTGGAAGTTGTGAACAGAATGAGAAGGGAAAATTGCGTCACCCTCTTTTATGGCTTATTTTGGTGCGCAGTTGCAGCTTATCCGGTAG
This sequence comes from Armigeres subalbatus, assembly GCF_024139115.2. Classification (NCBI taxonomy): domain Eukaryota; kingdom Metazoa; phylum Arthropoda; class Insecta; order Diptera; family Culicidae; genus Armigeres; species Armigeres subalbatus. Next base: position 12,812,733 of record NC_085141.1, read on the forward strand.
CGTCTGCACCCATCAGAATCAAGCGAACAAATGACGCGAGGAACAAGCGGCGCCCATATTTATAGGTTTCAGTGCAGTCAATGTTTTGCTTCGAAAACAGTTTTAGGCCTATTGAAACAAGTTTTTCGGGTCATATCAAGCATGAATATGAAAGGCATACTTAAGATCTGTCGATTAAGGGGTTTTCCGAAGAGATCCGTTCACTGGGGCAAACGCTATTATCATTCAAAATCTTTCAACACAGCGTAACGCGGTCGATTTAGAAATATTGAAATGACACCCGGTATAGTGAAGAGAGACGTAAGTCCTACGTCAAAAAAAAACAATTCAAATTGATTACAAAAAACAGTGACAAAAAAGTGCCCACTTCATGTGGACTTCATGACCAGCTGCAGGCGCTTCGGCATGCTCTCCACCAGGTTTTTTAGGTGCTGTGGATTCAGCTCCAGGGCTTGAAAATAATCATCTCTATTGGTAATACCAGTTTTGTCAACCTTACTATCGAGAATCGCCCACAAATTCTCGATAGGGTTAAGGTCTGGGCTTTGTGGTGGCCATTCCAATGGTTTGATCCATCAAGACAGGAAGTAAGACTTGGTCTTTTTAGCAGTATGCTTCGGGTCATTGTCCTGTTGAAATGTAAATTTTCTTTCAAGGCCCATTAGAATCAGGGAAACCTTAAAATTTTCCCGAAGGATGTTGATGTAGGAATCGGCTGTCATTATGCCGTTGATTTTTACGAGGCGTCCCACTCCACTCCCCGAAAAACACCCCCACACCATAACATTTCCTCCTCCATGCTTCACCGTTCATTGGATGTGGTGATCCTGAAGCCCCTCTCTCGGCCTGCACCATACACGAACTCCCCGCTCACACGCTTAAAATCAATAACACAGAGATGTGTTTGCTTCACACAAAACGGACCTAATGCAGAACATCCCCTAGATGAGCGACAGTTACACAGGCACAAAAATGCCTCGTACGGTCGTGATAACGGTCCTTTTCAACATGTTAACGTTTGTACAGATTCCTTGTTTCATGAGGAACCAAATACTGTTGAAAATATTGAAATCCAAGCTTCAATAAAACCACACGAGCTATTTTTGTGGCTGTGTAACTGTCGCTCATCTAGGGGATGTTCTGCATTAGGTCCGTTTTGTGTGAAGCAAACACATCTCTGTGTTATTGATTTTAAGCGTGCAGGGATGGAATGCTCCTCAGAGCGAATCAGGAGAAGAAAAAAAATGCTCACTGCTCTCGACACACGAATCTTTGCTCTTCTCTTTTGTACTTTTGCGTTTCTCTCTTTTGCGGGTAGCTCCGAAATATATTCATTTCTCAATGATAACTAAATAGTTTGACTCAATGAGGTGAGGAAAAAGTTGCTCATTGAGTATCTTTGAGCCTCTTTCCGACGGATGGAATTGGTGGTGGCGAATAAATTTATGATAGGGTAACGGTACCAATTGTAGAGGTATTAGTAGATCCAAAAAAAAAAAAAATTTAAATTGATAATTATGGGAAATTTAAAGCTTTAATATCTTATTCAATAGAAAAACTAATAAATTTGCTAACAAAAATGTGATACATGTTATTTAACATCAACAATTACCAAATATTGCTTGCACCACTATGGGTACACTGTTCCGTTAGTGGCGGTAAAAATTAATTTTGGTTCCCATAGTGGTGCTATCCATTGGTTTCTTATGAGACTCGCCACTATTGGTACAGTTGCACCACTATAGGTGCAAGGGAGTCAATTTTGTTAAGTAAAATCATTGTTTTCAATAGTTTTTCAAACGAAATATTAAGGTAAGTTGCATTTAACAGGATATTTAAAGCACGACGCATCAACTGAAACCATCGTAAAGTCTATAAATATTATAAATCTCATCGAAACCTCACTACCTCCACTATTGGTGCTACCTAAACTAAGGGTACGGTTACCCTAATTAGTTGGCTAATCTAACGGTAGCCAGTAAGTATATTGTATTATTAGTAAACAATTCAATCACTGTCCTAATGCGTGTTTAGGACTGTTCCATTTAGTTTTTACACGTTGAAGACATTAAAAGAACTTACTAAATTTCATTCAAAATTGAAGCAGTCGAACAAATCTTATATCAATTGGTCAAAACGGTATACACTGGAATCCAAGCTGGAGTCGCTTTTCATGCGGTTTGATATGAGGCTTCCTTTTTATGTGGATTTTGGGTCTCACGCGTTTTAACGCATTTACACAATATTTTAAAGAAGGTCTTGGTGCCTTTATGCCACTATGATCAAGGGATCGCTCCCTGGCCCTTACCTTTTCCTCTTCTTCAATCATCCTCATCATTATCATCATCTTCATTTATCTATATAAAAATGAGTTTGTATTTCCTTTGAGGCAACTCATGAACGGATTGATCGATTTGCAAGATTTCCTTACTAATCGATACGTTTTGAGGCCAGCTGTGTTTATATGTATGAAAAGATAGAGCATTTTGCTGGCAAAGTTGAACTAATGTAAAAATAGTACGTTATTGTGTCAGTGCTGCAAAGTGTCACCGTACAAGTCACGCAAAGCCTGACAATAAAAAAATCCAGGTCATGTGACAAGTACTCAATTGTGATGCTCAATGTGGATCTCACATGCTTGGTGTAACGATCACCATGAAAGTGACATTTTAGCAACTAGCGCTGGGTCACTCACCATGTCTTCACTTCTTCTACCTGTGATCACCAGCATGAATGATAGGAAAACTTTTCTGATGTTGTGGTTGTCATATCCGTGTCATCTTGACTATCGTGATGATCACTTGACCTATGCGGTGTTTGGTTCGAAATCAACGCTCGTCAGCAATGGAATAATCCACATAGCGGAAATTAATGGATTTTTGCTGTAATAAAAATGCATGAAGCCAAAATAGAACTTTTGGGAACATTTAAGTGCTCTTATTGTTTATGTTGACTTTTTGATCAATATTTTAAGAGGAGCTGTAAAAAGAAAAGTACATACATAGTTTTTCCAAATTTGATCCAGACTATCTTTTGAAAAAGGCCAAATTTTTTTTATTGATTTTTTCAAATGGATACAATCAAAAAACGACGCATCCTACAAAAAAATGTTGTATGGGTGACTATCGCAAAATCAGTCAAAGTTTCTAATAAAGATATTGGAAACAATTCAAATTGAGCCCTACACTGAAAAAAATCAGTTTTAAAAATTAAAACTCGATTTGCGAAAAAAACGCCCTTTTTGATTTGAATGATATTGTGTCTCAAGATAGGTGATTATGTTCCCTACCGACCGTCCATACATCGCAAGCTTGACACTTTTAAGGAAAAAAAAGCTTTTCCAACAAATTTTTTTTCTTGTCGGATTTGATTTTTTTTTCAGTGTCAAGGAGTGTCAGTGGATTTAACATATATGTACATACATAAATATATTAAAATATTCCTGTACAGTCAAGCAGAGTACAATGTTTAGGTCGTAACTGGTCGCAACGGATGAAAATACACTGAACATAATTCCGACAAGAAAAAGTTTTTGTTATAAAAACTTTTTTTCCTTCAAAGTCCCCAGCTTGCGATATATGGACGGTTGGTAGGGAACATAATCAGCTATCGTGAGACACAATTTCATTCAAATCAAAAAGGGCGTTTTTTCACAGTGGGGCTCAGTGTAGGGCTCAATTTGAATTGTTTCCAATATCTTTATCAGAAAGTTTGACTGATTTTGCGATAGTCAACACAACACTTTTTTGTACCATGCGTTGTTTTTCGATTATATCCATTTGAAAAATTCAGCAAACATTTATCCCTTTTCAAAAGATAGTCTAGATTGAATTTGGAAGAACTCAGTTAAAGGCCATTCACAAATTACATAACGCTTTAGTGGGTGGGAGGGTGTCTGTTCGAGCGTTACGGCCCATACAAATTTCAGAACCCTTCCATACAAAATACGTTACGAGAGGGTGTGTGGGGGCTGAAAATGCTCCATTTTAGCATTATGTAATTCTGAATGAACCACTAATTTAACTATTGATTTATCAATTAAAAACGACGTCAGTCCAATCAAACGACACAAAATCAATCAATAACGGGCTCACCTGCACCTTTGACAGCTGATCGACCTGATGCTCTTCATGGCTCTCAGCTTGTGGTTGCCAATCTGGGTGTCACGCTTACCTAAGGTACTCGCGTGTCAACTTCTACATGTCACGATGCGCTTGCAGTGATTGTCAGTAAAGAACATCGTTTTAAAAACGTGGTGGTTTTTGTTTTCATATCTGATCATCTGGTGATGGTCACGACTATAGATAGTAGAATCTATAGATGAGCGAAAGCATGGCTGAGTCGATTTTTTTGCCCGTGCACACACGCATATGATGTCACAGCCCTGAACGTTTCCATTGAAATCGTGACGTCATGCTCGTTTGGAGACACGTTTGACAGTTCGTTTGGAGACAGAGGATTTATCTTCGCTCATCTATATATTCCACTATCTATAGTCACGACATTTTGCAAGACTGTTGTGAGTTCGGAAGAAATCTATCAGCTTGAATGGAAATCGATCTAGAGGGCGACGCCTCAATCAACTAATCGATTGACAGTTAGCTTGAAATACAAACAACCCGAGCAAGATGGGACAGATTCGACTAGTCTTTAAATTAAAATGAGTTTGCGAGTTTGAGAACGAACGGATGGGCTGATTTGCAAGATCTTCTCAATAATCGAATCGTCTTGGGATCAGCTGTGTTTGTACATACTAATAGTTGTTCAATTTGCCGGGGAATGTTGAGAAGTTGTCCAAATGCAACGGTTTCATAAGAAAGCCATCAAGCTCGAACTGAAATCGATCTAGAGTGCGACGCCTCAATCAACTAAATGATTGACATACCACAAATAAAACCCGAGCGAGATCGGGCAGGTTCGCCTAGTAGGTATAAGATAATTTCGTCATAATCTCTTTGCATTTAAAATTGTATTTGCTAACCAGATAAATGTAGAATTGGCTACATCAAGCTGCCTGTTGCTTAGAAGCAGTAAATAATTAATGTAAACATAGAATGGTGTTCTTTTCTACCCGTTCATGGATGCTATACACGGTTCCTATTCTCATGCTGGTCTCATAAAGGTACGAATGTGCAAGGCTGTTGTGCTGGTAGCGATAGTATGACAGAAGTGTGCTTTCATTCCTCTGTACGTTCAGTTGGAAAGAACAACAAAAATGATGCTCCTCAAAGAGACACATTGAGACAAACGGTTTCTCTCAAAGAGAGCCGCTCCTCATTTTTCCTACAACGAAGAGCATATTTTTTCTATGTTTTGATTATGTCCGTGATGTTTTGTTGCTCATTTTTAATGAACTTTTTTTGCTCATTGAGCTCATTGTGCGAGTAAATACCAAGCCTGATTCGTCTGTCCATAGAACCGTTTAACAGAACTCTAGTGGATTATCAGCATGCTCCTTAGCAAATTTAAGCTGTTTAGCTTTGTTTTCCTTGCTGATAAATGGGCGCTTCCGAACAATTTTGTTTTTCAACCCCTGTGTCACGAGACGGCGACGAACAGTTCGACTTGACACTGGTAGTTGAAGTGATTCCTGGATCTCGCGGACAGTTATCTTCGGGTTCTTCTTTACTTTACGCATGATCTTGGCGTCTGTTCTTGCATCCGTTTTGTACTTTCTGCCTCTAACAGGACGATCCACCACTGATTCGAAGTTTTTTGCTTCTCTAGAATTTTTTCAACCACTGCGAGTTCAGTGCGTGATCACTCATGTTTCGGATAGCAGAACGATCGCGTGGTCGGCCGAATTATTGTGCTCTGCATTGCGCGGCCGGTAATAAAATTAATCAGTTCAGTGCGTGATCTCTCATGTTTCGGACAGCAGAACGATCGCGTGGTCGGACGAATTATTGTGTTCTGCATTGCGCGGCCGGTAATAAAATTAATCAGTTCAGTGCGTGATCTCTCTTGTTTCGGACAGCGAACGATCGCGTGGTCGGCCGAATTATTGTGTTCTGCATTGCGCGGCCGGTAATAAAATTAATCAGTTCAGTGCGTGATCTCTCTTGTTTCGGACAGCAGAACGATCGCGTGGTCGGCCGAATTATTGTGTTCTGCATTGCGCGGCCGGTATTAAAATTAATCAGTTCAGTGCGTAATCTCTCTTGTTTCGGACAGCAGAACGATCGCGTGGTCGGCCGAATTATTGTGTTCTGCATTGCGCGGCCGGTAATAAAATTAATCAGTTCAGTGCGTGATCTCTCTTGTTTCGGACAGCAGAACGATCGCGTGGTCGGCCGAATTATTGTGTTCTGCATTGCGCGGCCGGTAATAAAATTAATCAGTTCAGTGCGTGATCTCTCTTGTTTCGGACAGCAGAACGATCGCGCGGTCGGCTGAATTATTGTGCTCTGCATTGCGCGGCCGGTAATAAAATTAATCAGTTCAGTGCGTGATCTCTCGTGTTTTGGACAGCAGAACGATCGCGGTCGGCCGAATTATTGTGTTCTGCATTGCGCGGCCGGTAATAAAATTAATCAGTTCAGTGCGTGATCTCTCTTGTTTCGGACAGCAGAACGATCGCGTGATCGGCCGAATTATTGTGTTCTGCATTGCGCGGCCGGTAATAAAATTAATCAGTTCAGTGCGTGATCTCTCATGTTTCGGACAGCAGAACGATCGCGTGGTCGGACGAATTATTGTGTTCTGCATTGCGCGGCCGGTAATAAAATTAATCAGTCCAGTGCGTGATCTCTCTTGTTTCGGACAGCAGAACGATCGCGTGGTCGGCCGAATTATTGTGTTCTGCATTGCGCGGCCGGTAATAAAATTAATCAGTTCAGTGCGTGATCTCTCTTGTTTCGGACAGCGAACGATCGCGTGGTCGGCCGAATTATTGTGTTCTGCATTGCGCGGCCGGTAATAAAATTAATCAGTTCAGTGCGTGATCTCTCTTGTTTCGGACAGCAGAACGATCGCGTGGTCGGCCGAATTATTGTGTTCTGCATTGCGCGGCCGGTAATAAAATTAATCAGTTCAGTGCGTAATCTCTCTTGTTTCGGACAGCAGAACGATCGCGTGGTCGGCCGAATTATTGTGTTCTGCATTGCGCGGCCGGTAATAAAATTAATCAGTTCAGTGCGTGATCTCTCTTGTTTCGGACAGCAGAACGATCGCGTGGTCGGCCGAATTATTGTGTTCTGCATTGCGCGGCCGGTAATAAAATTAATCAGTTCAGTGCGTGATCTCTCTTGTTTCGGACAGCAGAACGATCGCGGGGTCGGCCGAATTATTGTGCTCTGCATTGCGCGGCCGGTAATAAAATTAATCAGTTCAGTGCGTAATCTCTCTTGTTTCGGACAGCAGAACGATCGCGGGGTCGGACGAATTATTGTGTTCTGCATTGCGCGGCCGGTAATAAAATTAATCAGTTCAGTGCGTGATCTCTCTTGTTTCGGACAGCAGAACGATCGCGGGGTCGGCCGAATTATTGTGCTCTGCATTGCGCGGCCGGTAATAAAATTAATCAGTTCAGTGCGTAATCTCTCTTGTTTCGGACAGCAGAACGATCGCGTGGTCGGCCGAATTATTGTGTTCTGCATTGCGCGGCCGGTAATAAAATTAATCAGTTCAGTGCGTGATCTCTCTTGTTTCGGACAGCAGAACGATCGCGTGGTCGGCCGAATTATTGTGTTCTGCATTGCGCGGCCGGTAATAAAATTAATCAGTTCAGTGCGTGATCTCTCTTGTTTCGGACAGCAGAACGATCGCGTGGTCAGCCCAAAAAATCTGCTCGGAATTGCACGGCCGGTAATAAAATTAATCAGTTCAGTGCGTTATCTCTCATGTTTCGGACAGCAGAACGATCGCGTGGTCGGCCGAATTATTGTGTTCTGCATTGCGCGGCCGGTAATAAAATTAATCAGTTCAGTGCGTGATCTCTCTTGTTTCGGACAGCAGAACGATCGCGTGGTCGGCCGAATTATTGTGTTCTGCATTGCGCGGCCGGTAATAAAATTAATCAGTTCAGTGCGTGATCTCTCATGTTTCGGACAGCAGAACGATCGCGTGGTCGGACGAATTATTGTGTTCTGCATTGCGCGGCCGGTAATAAAATTAATCAGTTCAGTGCGTGATCTCTCTTGTTTCGGACAGCAGAACGATCGCGTGGTCGGCCGAATTATTGTGTTCTGCATTGCGCGGCCGGTAATAAAATTAATCAGTTCAGTGCGTGATCTCTCATGTTTCGGACAGCAGAACGATCGCGTGGTCGGCCGAATTATTGTGCTCTGCATTGCGCGGCCGGTAATAAAATTAATCAGTTCAGTGCGTGATCTCTCTTGTTTCGGACAGCAGAACGATCGCGGGGTCGGCCGAATTATTGTGCTCTGCATTGCGCGGCCGGTAATAAAATTAATCAGTTCAGTGCGTGATCTCTCTTGTTTCGGACAGCAGAACGATCGCGTGGTCGGCCGAATTATTGTGTTCTGCATTGCGCGGCCGGTAATAAAATTAATCAGTTCAGTGCGTGATCTCTCTTGTTTCGGACAGCAGAACGATCGCGGGGTCGGCCGAATTATTGTGCTCTGCATTGCGCGGCCGGTAATAAAATTAATCAGTTCAGTGCGTAATCTCTCTTGTTTCGGACAGCAGAACGATCGCGTGGTCGGCCGAATTATTGTGTTCTGCATTGCGCGGCCGGTAATAAAATTAATCAGTTCAGTGCGTGATCTCTCTTGTTTCGGACAGCAGAACGATCGCGTGGTCGGCCGAATTATTGTGTTCTGCATTGCGCGGCCGGTAATAAAATTAATCAGTTCAGTGCGTGATCTCTCATGTTTCGGACAGCAGAACGATCGCGGGGTCGGACGAATTATTGTGTTCTGCATTGCGCGGCCGGTAATAAAATTAATCAGTCCAGTGCGTGATCTCTCTTGTTTCGGACAGCAGAACGATCGCGTGGTCGGCCGAATTATTGTGTTCTGCATTGCGCGGCCGGTAATAAAATTAATCAGTTCAGTGCGTGATCTCTCTTGTTTCGGACAGCAGAACGATCGCGGGGTCGGCCGAATTATTGTGCTCTGCATTGCGCGGCCGGTAATAAAATTAATCAGTTCAGTGCGTAATCTCTCTTGTTTCGGACAGCAGAACGATCGCGTGGTCGGCCGAATTATTGTGTTCTGCATTGCGCGGCCGGTAATAAAATTAATCAGTTCAGTGCGTGATCTCTCTTGTTTCGGACAGCAGAACGATCGCGTGGTCGGCCGAATTATTGTGTTCTGCATTGCGCGGCCGGTAATAAAATTAATCAGTCCAGTGCGTGATCTCTCTTGTTTCGGACAGCAGAACGATCGCGTGGTCGGCCGAATTATTGTGTTCTGCATTGCGCGGCCGGTAATAAAATTAATCAGTTCAGTGCGTGATCTCTCATGTTTCGGACAGCAGAACGATCGCGGGGTCGGCCGAATTATTGTGCTCTGCATTGCGCGGCCGGTAATAAAATTAATCAGTTCAGTGCGTGATCTCTCTTGTTTCGGACAGCAGAACGATCGCGTGGTCGGCCGAATTATTGTGTTCTGCATTGCGCGGCCGGTAATAAAATTAATCAGTTCAGTGCGTGATCTCTCTTGTTTCGAGGCGGACTTGGTAGTCATATGGCTACTGCTTCTGCCTCATACGCAGGAGGTCGTGGGTTCAATCCAAGGGTCCGTTCCATTCTCCTACTTTGTATCTTTCTCTTTATTTCTCATGTTCTAGCAATTGCTAGAACTGGAAATGGACTTCCATACCGTTTCCATTACTATTCCTATACCTTCAACTTGAGTATTCTAACAGTAATCTGCTAGAATTGGAAATGAACTATAGAGCTCGTTTCCTACATCCAATTAGAAATTCCATGAGTTACCTTCTCCTATCTATCACATTGGCAGCTCGTTAACCAAGACGGACCTCTGCCTCTCCAACCTAACCCAGAAATTCCAACAAATTCCGCATGAACTCGTGGCAAGTGCAGAGGTATATTCGGCTTGAAGTGGGCGAGTGATTGCATCATCATTTCCTCCCCCTTCCCTACATTGACTTGCATTCTGACGTGGCAGGCGCCAGTATGACCTAACAAATGAGATCACCAGTACTTGTACATTGAAGATGTGTGCTAGTCCCAAGCTAACATCTGTTGGTTCCCTGTGCAAGAACAGCTGATCTGGTCATAATGGAGTAGCAACTACGAGCAGTCAATCAAGCTCAAGCTCAAGCTCAAGCTCTCTAGAATTTTTTCAACCACTGCTTTGCTTATATTGTGCTTCTTAGCGACAAAACAGTGAGAATGACCATTTTGCACATCACGAATCACCAATTTCCGGATGTATAAGGGAATTGCTTTCGAAATCATTCTGTTCTCCATTTTTTTTAACTCAATCACGATCACGGTAACAAATGCACCAAGTCAATTGTAAACTTACCGAAAGCATATCGATTTTTGATGTGGGAAAATTCCGCACTGATGATGCCCCGACTACCGGCGGCTATCGCAAGGGACGCTTTCACGTATTGCGTCGACTTCGTCTTCGGGTTGCAGAGGTGGTCCGACAGTTCCGGTGTTGGATGACGTCCACACTGGCGGTGCCCTACATACCCGAAACCCTTCCTTCTTCTTTCTTATTTCTTCAGCAGGTTGGCGATTCGAGTGGCGAGATAGGTCTGACGATTCCGGTTGGCAGAAGACTTCCGGTTTGCTGGCACCCCGATGACCCGATATCAAGCACTGCTCACTGTTCTGAATTTCCCTCCAAACCGACGTTTATTTGCTGGTCCCTTCTCTATCGACGCTGCAGCTCCGACAGTATTTGCGTCACGACTCTGCTAACCGCATTCCACGTACCTTCATCGTCAAGAGGCTCGGAAGCCTCCTGTCAAGAGGCTCGGAAGCCTCCTGTCAAGAGGCTCGGAAGCCTCCTGTCAAGAGGCTCGGAAGCCTCCTGTCAAGAGGCTCGGAAGCCTCCTGTCAAGAGGCTCGGAAGCCTCCTGTCAAGAGGCTCGGAAGCCTCCTGTCAAGAGGCTCGAAAGCCTCCTGTCAAGAGGCTCGGAAGCCTCCTGTCAAGAGGCTCAGAGGCCTCCTGTCAAGAGGCTCGAAAGCCTCCTGTCAAGAGGCTCGGAAGCCTCCTTTCAAGAGGCTCGGAAGCCTCCTGTTAAGAGGCTCGGAATCCTCCTGGCAAGAGGCTCGGAAGCCTCCTGGCAAGAGGCTCGGAAGCCTCCTGGCAAGAGGCTCGGAAGCCTCCTGGCAAGAGGCTCGTAAGTCTCCTGGCAAGAGGCTCGGAAGCCTCCTGGCAAGTGGCTTGGAAGCCTCCTGGAAAGAGGCTCGGAAGCCTCCTGGCAAGAGGCTTGGAAGTCTCCTGGCAAGAGGCTCGGAAGGCTCCTGGCAAGAGGCTCGGAAGCCTTCTGGCAAGAGGCTCGGAAGCCTCCTGGCAAGAGGCTCGGAAGCCTCCTGGCAAGAGGCTCACAAGCCTCCTGGCAAGAGGCTCACAAGCCTCCTGGCAAGAGGCTCACAAGCCTCCTGGCAAGAGGCTCACAAGCCTTCTGGCAAGAGGCTCACAAGCCTCCTGGCAAAAGGCTCGCAAGCCTCCATTCAAGAGGCTCGGAAGCCTCCTTTCAAGCGGCTTGGAAGCCTCCTGGAAAGAGGCTCGGAAGCCTCCTGGCAAGAGGTTTGGAAGCCTCCTGGCAAGAGGCTCGGAAGCCTCCTGTCAAGAGGCTCGGAAGCCTCCTGTCAAGAGGCTCGGAAGCCTCCTGTCAAGAGGCTCGGAAGCCTCCTGTCAAGAGGCTCGGAAGCCTCCTGTCAAGAGGCTCGGAAGCCTCCTGTCAAGAGGCTCGAAAGCCTCCTGTCAAGAGGCTCGAAAGCCTCCTGTCAAGAGGCTCGAAAGCCTCCTGTCAAGAGGCTCGGAAGCCTCCTGTCAAGAGGCTCGGAAGCCTCCTGTCAAGAGGCTCGGAAGCCTCCTGTCAAGAGGCTCGGAAGCCTCCTGTCAAGAGGCTCGGAAGCCTCCTGTCAAGAGGCTCGGAAGCCTCCTTTCAAGAGGCTCGGAAGCCTCCTGTCAAGAGGCTCGGAAGCCTCCTGTCAAGAGGCTCGGAAGCCTCCTGTCAAGAGGCTCGGAAGCCTCCTGTCAAGAGGCTCGGAAGCCTCCTGTCAAGAGGCTCGGAGGCCTCCTGTCAAGAACCTCGGAAGCCTCCTGGCAAGAGGCTCGGAAGCTCTCTTTCAAGAGCCTCCGAAGCCTGCTTAAAAGAGGCTCGGAAGCCTCTATTCTAGATGCTCGGTAGCCTCCATTCAAGAAACTTGGAAGTCTTCTTTCAAGAGACTCAGATGCTTTCCTTTGAGAGACTTGGAATTCTTCTTTGGAGTCCTTCTTCTTGGAATCTTGCTTTCAATAGACTCAAAAGCGTCCTTTCAAAATGCTCTGAAGAGTCAGAAAGCGTACTTTCAAGATGCTAAGAAGCCCTCTGCATGTCGACTCATTAAAAACCATTCGTTTTGTACTCGGGTTTCCTGTTACTTGATGCTGAATTAAACATGAAGACACATTCAACTTTTATGCAACTTAATTTAAACAAACAATTAAATTTTGAAAGACGCATTGAAGTTACATGGTAAAAATATGCAACTTAATGATTTTGTTTCGTGTTTGCAACATGAAGTGCAGTATTCTTTGTTTGTTTGTTTCCAAATGTCAAACACGTACTGCATTGCAATTTTAATGAAACATTGATCACAATTCGAACGTTTTTGACATCTTAATGCAACTTTTTCGTGCTTTGATGTTTTTCCAATACCTTTGATGAATCCATTGGAGTGAGGATGTTTTCTGATGCGAGTCATGCTGCAATATGCAACGGAATTAAACGTGAACTCGGAAACGGAAACCCTTGATCCACAAGAGAGAGAGAGAGAGGGCAGCACTCTAAATTCTTAAAGTTCCCTACAGTTAGTATTAATCGTGATGGGACCTAAAAATTTCCCCAAAAACTCACATAGAGCTAAGTGCAAAAAATAAACGAACAAATTATTATGAAACATTTTCTTAGAACATTTTCTTCTCGCCTTGGGAGCAAAGGCGTAGGACAATCCGGAGATGGGAGTTTGATTCTCAGTCTGGTCTAGGATGTTTTCTTGACACCTTGGGCATAGTGTATCCAATGAACTTGCCACACAAGATACATACTCATGCAATGGCGGGCATAGAAAACTTTTCAACAAAAAAACTGAGAAAATGCTAATAGAATACTTAATTGAAAAGCAGGTCAAATTCCAGTTGGAATGTAGAGTCACAGAAGAAGAAGAAGGAGAAGAAGAAGTAATTTCCTCTACCATCTTGTAATTTTTTTTTCGCCTCTTCAATAGTGTCCTTATCTTACAAAGAAACAAAATCCTAAATACAATTTGATACCAATCCTAAATACAAGTGTTGAAAATCACCTAAACCCACACTAAAGAAAAAAAGCAGTTTGGTTCGATCTAACAAAACTTCGATCATTTAATAAGATGATATTTTAAAATGAAGTGTTGTGGCACTCACATGTGTATGTTTACTCGTGATTATTATATGAGAAAATCATAAATAAGCCAGTCGGAGAATATAATGAACACCATAGCCGAAGAAATGAAAAATCTATCCGGACTTTCTCAAATCATGTGTAAAACAAAATAAATCATTTTAAATATTAGATAGATAATTTAATAATATGAACATATTGAATTAGTTTGAAGTTGATCAAATCATATCCGTAGGTACCTCGCACAAGAAGAATTCAACCACAAATCGAGATTCTCAGAGTACAACATATTCATTTCAAGCACACTATCTCAATTATGTCTCAGACCTACATCTCAATTCAGCAGTTACTTATTACACAAAACTATTCCTACAACGTTATTTCCAATGACTTCTTCTGGGTAAAAGATCCTTCTTGAATGGCATCAAGCGCATGTAGACATGGGAACCCATATGTGCTATCTGTTAGCACGAAGGAACCCAAGACAGAAGCCGTATGTGTTTATGGGTTCCTTCATCTATATTTCAAACGACGGAGCTCGGCCAGGAAATGAAAGTGCACCGAAAACAGACTGCTACTGCTGCTGGTATGATTAGGACGGGCTTCCATTAGCTCCATGACTCCGTTCGCCTAAACGACAAGCTCTCATATGTACTTCCTAGCCTACGGAAACGGTGAAGTAAAGGCTCTGCTCTCTACACACGGTGACTGTCCCAGCGAGCGAGACGGGCGGCGCCATCAGCTAGTGCTGGCTGCTGGTAGTGTCCATCCCGCCGCCACTGCTCGCATGCAACCAGGAAAGTGGCGATGAAAATTTATTGCCAACAAGATAAACTTGCTTCGGGACAGATGCACACACCAATAAGAAGCCACAAGCACGGTTGCAAAACTAACTTCAACCGGATAGGGGTGTTACAGTTAAGCGGTGCTTGTTTTAAACAATGTGATCAAATGTGATTGAACATTTATGAATGTTTCGAAAGTCTACTCTAAAAGGTTGAGAATGGAAAAGGAAGTGGGATTCTATCAAACCATGCCACTGTTTAATGCATCACCCCTAACCCTCACTGCTGTCTCCGGATGCTATAAATCATTGAAGATTTTTGTAGCACTCAACACAGAAAATGAACGAATTTATTGCCTCTTCAAGTGTAACTTTAGAGTACAATATCCTGTCTATTGTCATTCGTTTGTTTATACAGTCGAGTTTCGCTAATAAAAAAGTGCTGTAGGGGTTGTACGTCGATCATTTCAATGTGATAAATCGGACAAAATTTGCGAAATAACTGATTTTGGGCATACAAAAATCAGTAAAAAATATGACAAACATGTTGCACCTAATTGTCTCGAAACAAGATTTTTGTCACTAAATTGAATGTGCTAAATCGCAAGTTTTTAGCGTCAGGCAGTCAGATTCATTGACGTGGAACGGGCTTGGTAGTCAAATATATGGCTACTGCTTCTGCCCCATACGCAGGAGGTCGTGGGTTCAATCCCAGGTCTATTCTGTTTTCCTACTTTGCATCTTTCTCTATATTTCTCATGTTCTAGCAGCCGCTAGAACTGGAAATGGACTTCCATACCGTTTCCATTTCTATCCATATACCTTCAGCTTGGCAATTCTAGCAGTAGCTGCTAGAATTGGAAACGAACTAAAAAAAAGCTCGTTCCCTACATTTCAATTAGAAATTCCATCAGTTGCTTTCTTCTATATCTATAACTTTCTAGGAGAGATCGACTATGATGGTGATATTTGAGGTTATGGCTTTCAGTCTTCTTATGCTCAAAAACGGGTTTTACGTTTTTATCCGACGTTTCGGTTACATATACTGTACCTTTATCAAGGAGTCTGTGGACAATGGTGGATTATGTTGTATTGATGTTGTATGTTGTGTATGTTCAGGATTACTTACTAACTAAGTTCCGTTTTATTGTTACATTGTCTTAGCATAGAACGTTTTGTCACAACTTTATGTTAACTGCAAAGAACGAGAAACACTGATTGTAACAGGCGTACTCACTGTGTAGGTGGTCTTTATAAATTTACTTACATCTCCTCTCTATTTTTCGGTAGGGGCTGCGAAATTTGAATTTATCCGGGTACCAGGAACTATCGTGTAGTACTTTTTTAGCGCCACTTCTATTCTGTTTGAATCGAATTGTGTTGTGATGGCGTTTCTGTCTGTCTGTTTGCTCTATTATGGAACGTACACACGGTCAAGCCGTTTGACCAACATTGACTCCACCTCTCGTTTATTCAAACATCCATAAAGTTTTACCAACAGCGACACGAACAATCAATTTATTCGACCAACAATATCACACACGATCGACCGAAGCACCAACTCGAGCACCAACCATCAAAAAATATATGGGGGTTTGTGCAACTTCACTACAAATGCTCAAACATGTTCGGCGAACCTTGACTCCACTCCCGACAACTCAAACCAAAATCAAACCGTCAAAATTTTTTCCAACCGAGCTGCCAACTGTCAAATGGTTGTTCGAACAACTTCACACACGCTCAAACAAAGCAGCAACCGAAGCGTTTTCTTGGGGGCGGAGTCAATGTTCGTCAAACTGCTTGACTGGTGTGTACGTTGCATTACACTGATTGTTTTTGAATGTGTGAAGTATGCCGGCATACGTACTGCTGAGGTTGTCTGTGTCTGTTCGCTTGTTGACTGTGTTCTGTGTGTTTATAATATGACATGTTACTAGAATGTGTAGGTTTTGTTTCTTAAGACTAGAGTCTAGAACGTGTGTGCGATCGAATGCGAAAGCATGAGGGTTCTCGATGGAATGATCGAGTAACGCTGTTTGTTCTCGCATTGCTACTACCTTCTGATCTTCTGCTGATTTCCCTTGATCCCACATAGTTTGTAATCGGTTGGAACAGGAGCGGTGGCCGGCAAATCTTGTTTTCAGCTCGTTTGACGTCATCCCCACGTAACAGGCTGAACAGTTCTCGCATGGGATCCTGTATATGACGTTTGATCGGTCGTTCTGGTCTATCTTATCCTTTACCGGGGGGGTAGCATGTTTTCGACGGTCTTCTCATTTTTCGCAATAATGGTGACGTTTGGGTAATCTGTTTTCAAGCATTTTTCTATTTTGCTTGATAGCTGCCCCACGTGCACCATAGATCTCTATATTGTCTCGTTCGGTGCCGTGATGTCATCGTTGTTGGTGGTGTTTATTTGTCGTTTTCGTGATCGTTCGATTAAACGATTAATCACTCGTGTGGGGTAATCGTTTAATTTCAGTTGGGAGAAAATTATGTTGTGTGTTTGTCGTGTCGATGTTAGTGGAGAATGTTTTGACGCGTTGAATGAAATTCATTGCTCCATTGACTTTCAGTCTCGTGTTGTGTGCAGAATGGTAATTGAGAAACCTACCCGATGCTATGGGTTTCATGTACCATTCTGTTTTGACTGTTTGGTCGTTCTGTCGTACTAGAAGTAAATTTACAAACGGAATTCGACCGTCTTTTTCAGTTTCGACCGTGAACTGTATTTTGTCATGGTAGTCATTGAATAACCTGTTCAATTTTCTCCTTGGGTACCGCTAAAATCAAATCGTCTACGTATTTTCTCAGTACCGGGATTGGAAAGTTGATTCTTGCAGTTACCGTGTCCAGAAGAGCCTCCATTACTAGGTCCGCAATAATGGTGGGGGAAAGTGGATTACCCATCGCTGTTCCGAACAACTGTTGGAAATATTTCCCTTTGAACCGGAAGTAACTACAGTCTATGCAGAACTCGGTAATCTCAAGAAATAAGTCCAAATTGATGTCGGTGTTTTTCTTTATGTTGTCCCAGTTGTCGATGACGTCACGTATCACTAAGTCCTTGGGAATGTATGTTAACAGTGACACTATGAATAATATCCTTGGACGGCAGGTTTAGTCATCATAGTTCCTGGTACCCGGATAAATTCAAATTTCGCAGCCCCTACCGAAAAATAGAGGGGGCGATGTAAGTAAAATTTATGAAGACCACCTACACAGTGAGTGCGCCTGTTACAATCAGTGTTTCTCGTTCTTTGCAGTTAACATAAAGTTGTGACAAAACGTTCTATGCTAAGACAATGTAACAATAAAACGGGACTTAGTTAGTAAGTAATCCTGAACATACACAACATACAACATAAACCACCATTGTCCACAGACTCCTTGATAAAGGTACAATATATGTAACCGAAACGTCGGATAAAAATCTAAAACCCGTTTTGAGCTTGAGCGAGCATGAGCATGAGCATGATTGACCGCCCACGGTTGCTACTCCGTTATTGCCAGGTCAGCTGTAATTACACAGAGAACCGACAGATGAAGTTTGGGACTAACATCATCTTCAATGTGTAAGAACTGGTGACCCAAAAATAAGCAATACCAGCGCCGGCCGTGTCCGAATGCAGGTCAATTGAGGAATGGGTAGGATAATGTTGACATGATTCTCGCTTTGATAGAAGCCGACGAGTCATCTGCACTTCCACGAGAAATCACTGGGATGTTGGATATATGGGGTAGGAAGTGTGGCAGGGTTCGTTTTGGTAAACGGTATGCCGTGTATAGCGTGTAGTTTGATCGATAAAAACAAAACTAATAATTTTAATTTAAGGCCGCACAAAGCAGAACAAAATTTCGGTGACCGGCTGATCGTTCTGCTTCCCGAAGAAAACATGTCTGGACGCAATCTAAACTTTAACTTTCTAATTAATTTACTCACCCGCACTACGCAGAACAAAATTTCGGTAACCAGCTGATCGTTCTGCTTACCGCACAGAGCAGAACATAATTTGGATGACCGGCTGATCGTTCTGCTTAATGAAGAAAACATGGACGCGATATACGATCGTTCTACGTCCTACAAAACACGAACAGACCTGCACTGTTTATTTCATTTTCTTATTCATTTACACACCTGCACAACAGAACCGGACATTTAGATAATCGCGGGATCATTTTATGTCCAATACAAAGCACATAAAAACGGATTTTTTCAATTTCTTGTATTTTTTTCTAACCAGCACTCAGAATCTGACATTTCGATAACCGCGCTGTTGTTCTGCGTCCAACACGAAAAAGCTTGCACTCACATGTTACATCGAGAAAATTAAAAAAAAAACAAAAAAAAAAAAAGAAAATCTAAAACCCGTTTTTGAGCATAAGAAGACTGAAAGCCATAACCTCAAATATATCTATAACATTGCCAGCTCGTCATAAGACGAGTTTATACAATCCCATTGAATTCCACCACTTAATTGTATCTCGACAGATACGTATTTCGACCTCAACAGTAAGGCCGTCTTCAGTGTCTTGTACTTGACTCGACTTGCACAAGACACTGAAGACGGCCTTACTGTTGAGGTCGAAATACGTATCTGTCGAAATACAATTAAGTGGTGGAATTCAATGGGATTGTATAAACTCGTCTTATGACAAGTGAAGACATTCCACTAAAAAGCTCAAAATAATTTTCTTATCATTGGCAGCTCCTTAACCAAGACGAACCTCTGCCTCTTGAACCTAACCCAAAAATTCCACTAAATTCTGTATGATCTCGTGGCAAGTGCATAGGTATATTCGGCTTGCAGTGGGCGAGTGATTACATCATCAGTTCCTTCCCCTTCCCTACATTCACTTGCATTCTGACATGGCAGGTGCCAGTACGACCTTACAAATGAGACCACTAGTACATCCCGATATTTATAAAGAATCCCTCAAGGTGTTTATCAAGAATTCTTACAAACATAACCTAGGGATTGACCCAAGAATTACCCCACGAACTCCTTCAGGAATTCTTCGAAGCATTCATCCGGGAATTCCCCCGAGAATTGTTACGGGAATCCCACAAGAAATTCCAGGAAACCCCCAAGAACTCCTCCAGTAATGTCCAAAATTATTATCGGGGTTTACCCACGACGAAGACCAACTGAAGGTGGGGGATTAAACCTACACAACCTTGCCACCTGTCTCTCAGGTTCCAAAAACACTATTGTCTGTTAGTTTAAAAATTACTTTTATTTTCTTACCCTGCACTGCAGGTATGGGCGTTTTTCTTCTTATTTGGCATCGATTCTCTTGTCAAGTGGTGTCAAGTGGCGGGGTGGACCTTGGGGCTTGTGATATCTTCCACGTGACCATGCTTCCGATGTAGCGAGATGGAATTCGTAACTCGTGGTTGTATTCAAATGGTTGTTCTTTGCTTCGAATGGAGTTGACTGTGGGTCGGTGTGGGGTCGGTGTGGTCACAAATTGGCATCTTCGTCCAACTGGTAACTACTTAGTGATATAGACGCTAAATGATATGAAGATATGAAGGTGCTGCTATGCCACAGGGTTATGATTTCAAGGTAAATTATCTGACTCGTATGTGAGTTTCTGTTACAGCAAACTGGATTAGGGGGTCCCGTAACGTAGTTGGCTACACACAAGCGAATGGTCATGGGTTTGATTCCTAGCCCCTCCACCAAACCCTCGTCAGTCGCCGGATGCGCAGCCTATGCGGTGGCGTATTGGGGAGCGCCTTTACCGTTACGACCTGGATGACGACTGACAAATTGTTATTCTTGGAGGCATTCCTCCAACGTACCCGGATAAATGGCAACGTACCCGGAGCGCACCAGTTGGATACGTATAATTTGGGTGCCGAATGGGTGAACCCGAGCAGGAGAAATTGGCTCAATAATACTTAATTCTGTTATTGATACCATACTCTGTTATGAACTAGCCCTGCATAAAAGGTAAAATACCAAAGGAATAATTGCAAAAACTAATATGTACAATACTTAAGCCATAACACACTCAGATATTAAATTAAATTTCAATACCAAATGCATAACCAATTATTATTCGTTTGGTATTGAAATACCTAAGCATGGTATGCCTCAATTATTCTGCATATAAGTTTTGCCTTTCTCGTATACAAAGTATACGTAAAGGCTATAGGATCACTCCAAAACCGAACTTTTGATAGAAGGCTCGGAGACCCATAGTGTTATATACCAATCGACTCAGTTCGACGAATTGAGGTGATGTCTGTATGTGTGTATGTATGTGTGTGTGTGTGTGTGTGTACAAAAATGTGAGACACACTTTTTGGTACTTAGCATTATTCGATTTGCTCGCAACAAGTTGCAGTCGACGCGGATTGCGGTCTAGTTGTTTCCTATTGAAAATTGGCCCGATCGGTCATTGCGTTCCAAAGTTATTGAAAAAACATTGTTTTTCTACCAAGGGTCCCCCCTTGGGATTTTTTTTTAAAACGAAAAAATTTTTTTTTTCAAAGATTGCAGCAATGCATTCAAATGTCCGCAAATGCATATGAATTGATGGAAAAAGTAAAATCTATCCCCCTAAAGTGCTATTTCGACCTCTCTTATGTGTTTTTCTTATTTTTTTAATGCGCGAGAAAGGCACCACCAACGCAAGGTGGATTGATCTGGGTTTTTGGTATTATTTTTTGGTATTTTACCTCTTATGCAAGGCTAAATCATACCAATTTCTGTTATCGAGGTCGTCGCTACTGCTCGGGAACCGATCCACTGAACTGATGAAGAGCGATCAAAATGAAATCGATTGATGAGTTTTTGGGCGGGAAAGAGCTGGAAAACGGCGTGAGTGGGCAGTTGATGTTAACTCCTGATTTGAGAAGCATCTTTAAAAAGCAAACAGTGAAGAGTTTTTTATACCAGGCAGTTCCCAGTGCAGGCACTTTTTTTATGATCCGGTTGCGAAAGGTGGATTAAAAACTCGTCAGTGAGTTGGTGAATGGATTCGAATCGTGTTCCGTGACATTTTTCTGCAATCCATCACCCGGTTTAACGGGCTGATAACCGACATCCAAGTGTATTTGGCTAGTTCTCGAAACGCCGTAGCCGCCGCAAGCCGTCCCACTGGACCGTTGCCACGAACCCTAAAGTCTAAGACACTACGTCCGCCACCGGCGAGCTGCCTGGATTCCGCGAGCCTCGAACCAGACGATATCCAACAAAGCCGCCATTCTGTTTCCCGAAAGACGCCGTCGAGGCAGATTCTGGCATCAGAATACCACAGTAAGTAACACAGAGTGCCTACCAAATAAAGAAAGAAATATAAAAATAGTTTGGTAGGCGTTGCTCGAATATTGATTCCCTGATATTAACCTAGCAATCTAACTAATTAAAATTGAGATGAAAATTATGACGCTCGTTAAGTGCAATGCCTTCACCTGTCATAAGACGAATTTTGTACCGCCAACGAGGATGACAATGGGTCAAGTGGGTGAGAATGGGTCAGTGCCTTCACCGACAGTATGCAGGTCGATTAACAAAATCGTTCAACAAATTCTTTTATAATTTTGATTTCTTGTCCGCAGATACATTAAATCTATTCTACAACCAATCTTTGCAGTTGGAACAGTGACCCATTGTCACCCTCATTTGACCCATCACCCCCGACAACGGTATTATTCCAATTTATTCCACCACGTTGAAATCTTTACGTATTTTGACCTCAACTGTAAGGCCGTCTTCAGTGTCTCGTACTTGACTCGACTTAAACATTATTGGCACTTCTTACTAAATATTTCAAACACTTTTGGTAATTTTGCTATTTTTGGCACCTGCATAGCTTTGCTGCCTCCCGTGAAAAGAACTAGTTCAAGCCTTATTAAACCATAGCTAACCTATCCTAACGCCATGCATCTCGTCGTTTGGCCAATTTCCCTCCATTTCCACCTATTTCTTTATATTTCTTTCCAAAACCCAACTCCTCCAGACATTCCTTTGGAATTCCTCAAGAGCTATTCAAGAGAATTCCTCAAGGAATTCCCCACAGATCCTCCAGAAAGCTCCTCTACAAGTTTTCCCGAATTCCTCCAGATTTTGTTTTAAACGTCATCAGAAATTCGTCGGGAGTTCCCTATGAAATCCTTCAAGAACTCTCCAGGAACTACTCCAGGTATTCACAAAGAATCCCAGCAGCAATGTAATAGGAACTACTCTAGATATAATCAGGAATTACACAAAAATTAAGCCATGAATTCCCATAGAACTCCTTTAGTCATGCCTTAGTAGCTGCACCAGGCAACCCTTCACAAATTTACCAAAACTTTTTCCAGACATTCCTGAGGAATTCCCTGGGAGCTTCTCCAGAAATGTCCCAATAGTTTCTTCAGAAATTAGCCGGGAATTTCAGAAAATTTGCTAAACTTCACCAAGAATTTCTCAGAAAATCCTTCAGAAATCCTTTCAAGTACTCCCTAGAATTCCTTCAATAATTTCTCAAGAATTTTGCAAGTAGCTCCTCAGATATGCTTCAGGAACGATGCTGGGTCATTAGGCCGAATGGTCATTAGGCCGAACAGGCATTAGGCCGAATGAGAACTGGGGAGTGGGAAGTGAGTAGTGCGAAGTGAGGAATAAGGAGAACGGAAATAGAAAAAAGGAAAAAGAAGTAAGAAGGAAGAAGGAAACACGAAGAAGGAAGAAGAAAGAAGGAAAAAGGAAGAAGGAACACGGAAGAAGGAAGAAAGAAGAAGGAAGAAGAAATAAAGAAGAAGAATGAAGGAAAACGGTAGAAAGAAGGAAGAAAATGGAAGAAAGAAGAAGGAAGAAAAAATAAGGTAGAAGAAGAGGGAAGAAGAAAGAAGGAAGAAAGAAAAAGGAAGAAGAAAAAAGAAAGAAGGAAGAAGAAAAAAGGAAGAAGGAAGTATAGAAGAAAGGAGGAAGAAGGCAGAAAGAAGGGGAAAATAGGAAGAAAAAAGAAAGAATATAGAAAAAAGAGGGAAGCAGAAAGAAGGAAGAAATAATAAGGAAGAAAGAAGAAGGAAGAAGGAATCTGGAAAAAGTAATAAGGAAGAAAAAAAAAGAAATAAGAAAGAAGGAATAAATAAGAAGGAAGAAGGAAGATGTAAGAAGGAAGAAAGAAGAAAGAAGAAAGAAGAAAGAAGAAGGAAGAAAGAAGAAGGAAGTAGAAAAGGAAGAAGGAAAAAAGAAGGAGGAAGAAGGAAGAAGAAAGAAAGAATGCGAGAGAAAGAAGGAAGAAGGAAGAATAAAGAAAGAAGAAGGAAGAAAAAAATGAAGAAAGAGTATGGGAGAAAGAAAGAAGAAAGAAAAAAGAAGAAGGAAGAATAAAGGAGGTAGAAAGAAGAGGGAAGCAGAAAGAATAAGGAAGAAATATTAAGGAAGAAAGAAGGAGAAAGAAGGTGGAAGGAAGAAGGAAAAAGAAAGAAGGAAGAAGGAAGAAGGAAGAAGGTTGAAGGAAGAAGGAAGAAAGAAGAAGGAAGAAGGAAAACGGTAGAAAGAAGGAAGAAAATGGAAGAAAGAAGAAAGAAGAAGGAAGAAGAAATAAGGTAGAAGAAGAGGGAAGAAGAAAGAAGGAAGAAAGAAAAAGGAAGAAGAAAAAAGAAAGAAGGAAGAAGAAAAAAGGGAGAAGGAAGTATAGAAGAAAGAAGGAAGAAGGAAGAAAGAAGGGGAAAGAAGGAAGAAAAAAGAAAGAATGCGGGAAAAAATGAAAAAAGAGTAAGAGAGAAAGAAAGAAGAAAGAAAAAAGAAGAAGGAAGAAGAAAGGAGGTAGAAAGAAGAGGGAAGCAGAAAGAAGGAATAAAGAATAAAGGAGAAATAATAGGGAAGAAATAATAAGGAAGAAAGAAAAGGAAGAAGGAATCAGGAAGAAGTAAGAAGGAAGAAGAAAGAAGGAAGAAGAAAGAAGGAATAAATAAGAAGGAAGAAGGAAGTTCGAAGAAGGAAGAAAGAAGAAAGAATAAAGAATAAAAAAGAGGGAAGAAAGAAGAAGGAAGTAGAAAAGGAGGAAGGAAAAAAGAAGGAGGAAGAAGGAAGAAAGAAGGAGGAAGAAGGAAGAAGAAAGAAAGAATGCGGGAAAAAATGAAGAAAGAGTACGGGAGAAAGAAAGAAGAAAGAAAAAAGAAGAAGGAAGAAGAAAGGAGGTAGAAAGAAGAGGGAAGCAGAAAGAAGGAAGAAAGAATAAGGAAGAAAGAAAAAGGAAGAAGGAAAAAGAAAGAAGGAAGAAGGAAGAAGGTAGAAGGAAGAAGTTAGAAGGAAGAAAGAAGAAGGAAGAAGGAAGAAGGAAAAAGGAAGAAGGAAGAAGGAAGAAAGAAGAAGGAAGAAGGAAGAAGGAAGAAGGAAGAAAGAAGAAGGAAGAAGGAATCAAGAAGAAGGAACAAGGAAGAAGGAAGAAAGAAGAAAGAAGAAAGAAGTAGGACAAAGGAAGAAGAAAGAAGGAAGAAGGAAGAATGATAAAGAAAGAAAAAAGAAAGAAGAAAGAAGAAGGAAGAAAGAATAAGGAAGAAAGAAGAAGAAAGAAGGAAGAAGGGAGAAGGAAAAAGAAAGAAGGAAGAAGGAAGAAGGTAGAAGGAAGAAGGAAGAAGGAAGAAAGAAGAAGGAAGAAGGAAGAAGGAAGAAGGAGAAAGGAAGAAGAAAGAAGAAAGAAGGAAGAAAGAAGAAAGAATGAAGAAGGAAGAAAGAAGAAAGAATGAAGAAGGAAGAAAGAAGAAGGAAGAAGGAATCAAGAAGAAGGAAGAAGGAATTAAGAAGAAGGAAGAAGGAAGAAAGGAGGAAGGGAGCAGAAAGAAGGAAGAAAGAATAAGGAAGAATGAAGAAGAAAGAAGGAAGAAGGAATAAAGTAGAAGGAAGAAGGAAGAAGGAAGAAAGAAGAAGGAAGGAGGAATAAGGATAAAGGAAGAAGGAAGAAGGAAGAAAGAAGAAGGAAGAAGGAATCAAGAAGAAGGAAGAAGGAAGAAGGAAGAAAGAAGAAAGAAGAAAGAAGAAAGAAGAAAGAAGAAAGAAGAAAGAAGAAAAAAGAAAGAAGAAAGAATAAGGAAGAAGGAAGAAGGAAGAAGGAAGAAAGAAGAAGGAAGAAGGGATAAAGAAGAAGGGATAAAGAAGAAAGAAGCAGGAAGAATGAGGAAAGCATGAAGAATGAGTAAAGAAGAAGGAGGAACGAAGCAGGAAGAATGAGGAAGGAAGAAGACAGATCGAAGATGGAAGATGCAACAAGGAAGAAGGAAGAAGGGGTATGGTGAAGAATGAACTTCACATTTTTTTAATTTTGCTTCTTTTTGCTAATTTGGCCTAACGGCCATTGGGCCTAATGACCGTTCGGCCTAATGACCATTCGGCCTAATGACCTTCGGCCTAACGGCCTAATGGCCTGACACCTTCAGGAACTAACTAGGGATTTCTCTAAGATTCATATGAAATTTCTTCAGACATCACACGGGAATTACTGTTTGAAAAATCGGCAAAACGATCCATAAATAACATCTGAATGTTCCTTAAAATGCTACCATAAATCCATAAAATAGTTAATGAGATTCCATAAAGAATAATTTTTCGATCCATAACTAAGCTAAAATTTAGCAATTAATTGGAAAATATGTTACATTAACATGGTCAAGAAAAACAATACAATTCTTGCTATTTGCCCATAAAAATATGACAAATGATCCATAAATCTTTGGAAAATGATCCATAAAAAACTATATTTTGATCCATAAAACTTCAAATTTGCGCATTTTTTTATCGTGATGATGATCCATAATTTCAGTAATATGATCCATAATTTTAGTCATATGATTTATAATTGTGGCTATTTGATTCATAACTTTGTTCAGATGATCCATAGTTTTGGTGATATGATCCATAAATTTTGATAAATGATCCATACACTTTATAAAATGTGTGGATCAATTAATATAGTTCAATTGGCCTTCTTTCCAAGCATTATGGATCACGTTATCAAAATTATGGATCATATGACCAAAATTATGGATCATATGGCTGAAATTATGGATCATCATCAGGATATAAATTGCGCAAATTTGAAATTTTTTCGATCCATTTTTCAAAATTTTATGGATCATAAAAATATTCTTTATGGAATCTCTCGAACTATTTTATGGATTTATGGTAACGTTTTATGGAACATTCAGATGTTATTTATGGATCGTTTTTCATTTTTTTATGGATCGTTTTTCCACATTGAACGGTGCAAAGTCAGGGCTGCCTGAAAAATCCTCAAAAGCTGCCAAAGAAATGCATCCTTCGAGCATTTTGACAGTATTTTTCTAGAAATGCGCCAGAAATTCCGCCAGAAGGTCCTCCAAGAGCACTCCAGCAATTATTTAAGGAACTCACCAGGAAGGAACTACTCCTATTATTGACGCAGTTTCTGCAGATATTCCCCAAAAGTTTCTCCAGAATGTCACCAGAAATTTTCCAGAAAATCCGTTGGGAATCCATTCAGCAATCCTCCAGGAATTCCTCAGGAACTCCATGAGATCCCCAAGAAGTCCTTTTGGAAATCCACAGGACTTCCTCCAAGAGATTCAAAGTAATTCTTGCAAATATTAACATACGTTTCACCCCGGAATTCTTCTGGAGTTTCTTCAGCAGTTCGTATGGAATTTACCACGAACTCCTCAAGTAATTCAGTAATTCTCAACAAAATGTCCCAGAATTTCCTATGAATTCTCCAAAATTTTCTCACGAGTTACTTCCAGAATTTCTTCAGTAATCCCTAAGGAATTCGTTCTGGAGCTCCTCAAGAATTCTGCCAGGAATTCAATAGAACTCCCTCCAGTGTCTCATCAGGGATCGTCCATTAATTCACCAGGAATTACATAAGAAATTATTCTGGGAGTTCCCCAAAAGTTCCTGCTGAAACACGAGAAAAATGTCGTGCTAGTCGAATGCTAGTGGCTCGTACCCGTTCCAACAGCGGTACAGTATAGAAAGGGTACAAGAGAAACGAATCCACCGTAGAAAAAAAAGGCAACACGAAGAGAGTGTGATAGCTGAAGCACAGGAGAACATGGATAGAAACGATATGCGGAGGTATTACGCAACTGTCAATGGTGCGCGGTATAAGACTGCGCCAGTGCCCGCCATGTGCAATGACCGAGAGGGGAATATGCTGACAGACAAGACTATGGTGGCAGCCAGCCGGAAGGAGCACTTTCGAAGATTTGTTGAACGGTGAAAATGAAGGGGTATTAAGGAGCAGGATGGACATAGTCGGCGACGATCAAGCTGTGGAACCACCTGTGGTTGAACATAACCAAAACCAAACGAAAAACGATAACACCGACTTTCCCCTGAAGAAGACCCGAAAAGTGGTCGAAACGTTGGGATAAAATCAAAATTATCGTTTGATTACTGAGACTGCCTAGCCGAAACGTATCATAATTACCCTGATCAGTCGAACTCCTATCATAATGTTCGAACATGGTTTTCCGGCGAAACTGATTAGACTGATACGTGCAACGCTGGATGACTTGAAATCAAGTATTCAGATCGCAGACGTAGTGTCAACCTCGTTTGTGACCTTTCAGGAATTGCTCGTAGATTTCACATAAAAGTAGGGAAGAAAGTCTAGAAGGAATACTTGAAAACAAATTCTAAAGGAATTCTAGTGGAAATTGTTGGAACAGTTGTATTGAATACTAGATTTTCAGTACAACGAAAAAAAGCATTGAACTGGATTCATATTCTTGTCATAAGACGAGTTTGTACAATCCCATTTAATTCCACCACTTAATTGTACCTTGACAGATACGTATTTCGACCTCAACAGTAAGGTCGTCTTCAGTGTCTCGTACTTGACTCGACTTGTGAAGACATTCCACTAAAAAGCTCAAAATAATTTTCTTAACAAATTCATATTCTTGTTATTTCTTCGGTAAGGTTCTACCTCAGTAATAAATTCGGTTCAAATCGTTTAGACCCTGAGCACTTCAATAAGAAAACTTTGTTTCATTGATAGCTCGAAATTAAATCACAAGAAGTCATCGATCATTATTAATGTTTCAATCATTCTCATACACACACTATCTCACCGCAAAATTTAAACTTGGAATTCTGATGCCGCATTAAAGGCTTCCCCAGACCTATTTCCGACCGATTTCATCGCCGCGACGGCGACAACTGGTCGCAACGATTCCATCGTTGGGTCACTGCAGGAAATGCTCCATTTATGTTTCCATACTAACGGTGACAGAATCGCAGTAGCCAAGCGATAGAATCGCGTCTTGATTGTCGCATCGCGTGTGTTCGGGAGAAACTTAAATCTAGTATCATCCTTGTTCATGCCTGTCGCCATTATTGTACACAATTCGAACGAAACTGCGTACGACACCTATGGAACCAACCGATGCATCCCGGGTGTTGTCGATATGAATTATCTCCAGCCTTAACGATTGTCAACTATCGCCTTAACCAAGCATGATTTTAGCCAAGCCAAGCCAAGAAAATAAATATAAATAAAATAAAAATAATTTCTTTCAGGTGAATATACATATATTTATTGGAAATGAAGATATAGTAAAATCTATTGAATATAAAATAACTGATGAACGTGGTAGCTAACCATTAATTGCTTATGACTAATCTATTTCAAATAAAAATTATATAATCGTAAACACGACAGTCCAGTGCCTTAACTCGTATGCAACCTAAACTGCACTCAAACAAAAAGCTACAAAAGTCTCAAACGGTACGGCATCAGCCCAAACCGCAAATCGACTCTAATTAGCTTAAATTGACAGAGCATGTCGTGCGAATTTGTCGACTGTCTCTCCCGGTCGATCGTTACAATTCTCGCTAATCCGTAATTCCCGCAAATGTGAAAACCATGATGCCACCCAGCTAAATCCCTACCAGTACCTATGAGTTGATGTTTATCTAAACTAATGTCCACCATTTCGCCGTCTGTCTGTCGGATTCCTGTTAATGAATGCAACCACCCAGCACGTGACATTGCATAGCGAGGCTCTCCCGATGTCAATGCGGACCCCCAAAAAGGCAGCGTTCGCGAGGAAGCGCGTGGCTCGCACTGATCCGGTGCGGTGGCGGAAAAATGCATCCCACCCATCGCTGTTTCTGTTCTACAGAAGACCATTTGTGTTGCCATTAGTCTCATTAAAATTTCGTGTAACAAGCGCGGTAAATCGCTCTGACATGGACGGCTGCCGTTGCCGCTGCGGTTGCCGAATACCGACCGACCCGACCGGTGTTGTTCCGTTTGCAACGCAGTCACTCCATCAGATCGTGGCCGGCTTTAGCGAGGCGGGTGGGTGTTTTAGTTGAATTAAAACTACGGTCAACACGTTCAGCACACTGTGCTTCAACGGGAGTAGCATGTTTTCGAATGAATCGATCGTGTCCGGCATATTTGGTGTTGTTTGCTACCAATGCATTGGTCGATGTCGATGCTATCTAACTGCAATGGTAGTTGAATGGAATCGGCTTTCGCGGTTTGTTTATTTAGTTACATATGACCAAGTAGACGAAGAACCGGATGTGTAAATTTATTACCAATGATCGGTTGTTTAGATTTATTTACCGAACGCTGCATGCCATGCATGGTTAGGTCAATAAACGGTGGCTAATCGGTTTTAGAAATTTTGTGAAGTAATTGAAGTATTTTCAGGATTCTGGATTTCTAAAGATTTTTTCTAGGAATTTTAATAGTTTTAAGCGTTTTTCAGTTCTTCACACATTGAATTACTGGGCCATGCTGTTAAATCCATGTATATTTTTCATTTTGTTTCACCAAGCCTCCTGAAAACCGACCAAGTATGCGAACTGGTCAATTTCAATGGAATAAAAAAAGCGACAAACCCGGATCTACATTCGAAATCAGCATAGACAAGCGTCTAATCACTCACAATGATGCACATCGCAGTACATAGTACTATTTCAGGTTCCGACAATTTGTATAAGTTCGAATTTTATTTTATTACAGTCAAACCTGCATGAGTCGATATCGAAGGGACCATCGACTCATGGAAATATCGAGATGAGGAATAGCAAACCTTTGGAAAGCTGTTTGAAGGGACCATCACAGTAACCCAGAAAATATTTTTTAATATGGCGTAATTTGCTTCCATGAGTCGATATCGAGTCATAGAACATCGACTCATGGAGGTTTAACTGTAATTCTGCTTACCGGTGAAATGAAATCTCAAAAATCCAATGCAAACGCATCTATTCCTTTGTTTATGAAAAGACGAATATGAGAGCAATTGGACAAAAAACCGTCTTATCTTGCACGATCTAAGTGATTTAAAATGCATTTCAAAAACTTCAGCCTAGCAAATTGTTAGTGAATAAATACATTTTCAAAATAATGTGAGAAATATTTAAGACATTGTTTTACTTAGAGGATCACAGTTTCTTCTAAATGCGTAACTATCGAGTAACAGAAATGATTTATCACATTAAGCCAATAATACTACCCTAATCCCACTGTACAAGTCAAACTACACATCAACCTTTATAAGCCACACCAGGATTAGTTCCATTGGCTGACGTTGCAATTCCCTTTCCCTGTGCAAATCTTTGAAGAGTTGGTACTCAGCTTTTTAATCCAATTAAAAATCACAAACCCGGAAAACCAATTTAATCCATCCGAGGGATAGCATCATCACCATCATCCGAACACCTTTCATCCATCCATGGATGGCAGCTGGCTCGCCTCGTGATGACTAATTCGAAAGAAAGCCCTCAAAGCATTTGCTGTCGGATGCGGCGGCCGCACCACCCCGTCGCCACCAGCAGCCGAGGTGCTTCAAAGTCAAACAAATTGCCCAGTCACGCTTTCTTAATTTCAGCATCATTTCCGGCTCCGAGATCTTCTCCCGGGTTGGCGGTACTTACAACGCAGTCAAAGTGTGCCATTTTCGAATTATTCTGACGGCGTTTGGTGTCGTCTTCGAGTGACATAATCCATCAACCGAGAGTCGACGCCTTTTTGCGGTAGGTAGGTACAGATTTCTTTTCTGTGTCTTGATTAATGAATCACTTCCGGTTTCCAGAGAAGTCACGCTTCCATACTTCCATACTTCATTTAAAAATACTATTCTGAACGAGAAAGCGGGGCGAAGATTTTAGATAATTCCGACGTTGTTGCTATTCTTGCAATGATTTTTTTAGACGCCGTGTAAAACGACAAACACTAAATCTTTGTGAAGTTGCTCCATTTTGAATTATTCACCGATAAATCCGAATTTGTCACATAGAGGTCGTATCTCCCGTGTAAAAATAGAATCGACTATACCTACTTAGCTTACTGTTAAAGAGTTAAAGTTAAGTTAGTTAAAGAGGTTTTATGGTAATTAATTTAAATATATTTAGTCTCATCCTCTTCATATGCTTGTCAGTGAGAATGTGTTAACCTTGATTGTTCCAAAAGTGTCTGTGTTTAAATTGAAATTTGCAATGAATAAAGTATACTTAGCCGAATTTAAATCAAATGTATCTCTTCTCAAGGTGTGTATTGAAATATTTACAATGGTAGTCTAGTCAATTGATGTACTTTAGTCAAGAAATAGCTGTACGGCTTTTGATCCTTTGCTTCGAAATCCGTCTACAGTGGACGGATTTTGATTCAGGAAGTGTTGATTTGGTTCGTTATTAAATCAAGTTTTTGGTTATTGTCAAAGCGTAAAAGTGGAACACTTCAAAAACTCAAAGGTGCAGCCCAATCGGGTTGTACGCAAAGGTGACGTAGGACCACGTAGCTATACGAAATGGAGGGTATTTTTCATCATAATTTGTGTAAATTTATTAGCATTGTGCAAACTGCTCGGAGGTCAACCGAATCAAGAAACTGAAAGTAGCTCCCAGTTGGATGAACCAGCCGTGGAAAAGGAACGACTCATCGGCCGCATCGCCACTGAAGCCACTCGTCTATCTTTCAGTGGATATCATCAGAATCCTAGAAGACATTATGATCAAAAATGTTCGGAATATAGGAAAAATAAGCAGAATCGGCGCGAAACCAAACACAAATATATTAATTTGCAACGTTCGACTTCCGCCCGCAATGGAAGCGTACATGCATCGTTTTCTATAGCGCTGGTGGCAAAGTGAGCGGGACTTCAAGAATAAATTACAACCAGTCCTTTCCACTATTTATCCAAGAAAAGGTTTTGGAATGATTTATTGTTTTTAATAATGCGCCATTTGAAAAACTAAGGCAGCTAAACGACATTTTTCACCAAGGTGGCGTCTTCATCGATTTGGCCGTCGTCGACGGAAAGTGAAATTTTCTGGCAAGATTCTTTGGTTTTGTTTCGTTAGTCATTAGAAATGATCGATTTTTTCCGGGTTACCATCGTTTGGCAACGTCAGAAAGTTGCCCTTTGGTAGCACAACCACAAGCGCGCATCGGAGTGAGATGATGCAATGAGTTTGTACAAATGGATGGTGTCAGTAGCAGTCAAATGGAATTTCCTCACAAGATTTTGATTTGTTGTTGAGGTTGAATGACGACCACCAACGCAGACTTCCACCACCAATTCGATGATTTTCCTTTGAAAATGCAACCTGAGCGCCTTCGTGCTTCGCTCCGCTGCGTCCGCTCTGCGTAAAATCTTGTTCAACCGCTCTCAGCGAAATCCCGATCAAAATGGTTCGCGCGCGCCGAACAGCAGCTTTCTTGTATTTAATAAATTGAGCCCGTAGCCCCGCCCCTTTGTGATCTGATATGGGTGTAAATATAATGTGTACTCATAACGATTAATGAAGGGGCGGGGCTAATGGAATTACTTCATTAGATAAAAGAATGCTGCTTTTCGGCGCGCGCGAGCTTTTGATCGAGATTCCGCAGACAACGGATCGTTCGGAGAATGACAAATTCTAAGAATCCTATCAAATTTTCTCGCCAGATTCTGAGTTTGGTTATGCGATGTTATTTATCCTAGATGCGTATTGTTGCGAGAAATGACAGCAGAAATTTGACTGAAGACGAAGTTTTTTCATAATACAAAACATTATCTCTTGGCATCTATCTGTCCGAGCGACGTTCACCGATGGGTGGTTGCTGAAGAAAGTTTCCACTGAGGTGGCGTCTTCATTGATTTTATACAAAAGCCACCATTTTATACAAAAGAAGGTTGATCCGACTATCCGAAATAAACTTTCTTCAAAGTGCAAAACTCAATCGTAAATAGCGAATTTGACAGCGCTTCGGAGGTAGATGATGTAGTAAATTTGAATGGATGGAATCACTAACAGCAACCAAGCTACCACGCCAAACCCGATGCCACCGAAACAGTCCATTTTCGCAATTAACTCTTTCTTTTCATGAAATGATGGTCCTGAGAAGAACCAATTTTTCTTTTCTCAATACTCCTTTCCAACTAGCTGGCACCACAATTTGTAATAAATATTTAGCATCGGCACTGGCGGTGCGGGATCGCCACAGTGCTATTTTTAAGGCCAACCTTTTCTTCATATGAAATGCTGGTTCGTTGAGGTTGAATGATCTGCAGCAACACATCGAACACCACCACCAATGCGATGGGTTCCTTTGAAAATGTTATTAGCGCCTCCGTGATGCTGTGTCCGCTCCGCAGCGATCGCTTTGATGCGTCTGCTCTGCGTGAAACCTTGTCCAAACTGAGGATTAGATCCAAACCCACAAGTGATTGATTTTTATGTCTGTGCTAGTGATGCATGTACGTGATTGGTTGGTTGACCTATTTCTAAACTTTTTACTAATTATCGATAATTAATAGTTAAAAATCAGTATTTTCAAATAAATACGAAGAAGCGTTGACTCATCCTTGATCGAATGGTCCAAAAAAATTGAAAATCCATCGAGAAACGTCTTAGATATTAATGTCAAAATAGACTTTACTTTACTTTACTTTACTTTACTTTACTTTACTTTACTTTACTTTACTTTACTTTACTTTACTTTACTTTACTTTACTTTACTTTACTTTACTTTACTTTACTTTACTTTACTTTACTTTACTTTACTTTACTTTACTTTACTTTACTTTACTTTACTTTACTTTACTTTACTTTACTTTACTTTACTTTGGCAGCTGTGGCCGCTGGGATCAGTTCCCGACACCATGATTTTCTCTCCGCCCAGTGATCGTCAGATGCAGGCTGCCGAAGGAGCATATTGTGCGTTCTCCATAAATGGTCGAACGAAAATGACGCACGCGTCCAAAACACGGGTCTTTTTATGCAAAGGGAAAATGAAGAGGAGGGCCAAAAGGACCATAACTTACATCAAACTGATGTCCGTATTGAGGTGTAAGTACATGAACCGGATCGATTGGTTCAGGTTTTTTTTTGCTGAATTTGGAAAGAATTTAAATTTTTGATAGTTTAACGTTGATAATCAAAAGTTTTAAAATGACAAATTTGTTTTTCAAGTTCGTTTATTTGGTAGGCTCAGGCGTGTATAACACTTTACGGAGCCACGGTTCATTGTGATATGTACAATTGGTATCATGTTATTATTAAGTTAGTAAGATAGGTACATAAACCAACGTATTCGGGGTGACTCGAGGTTAAATTACAATATTTCTGGAGCAATTTGCGATTAGGGCGAATGTTCAAAATGTAAACAAAACGTTTTTTGAATGCAATGAATTAATTAAGCTTAAAAATAATACCTTCCATCCTTCTGATTTAAATCTATTTTAATTTTACTGAAATAAAAATGTTTAAGCAAAGGGCGTAGTGTTATTATTTTCAAAACAAATACTTTTGCGGTTAACGCCATTTTGATTGTTGACATCTGTATTGGGCGAATTTTTTTATAAACTCGATTACAAACTTTAATGGCCATCGTTGATATCGTTGTCAACCTGGAAGATTTTATCTGTAAAATTATAATTAATTTGTAGTAGGTAGATTTATTCACCAATCCGATACCGGTTTGGCCGGTCTTTTTTCAATAAAAGTACTTTTTAATAAGTCGAAAAGACGTGAAAAGTGACGATTGCAATGGATTGTGCTAACCTTCAAATGTTACTAACTAAGTGGTATTAGGTAAGCAAAGCAATATCATAAACTTGTTTATTTTATATTTTTAGACGCAGCCGAACTGTTGAGTGACCAACCTGATCAAACGCTATTAACTGTCACAGCAGATCATGCGTCGCTTCAATGCTTTAACTTCAGTTTCAATAGTTCGGTCATGGAAGCAGGGGAACTGTCGTCGGCCGAATACACCGGAACAACCATGTCTGCGATACACGACAGGTTTGCTGAATGCACTGGAGTAACACTACAGGAACAACACGAAGTGTCCGGAACTCGGTCGATACGGTTGCAAAGCAACGAATAGCTGAGAAGTCGCTAATTCAGTTTGCTAATCGCCAAACCACTGCCATCTCTCCGAGTGATTTCGCTGGTCAATTGGGTACGTCTGATCGAGTATCAGTGTTATTGGATGTAGGCCAGTTTCGGTGCTTGCATCGACATCCCATGCCTGGAATGAACGGCTGCAAAAGACTCCCGGGCGCGAAATGCCAAGCAAAAGGATAAACATGTCGCTTCAAGCAGGCGTCCTCCGAGATTACTCAGGAGGAAACATTCTCGTCACACGCCAGCCGGATGAAGAAAGCTTTATGGCTCGGAAAATACGTAAGCTAAGCAAACCTCTCCCAGTAAACATCAATACATCAAACATCTCCAGTGGCAATGTGCTATTTCGCAAACACCATAGAATTATGATGAAACATGAAACAGCGATCGTAGACTGGGAAGCAAGATTGAAATACCGGTCCATGTGCATCACAGATGGTTTTGACGAGATTTCGTTCAATACCTCAAAACTTTCCGGGGGCAATGTGCTGTTTCGCAAGCACCGTGAAAGCGGAATGATGATGAAACAGGAAACAGCGATCGAATCAATATCGAAACATCAGTCTATGTCCACTACAGATGGGAAAGATTTTGGCGAAATTTCAATCAAAAATATCCAGAGCAACATCCCAAAACGTAAATCAAATCACGAAAACATATTCGACAAGGATCAAGGAGATCACACGATTATTGATCACAACCAACTTTCCCAAGAACAAGAGGATTTAGCACATGATCATTTGGCTAGCGATGAACAGGATAGCGATGAAGATCCCGAGAAAGATGTAGAGTAGATGAAGAGCACCTAAGGGCGGACCCTACTTTATTAAGAGAGTTCAATCTCACTGAGTACTGCGAAGAATTTTGCAATCGCACTATAGTTGGCGATGATGACCTGACGGATGGCGAAGAGAACAACAATGAAAACGAATGTATTATGTTGGATTTTTTTTCAATAATTGATTGTTTTTAGAGATTTTAAGGTGGAATTTTTTTTTTTATATTTTTCCACAATAATCCATGATCGCTTATATTTGTAACATTTGCATTTTTTTATACTATAAGTAATTTTCTTACTGTCGGTGCAGAAATTCAATAACTTTGACGTTTGTCAAAGCGCAATTAGCGTAAAAAAATCGACAGTTAGGTGCTGTCGTTCCCCAATTAGCGAACGATCATTGTACCTGTAGCAGATCAGGTTTATGAAGTATTACAAAAATATTCACTTCACTGCCTTTACTGCCCTATCTGTCAAGTAACAAAGACTGTAATACTAACTCGTCTTGGGATTCATTCCCAAATTACGTAACGCTAAATTTGGCAATTTTGGAGCCCCACCCCACCCTTGTAACACTTTATGTATGGATGGTTATTTTTTTTGTATGAATTGAATCGTGAAGCTCGGCCCCCGTTAACCCCCTTTTTCCCCTTACAGTTTTACGTAATTTGTGAACAGTCCCTTAAAGAAATATCTCTTTTTCTTTTTTCTGAATAGTTTGTTTTATTTTTTCATTTTTTGTTTCCAACTTGGCTTCGAGGAGTTGGACAAACCTGGGACAAACATGAAAATAACATGAAGAAGAAGAAAACAGTATTGTGGAAGTTGAATAAATTGGCCAGAGAACGCGGTGAGAAATACATGGAACAGATGGCAGATGGAACGGTTGTGCCCCCAAGGACGATTCAGGAAGCATGCAGCTGTACTGTTTTGAAATGTCACAAGAAGTACAGTAACTTCATTCGGGGAAAATTTTGGAATGCCTACTTCAGCTTACTAAGTCGGGGCAGAATCAGTTCATCAGTAGCCACATTTCAGTCAGCGCATCCGAACGATCAACGGTATTTTTTTTTCTTGAACACAAATTTATGTTTACCGCACATGAAAACTAGGATTGCTTTTTGTTGGTGTAGGGTTTTACAGCATTCAGTACACTATTATTACGTATTGTTAGAATTAAATGTATCCGTGACTTTCCGAGATAGGGTCTTCAGTTAGCTTTGCGAGCAAAGGCGTAGGATTGGCAATCCGGAGATGGCGTGTTCTATTCTCGATCTGGTCTAGAATGTTTTCGGGTGAGAAACATTCTTGACTCCCTGGGCATAGTGTATCTATTGTACTTGCCACACAAGATATACTCAATTAAGTTAAAAACCGGAATAGGGGACTAGCGAACTTGGATTTTTCTTGCAATCCGTACGTAAAACCTAACTTTGCTAGTGGTGCGCTAGTCTAATAAGGGCCTAATTAGACTAGCGTACTTCTAGCGTGGTTAGGTTCAACGTACGGATTGCGAGGAAAATTTAACTTCGATAGTCCCCCATTCCGGTTTTTACTTGACTTGTGATACATACTCTTGCAATGGCGGGCATAGGAATGCTTTCAATTAGTAACTGAGGAAATGCTTATAGAATACTAAGTTGAAAAGCAGGCCAGGCCGTTTGGAATGTAGAGCCATAGAAGAAGAAGATGACCTTCCGAGATATATGCAGGGTTGTTACGACTGCGCGGATTTTATGCAACGTACACACCAGTCAAGCAGTTTGACGAACATTGACTCCGCCCCCACGAAAACCCTTCAGTTGCTGCTTTGTTTGAACGTGTGTGAAGTTGTTCGAACAACCATTTGACAGTTGGCGGCTCGGTTGGAAAAAATTAAAACGGTTTGATTTTGATTTGAGTTGTTGGGTCGGTGGAGTCAAGGTTCGCCGAACACGTTTGAGCATTTGTAGTGAAGTTGCACAAACCCCCATATATTTTTTGATGATTGGTGCTCAAGTTGGCGCTTCAGTCGTTCGTGTGTGATATTGTTGGTCGAATAATTTGATTGTTCGTGCCGCTGTTGGTAAAACTTAATGGATGTTTGAACAAACGAGAGGTGGAGTCAATGTTGCTCAAACTGCTTGACCGTGTGTACGTTCCATTAGACGTAGTTTACGTCAAAATTAAAAACAAATCGTCACCCTGTAAAACGGAGTTTTAGGCGCCATTTTTTCGCGTGTCAACCTTGATTGTTCTAAAAGTGCCTGTGTTTAAATTTAAATTTGCAAGTATATTTAGCCGAATAAAGTATACTTAGCCGAATTTAAATCAAATGTATCTCTTTTCAAGGTGTGTATTGAAATATTTACAATGGTAGTCTAGTCAATTGATGTACTTTAGTCAAGAAATAGCTTTACGAATTTTGATCCTTTGCTTCGAAATCCGTCTACAGTGGACGGATTTCGGTACAGGAAGTGTTGATTTAGTTCGTTATTAAATCAAGTTTTTGGTCATTGCCAATGCGTAAAAGTGGAACACTTCAGAAATAGATGTCATAAAATGCACCTGTATCAACGATGAACGTTTGATTTGTATTTGTTTTATATTTTCTAGAGACTTTTACATATAAAGAAGTGCTTGGGTGTACGTATTTCGATGCTCCACACACTCAATTTTTATTTCTACAGCTCGGCAAAAATCCACACAGCCGTGCGCCAGCAAAATAAATAACTGATATTCCGGCAAAAATAGCGTTTGTTAGCTAGTTTCGGCAAATTATTTGCTGACTATCAGCAATTTTGACAGAAATCTCGGCAAAAAACTTGTTTGCTGGGGCACGGCTGTGCGATTCTCGGTAAAAGTTCAACATTTTGCTGATATCCCGGTAAAAAAAATTAAGTGTGCACGTTATAAGGTGATTCTGACATGAATAAATTTCTGACACGATTAGAAATGGTATAAATAAAGGTGACATTTTTTCGAATTATGTCGCCAAAAACTGAAGCTGTGCTCAAATTTACTGCATCTGATCCAGTAAACCACCGGAATAACTCCGTATAGAACAGCGGTTCTCAACCTTTTTCTTGAGAGGTACCCCTCCAAACTTTCGCATTAATTGAGGTACCCCCTCTTGAAAGTAGGATTCCAAGCCTTTGAAAGAATAATTCCGAGCCCTTTGAATGGAGCCTTCCGAGCCTCTTGAAAGAAGCTTCTGCATCTCTTGAAAGTAGGCTTCCGCACTTTTTAATAAAAGGCTCCCGAGCCTCTTGAATGGCGGATTTGAAAGGACGCTTCTGAGCCTCTTGAAAGAATGCTTCCAAGCGTCTTGAAAGAATAATTCTGAGCTTCTTGAAGGGAGGCTTCCGAGCCTTTTGAACGGAGGCTTCCGTTTCACTTGAAAGTAGGTTTTTGAGCCTCCTAAAAGAAGTCTTCCTAGCTTTTTGCAAGTAGGCTTCCGGTTCTCTAAAAGGAGGTTGAGCCTCTTGAAAGGAGCTTCTGGATCTCTTAAAAGTAGGCTACCTCACCTCTTGATAAGATACTTTTGAACGTCTTGTAGAGAGGCTTTCGAGTTCCTTAAAAGGAGGCTTCTTTTGCATCTTGAAAGGACGCTTCTTAGCCTCTTGAACGTAAACTTCTAAGCCTTTTGAACGAAGAATTCCAAGCTTCTAGAAGGGAGGCCTCAAGGAGCCTTCCCGGTTTTTGAAAAAAAAGGCTTCCGGCCTTCTTAAAATGAGGCTTCCGAATCTCTTGAAAGTAGGCTTTCGGCCCTCCTAAATGAGGCATTCGGGTCTCTTGAAAAGAGCCTTCCGGGCCTCTTGAAAGTAGGCTTCCGAACCTTTAGATTCTAGATTTCAGTTAAAAAGCATACTCCTAACATATTATTCAACGTTTTGTTTAGATCAGGTAGAATGCATTGAAGATTTTGCGACGTTTTGTCCGTTTGATCTTTTGTTCTGAAGCCCTTCGTACACACTTAGAATTTTTTACAGTATACGGTAAATTTTTACCGAACTTTCAACAGCTGAACGTTCGGTAATCTGTACGGTAATGTAAACAACTACCGAACGTTCGGTACTTAATGTTCTTTGATTACCTGTCAAAAATTACCGTACAGTTCGGTTATGGAATTTTTGCTCTGACGTCCGAATTACCGTACTTTTCGGTAATTCTAGTAGCGTAGGTACCGAACCTGTTCGGTATTTTGTTTTGCTTGGTCATATTGATCTCGAAAATTTCGGTTTTTTTAATCATCGTCATGCACACTTTTTTATTTTCATTTAAGCATTTTATTTAAGTTCAACTTTAGAAACAATCAAAAAACAAAATCCAATTTTGGAAAAGTCACACGTGTACGATTTTCATTCCCGTTGAGTGCCATATACAGCATCGGACGCAGCGCAGTGAAGTCGTCTTGTACCTACAAATAGATATGTAAAATAATAAAAAAATGAAATATTTAGATTAGTTATACAGTCAGGACTCTGCAAAATCACACCAACCACCAACTAATTACAATTTTGCAAACAAAGTATTATAAGTCAGTCAAACATTTCCACACAAGCGAATCTCAAATGATTTTTTTCGGATTTTGAAAATCTGACAGATCTTTTTAGTTTACCGAAGTTCGGTACATTCAATTGAATTACACAGTTTGTTCGGTAGTCTTTTCACCGTATACGGTGAAAAATTGTTTTTACCGTACGATTTGTATTGTTTCTACCGAATATTGTAAAAAATGACAGATCATTCAAAACAATTTACAAAAATACGGTAAAATAAATCATGTTTACCGAAAAATCTGTAATTTCTTAGGTTTACCGAATTATTTCGTCAATTTCTTTACCGAACAGAAAAATTGAATTTAAGTGTGTACGTTGTGGTGGTTGAGCTGAGCAAGATTCAATTGGCTTTGATTATGCATACAGGGTGTCTGCAAATAATCCGTACAGATTTTGATAGTTTGCTTCTACAAAGTAAAAACAGACAATAATGGACTGAATCGGTAGCTATATGGGCATAACAACTCAGCAGGCTGTAACAGATGTATATTCTGAGAACACTGAGCGTCATTTCATGTATAAAAAAATTAAGTCTTTGTAAATGCTTTTTTTCCGGTTTTCCGAACAAAAAGGAATTGCCTTCCTACTCACCCGATTTGTGAATTTATCATTCGGTATAGTCCATATTGAAATCAACAGCCATCAAAACACCGAACATACTATCGATACATTTGAAATCATGTCACAATCGTCAAAAATGTGTGAAAAATATCTGTATAAAACCTGCGGTCATCGTGATTTTTTTTTTCAACACGATCTAAGGCGTACAAATCAGGATACAGGGGTCATTTTAATGTGAACAAATTCAGCTTGGTTTATGTAGTCCTATTATAATAACATCCCATTAAACAATTTAAGTTGAATAAGCTAGTTTTTTTTTAGCTGAAGAAGGCTATTTTTGGTTGAATAAGCGCTCTATTAGCTTCCAATGTTTGTTGGGGTGTTATGCATGCTGGTTCTTTAATTTATTCCAAAAAATATTTAAAAACCTGTCTTGTCGTACGGATAATTTGCAGACATCCTGTATTATGTACAAGACAAAGTTTTAAAATAAAAAATACACAATTATCAAAACTTCATCAATAAGTTTCGATTTGAATTTAATTCGTCCTCCATTACGCATTTTTGTCCGAGGTACCCCCTAGGGCTAGCGAAGGTACCCCCAGGGGTACATGTACCCCAAGTTGAGAACCGCTGGTATAGAAGGACGGCTTCACAAGTCCCAGCATTCATACATTCTAAATTCTGGATTCCAATACGACAAAAAGTGACGAAATGGTAGCAATTGGAAGGAGAAAAATTATTTAAGCTCTTTTAGTAGAATGTCTTCAACAGTCTAGGACAAGTTTAGTACATACAGATATGTTCCGATTTAATCACGTTCCGATTTTGTCACGCTCCGATTTCGTCAACAAAATTATTCCGCTTTTATTAACAAG
This sequence comes from Armigeres subalbatus, assembly GCF_024139115.2. Lineage (NCBI taxonomy): Eukaryota > Metazoa > Arthropoda > Insecta > Diptera > Culicidae > Armigeres > Armigeres subalbatus. The sequence continues at coordinate 12,855,140 of NC_085141.1, forward strand.
AAAATTAAATCATTTTTTTAGAGATTTAGCTTTTAAAATTAAATAACTTGGGTTAGTGTCTGGCCAAATGTTGTTTTTATAGTATTTCAAGCACTGGCGGTAAAAAAAGCCGTAACTAACTAGACAAGGTTTCTCTTTACCGACTTCTCCCCATCGAAATAGAAAATACAAGATGCGGGTTTGTTTGCACTTTATTACTTCAGGATGGAGAATTACATTGTTATCTGGCGTTCTGATATAACCGAAAAATCGTTGAGAAACTTTTTCGGATGTTCTAGGCCGTTCTCCTAAGCTGGGATTTATGTCCAAAAATATCTATGTGATCATAAGACATAAATTGGTCGAGTTTTGAATAAACGTAAACTATTTCAGGGTCTCCAAAACCCCCTGGGGTTCAGAACATGTGATATGCCCGATTAACCAAGCCTTGAACGACGTATTCGTGCTTCGTTGAACATCTTAGCAGTTACATTTAGCCGATAAGATTTCAGTCATTACTTTTACACGCAACTGTAGGCCTTTTATTTTCTCCAAAACATCCTTGAGCTCAAATCAGTTCCGAACATGTGATCTACCCGATCAACCAAGCCCTGGACGATGTATCCATGCATCGTTGAACATCCCAGCAGATATATTTAGCCGATAGTATTTCACTTATTATTTGCACAAGCTTCTACAGGCCTTTTCGGTTGATCAAAACGTCCTTGAGTTCAGAACATGTGATCTAGTTGCTCAACCAAGTCCTGAAAGATGTACCTGTGTATCGCTAAACATCCCAGCAGGTCCGTCGATCCGATAGAATGGTACTTATCATTTTTACAAGCTACTACAAGTCTTTTCTGTTCTCTATAATGTCCTGGAGTTCCAAACATGTGATCTACCCGTTCAACCAAGTCCTAAATGATATATCCGTGCATAACATCACAAACATTCCAGCAGTTCCATCGAGCTGATAGGATATCACTTAATTCTTTTCCAAGCTACAGTGGACCCTCCATGAGTTGATGTTCTAAAACTCGATATCGAATCGTTGGAACAAATGATGCCATACAAAAATATTTTCACGGTTACTCTGATAGTCTGTTCGAACAATTTTCCAAGAATTTCTGTTCCACATCTCAATACCGACTTTATTACATCTCTTCAAAACGTCATGGATCTCAGGTCATTTCACTACCGAATTTTCAAAACGGATCTATCCAATGATCCAACTACTGAATTCAGCATATCCTCAGTTATTAATTAAAAGCTTTTCTATGCCCGCCATTGCATGAGTATGTATCTTGTGAGTACAAAGGGAACGCTATGCCCAGGGAATCTAGAATGTTTCCCAAACGAAAATATTCTAGACCGGACCGGATCTAACCGTGAACACCTCGTATTCCAGAAAATTGGGTTTTACATTATTCCTATTGGATATATAAAGTTTAGGCCAAAGACATTGCAAAAACTTTGATTGATTGACCTGGTAGATACCTTGAGCTGAACTCGAGAATGTTTTGGAGTACCTTGGACATCTCAAACTTAAGAGAATTGAGTTTGCATGGCGCGCACATGCTTATTGAACCATGTTGGGTACATATCGATGTTGAGGGCATTGCATGAAGACTTGGTTGGCCGGTAGATACTTTGGGTTGAACTTGGGAACGTTTCGAAATGCCTTGATCATCATTGAGAAAACTGGATTTAAATGATGCGCATGTGCCTATTGGACTGGATTGGGTATATGACGATGATGATGACTTTGCATAAGCCTTGGTTGATTTTATAGATACCGTGGGCTGAATTCGAAAACGTTGTGAAGAACCTTGATGAGCATCTCGTATTCCAGGAAACTGATCACTGTCTCAACGATCAAGATGACTAAACTTGATTGAGTGTTCAGATTTATTAAACAATGTGGTATAGGATCCAAATATTTCAGGGTTAAGGAGGTTTAATATTTTCAAATTTATTGTTATGATGTCAACGGATGCCATCTTATCTTAGGGGACGTTTATAAATTACGTCACGCGGAGGAGAGGGAGAGAGAAGGATTCTAAAAGTGTGACTACTCATATAAATTTATATGAAATTTCATACAAAAAGTGGGACAATGAATGGAGGAGGGATTGACAATGGTTAATTTTTCGTAACATCATTTATGGACGTTCCCTTGATGCACTCCTTACTTGTCAGGAACCTCAACCAGTCACCATTGATGATAAATATATATTTCCTATGTCTCTTCACTAACTTTTGCCACCCACTAGCATGTTCACGTGGTTTATGGACAGTCCTTTAGCATTTAAAAATGTTAGAACCTGAAAATCTCACATTTTACCAGCAATAAATCATTTTTACTAAAATTTTAGCTTAAAAAAATCGTCTAAGAAAATTATTCCGATTTTGTCACTGTTCCGATTTTATCAACTGAAACTCACGGACCGTGTTGATAAAACGGAATATACCTGTATTTTCCATTTAATTCCACCACTTGACTTGACTTGACTTGACTTGACTTGACTTGACTTGACTTGACTTGACTTGACGGCGGCAGCTTGACGGCTTGGCTTGGCGACGGCAGGCTTGACAGCGAACCGGCGGCGGCGGCGGCGGCGGCGGCGGCGGTGGCGGCGGCGGCGGCGGCGGCGGCGGCGGCAGCGGCGGCGGCAGCGGCGGCGGCGGCAGCGGCGGCGGCGGCGGCGGCGGCGGCGGCGGCGGCGGCGGAGGCAGCGGCGGCGGCGGCGGCGGCGGCGGCGGCGGCGGCGGCGGCGGCGGCGGCGGCGGCGGCGGCGGCAGCGGCGGCGGCGGCGGAGCGGCGGCGGCGGCGGCGGCGGCGGCGGCGGCGGCGGCCACGGCGGCGGCGGCGGAGGTGGCGGCGGCGGCGGCGGCGGCGGCGGCGGCGGCGAGCGGCGGCGGCGGCGGCGGCGGCGGCGGCGGCGGCGGCGGCGGCGGCGGCGAGCGGCGGCGGCGGCGGCGGCGGCGGCGGCGGCGAGCGGCGGCGGCGGCGGCGGCGGCGGCGGCGGCGGCGGCGGCGGCGGCGGCAGCGGCGGCGGCGGCCGGCGGCGGCGGCGGCGGCGGCGGCGCCGGCGGCGGCGGCGGCGGCGGCAACGGCGGCGGCGGCGGCGGCGGCGGCGGCTGTGGCCGCTGGGATCACTATCCGACACCATGATCCCCTCTCCGCCCAATGATCGCATCAGATGCTGGCCTGTTGCTGCCGACGGAGCGTCTTGTACGTTCTCCACAAATGGTCGAACGAAAATGACGCGCGCGTCCAAAAGGACCATAACTTACATCAAACTGATTGATTGGATCAATTGATTGGTTCAGATTATTTTTGCTGAATTCGGAAAGAATTTAAATTTTTGATAGGTTAACGTTGATAATCAAAAGTTTTAAACTGACAAATTTGTTTTTCAAGTTCATTTATTTGGTAGGCTCAGGCGTGCATAACACTTTGGTGACACGTACAATCGGTATCGGTATCATACGTACAATCAGTATCATGTTATTATTAAGTTAGTAAGATAGGTACATGAGCCAACGTACTCGTGGTGACTCGAGGTAAAATTCACAATATTTATGTAAGGGCGGATTCGGCATCAGGGAATTTAAGCTTTTCGGACATTAGGCGTCAAGGACGAAGAGGCGTGTCGTCGATGGTTTGACTCTTTTAAGAAGCAGTGATAAATATCTTTCTAGGAAGCGATGTATGGTAAGCTATTAATTAATTTGCGTGATGTTACATCGTAGACTAACATTACCTCCCGTAACGCACAGCATCATCTACATGATGGCTTCCAATTAGACGAATAACGTGTCATAAAAAAAAACTGTTGTTTGCCAGGCCGACAAACAGACTTTATTACTTATTTTATTATCCGCTGAGATTTTGGTACATTTGAGTGGAAATACATTCCTCACTTAGAGATAATTATATTCTTCACCCTTGTAAGAAGCAGGGTAATTCCATCAGATTGTGATTCGACCTCAAAACCAAATCACAACATCCTGGAAGACACATCCCAGAACCCGTAACGAACTACCATTGAAATTTACGATAACAATGTTGCAAAAGCAGCGGTCAACCTTCATAATCTCAACTTAATTTTATACGACCTTCCTTCGCAGAAGTTGATCCGAAACCTGGTTCCATGGCAAAAACCGCAAACGATTAGCAGCGAATGATTCCCATCCTTGCGGAGCCATCCCACCTTGTGATGAAAGAGGGACCATCCGACTTCATGGCAGAAAGGAGAATGTAACTCGAGAACAAGTTCATAAAATTTAGTTTTAGCATCTCTGGTTTTACGATCCCAGCACAGCAATCTGACAGAGTACCCGCCCCGCCCCATTTATCCTCTACTTTGTAAGTCCGAAGAAACATTATTCCGGCGGTGGCCGTGTCGTCGATTAGAAACCGTTTGCTCGCTCTTTTGTGTCGACCGAAAGGATACATTTATGGCAGCACAAGGTTAAAGTTTTCCTAATAAAAGCGAGAAAACTTCCCAATTTCCGGCCCGTCCAGCCATAACTAATGATGGGAAAGTATTGCGATGATAACACAAACTGACAGGAAGAAAATTTGTATTTTTAATGAGGATGAGGATAAAAGCAACATCAAGGCTTTGGCCTCCATCCATTAATAAATTATTATTCTGTTTTTTTTGCTTTGTTTTCTGATTTCAACTCGGGAACAATTAAGTTCCCCGAAATGATACAATGCTTCATGTTTTCAAGAATCCACCATGTTTTCGTGTAATGCAAACTTACCATGTTATTGCTCATGGTTTATGAACCATTTTCACACAATGCATCAGTCATCAGGCATGGGAAAAATCAAATTTTCAAATAATCGAGGATGAGCAACACTCTCATGCGATCACAAATCCAAATTATCAATTGATAAAAACTCGCTAGCGAGTAAGAATCGTTCGACAATTGTATCTCGATTTAAGCACTTTCCGTTACTTTTTGAACTTATTTCTCTACATAACAATAAAACACAATGCCAAGCATCAGAATGGCCTTCATTGTTGACATTAAATTTGTATTGGAAAGGTTTAAATTTAATTGATAATTTTGTGTTTATTATCAATTGATTCCAAAATTTGAAAAGGTATCGCCAAGGAAAACTCGCCTACTTTTCACACCTGAGATGTTATCAAATGATAACTCCAATCATTATCGTGTGAGAATGATTCAACACAACCCTGTCAGTCATCATTGCTTCTTAGAGACGAATTACTCATTTGGGATTATTTTTTTATGTAACGTTATTTACCGACGGTTTCGTGTGATACTGGACCAACTCAAAAATATGTGTTGATGGCAAAGGAAGGAAACTGGTTTCACCTGACAAAGACGCAATACAATACATCAAAAGTTATGCGTAATCCAAAATTAAACGATTTTTGGAAAAGTTATTATTATTATTATTATTGTCTTTATTTCAGAGGCTTTCAGCCCTAGGCTGGCTCACCTCTTTTTTGGAAAAGTTCATATAAATCCATGAATTTGATGATTTTTGAAGTTTCCGTTTTTAAACACACAAATCTAATACATTTGTATCCACTCATACTGAAAGATCCGTGAACTTCGAAATAGTTTTATTTTTGTTTTTAATAGAATTTTTGAGTCAAAAATTTAAAACTTCGTATTAATAGTATATATTGATTGAAGGAATTGACATATTTTATAATATCAAGATTCCTTACAAAGAAAATGGATTTGTTTGCTCAGTACAAATCCATCATCGGTACAAATGATGAGTAAGTAGGAACTAACTTAAGGATAAGCATCACAGAATCCCAAACTAAATTCACTCACGTTTTCAAGGACAGACCACTCAATACAGAGGCAGCGGACAACCTTTGTTTTTATTAATTCAGCTTTGCTGCGCCGCAGCATGCGTGGAATAATAAAAATGACAGTTGTGCGACGCTTTTATATTGAGTGGTGTGCCCTTGAAAACGCGAGTGAATTTTGTTTTTTACTCCGAGATGCTTGTCCTTAATTTATGGGATTTTTCTTAAAATAAAAATATGAAAATTATTCGGATGTACACATGAATTTCTTCTTTTGAATTTAGATTTTATACAATTCATTCTCTTGAATCTCTGGTTATCTTGTAATCTTGCCATTCAAGAATCATCAAGGTTAGTCAAGATAGAATAGATTTACGGTGTCAGAACTAAATCATGTAAAATAGCTACGCATCCAATACTGTCTATCGCGATGTAAGTTTGGACTCGAATCTGATAGCAATCTAAATTGTAATTGCAAAAAAAATATTTCATTTGGAGTTTTAACAAAGTTCTCTTCGAAATTTCGCACATCACAAGCCCATTTCACGTATGGCCAACTTTGATCACATAGTTCGAAAACTTTGCTCTCGCGTTGCATAAATTCCCGCAGCCAAATCTTGATAAGTTTCAGTTTGACTTGATCCCATTCTTCATCAACAGCCAGCGCAGAACAGCGCAGCGGCCGGAGCATCACGGCGGGTAATCTGTGGAAACTTTTTTAATAGCACACTCTCCGACCGACCGACCGTGTGCACATTTCACGGTTATCGCTAATCCCATCCATGCACTCTCATTGTGCCTACACCGGATAGCGGCATTGAGTGGAGGGGCATCTTTCTGCTTCTGCTGGCGGCACTAACTGCTATCGACGACACACCGAAAAAGGCGAGCGGCACTAAACTGCATCCACACTGGGGCTGCTGCTGCTGCCAGAGCGTACGAATCGATCGATCATAAATCAAATTATGAAACGGTTTTGCGATACATTTTTCAAGACCATAAGCGCGCGGCGGCTGCCGGTGGAACTTCCGTTTGCCGTCGATAAACTATTCATAACCACTTTGTGAGGCTACTGCTGCGCTGCGCTGGCTGGCTGGCGCAAAAGAGATGCTGCCACGTGCTGCTGCCTCTGCTGTTCGGCACTGCAACCATCAGCAATGAGGACAAAGTTCTCAGCTATGACTATGGTAGTTTGGCCGTGGCATGCCAGTCGAACTTTGTAGCTCTTCCGTGGCTGCGCAGCAAACCAAAGGACGGATAATGCACACAGGAGGAGGAGAACGGTCTGCGCGAGTTTTTAACCTTCTGTCTGTGCTCAAAAAAACTTACGTTGTCTGTGCTCTGGGGTCAAATTGACCCCAAATTGGAATTGCTATAACTTTTTTAATGTTTGTCCAATTTTGGATTTTTTGGGCTGTTTCGAAGGATAATTTAATCATCTTTCAGGTCGTTACCAAAGATTGATTATAGGTGGGCGGGTACATCGCGGGGAGGGGTTTTAGTAAACAAGGGTACAAAAACAGTGATTTTTCATGACTATTTTACTTATATCCGAAAATCCGACCCATTTTGAACTGCAACTTTTTTAAAAAGGCTATGCAGGAAGGCATGTGCTTTGGCATGAGGCGTTGATAAGTTTAGAACTCGGCCGCCAGGTGGTGGTATATTTGAATTCATTATTTTAGACTACTCAAGATATTCCGATATATAGAATTCTCCTCAGTGTAAATATTCTTATCGCACAAATTAAAAAATGAGAAGAAGTGCTCATTATATTGAGCACCGCTTTGTAGTGCTAGACATCCTGAACAATGTTGCCGAATACAACTTTGGTGTAGGTATGAGATCCCAAGCTAAAGCAATATTTCATATATGCAAGAATATTGCAAGTACACTAGCGCCGCCTATTTGTAAATTTCCTTATTATTTATTCCGTCAAATGACAGTCTATTGCCACCAGACGAACTTTGTTACAGACGTCATCTTTACAAATTTCAAAATTGTGCGATAAGAATATTTACAATGAGGAAAATTCCATATATCGGAGTTACTTGAGTAGTGTAAAATAATGAATTCAAATATACCGCCACCTAGCGACCAAGCGCTAAACTAATCAATGCCTCATGTCAAAGCAGACGCCTTCCTGCATAAACTTTTTGAAAAGGTGCAGCTCAAAATGGGTAGGATTTTCAGGTATAATAAAATAAGCATAAAAAATCACTGTTTTTGTACCCTTTTTTACGAAAACCCCTCCCCGCGATGTACCCGCCCACCTATAGTCAATCTTTGGTAACGACCTGAAAGATGATTAAATTATCTTTCGAAACAGCCCCAAAAATCCAAAATTGGCCAAACATTAATATAGTTACAGTCAAACCTCCATGAGTCGATGTTCTATGACTCGATATCGACTCATGGAAGCAAATTATGCCATAGCAAAAAAATATTTCCTGGGTTGCTGTGATGGTTCCTTCAAACAGCTTTTCAAGAATTTTCTATTTCACATCTCGAGCCGATGGTCCCTTCAATATCGACTCATGGAGGTTTTACTGTATAGCAATTTCAATTTGGGGTCAATTTGACCCCAGAGCACAGTCAACGTAAGTTTTTTGAAAAAAGGACACTGTAGCGCATATTTTCAAGATTTTCCAAGCAAATTTGCACATAGGAGACAGATCTCGGCGAGTTTTACCAAACTACCAAAAATTAGGAGAATCGGTTGAAAACTGAAAAAATGGCAGCCACTCAAAGTGGCCTGGGGTCATATTGACCCCAGAGCACAGACAAAAGGTTAATCATAATCTTTTGCACTCGATCGGTTGATGCTGCCACGTCATGGTTGAATATTTTAGCGGGATTTTTTGTTACGTTCGAAGTTTTTTCTTTGCTGATACACAATAATGCACTCTTTTGGAAAATTTCACTTAATGTAGTTGGTGGTTTGGGTGGTTCATTGGAGGCTGGATGATGATGTGGCGGCTGCTGAATGAGTGGAACTTTTGATGTTGCTGGCGAAATTTTTAAATACATATTATCCTCTTACCATTGTGTTGATGTTTTTATTTCTGTTCATTTCAGTGGTCGTAAAATGGCGATCCTGTAAATAAACTATTACAATAAAATTATTTTACATTCATTAAAAATGAACAATTCTCGCTTAACAACACATTCTTCAGTAAATTATAATGATTGACGATCTCTCTGTGCCCCGAGAGAAACGTCCGATATGTTGACCATTGCGAGATATGACGAGGTTTCATTAGAGGTTTTTAGTCCATCAGTCCAAATCCGGCAAATGTGTTTTCATTGCGTTTTGCATTTTGTCTACAACAGCCAAGGCTTTGAATACATTGCTCTATTTGGTGTAGGATTCAGATCCTATTTGGGCACCCCCAATTAATTTGTGCCAAGTGGCACCAGCAATATAAAGTCTGTGTCTGGAGATTTCTCTATCTATTGTCGAATTCGTTTTTAAAAAGTTCCAACCTAGGTTGGAACCAGTTCCAACCTAAGTGCTGTCAAAGTGTTTTTTTATTCGCTCAGGTTGGAACTAGGTTCGCACTAGTTCCAACCCCAAAGCTGTCGGGTTCGCACTGAGTTGTTTCACGGTTTACTGATCGGGTTCACCAATACACTTTCATTCGATCTGTCAAACTTGGTGTTGTTTGAATTGCAAGTTTGAATCATAACAAGCGAGAATGGAGAATATCCCAAAAGTGATTTTGTTTGCTGCTTCCGCCGCGCAATATTTACAATCAGATTCGGAATCAGAATCTGATTCCGATTTTGAAGATCTGTTCCTGATCTCCATACAGAAACCGAGAACGAAACGGAGGCGTGTGTCTAATTTTGTCAATGATGTAGTGGACTATTACACAGAGGAAGAGGTAAGTTTTTTGACGTAGGACCTACGTCTCTCTTTACTATACCGGGTGTCATTTCAAAATATTCAAATCGACCGCGTTACGCTGTGTTGAAAGATTTTAAACGTTAATAGCGTTCGTCTCAGTGGACGAATTTCTGCGGTAAGCCCCTCAATCGACAGATTTCAAGTATGCCTTCCATGTCCATGCTTGATAAGACCCGAAAAACTTGTTTCAATAGGCATAAAACTGTTTTCAATGAAAAACATTGAGATCAAGGGAACCTATAAATATGGGTACCGCATAATTCTTGCATCATTCCATTACCACGTTCTGATTGGTGCAGACACCAGCGAATGAGCAGCCGCTGGGTCTGCCGAGAAGCCATAAAATAGCGCAACGCGATTTTTTCCTTTCATTCTGACCGGGACAAGCGAAGCAACCTCATCATCGATTGAACAGCACTCACACCTTTTAGCAGGGAATGAAGTCTGCACCGACCGCTTTTTCGGCTCGACACCATCGAAGCGACCATCATCAGCCGAAACCTAGCCAGTACATCAGCAGTCCACCCTACAGACCCGACAAAGCAGCAATGCTGAGCAGATACCGGCAGCAGCAGCAGAGTCGAGCCGAGACCGGCCGGCATCGGTGATGAGCCGAGACAGGCTGAAGAAAAGCCACATGATGCAGCATGTATGTCCAAAAAACAAATGGTTCTTCAGAGAGCCAATAATAGAGATCAATATCAATGCTTTCAATACCCTTCGGGATAGAAATTGTACTTGGGTGCCAAATCCAATATTCTAGAGATAAAATTTATACGTGATTTTCATAAATAGCGTCAAAACTAACAGTGGATAATTTTTCTGATTTAACCGCGAAGTGGACGAAGGACTTCGCTTGACCATGCCTTTAAAGATTCATAAGATGTCCAAATCTCTCACATCATCTTATTTGGATAAAAAAAAAAACACCGATAACAGCTCAAACATTAATAAACTATCAATCGATTTTTCATCAAATGTTGGATTTTTGGCATTGATAAAAAAATATGTAGATAAGCATTGTTTGATACTAACCGCACACAAAGCGAACGTGACTGAATGATCGTCCCACGTTACCAATTATAAATCTTATCACCCGAAATCCCATGTCCGGGTGTTTCCTTCCTTCTACTACTAACAATGTTGTCTCAGAAAAGAACACGTACTTCCCACCTGAACTGCAATTCTAAGCTCGCTTGCCCGGCTTATTGGCCTGTATCTAGCGAAAAGTCCCGTTAGGAAATAGACGCCAGCAGCGAGCAACAAGCGTAAAAAGAAGAAGCCCTTCTCGAACGCGTTGATGATGATGACGCTTTGGCTGACAAAGAAGCGGGATACAAGACACTAGCTGATTGGCCCACCAATTGGGAAGCAGAGAAGATTCAAAATAAGGTATAAAAGAAAAGTGCATTCGCTCGCAGAGCATTCGTTTATCCCTCAAAAACAAACCATCGCAGAGCATTCAGTCTTTTTTATACCATCACTAGAAATTCGCGGTTATTTGAAAAGATCGTTTTCTTACTTTTTGAACTTAGCCGAAGCAAACAGCCTTTTTCAAGGCTCTAAGAGTTAAAAATAATGTTCTCCTTCAGTCGCTATCGCACGGATTAGAAGGCTCTTCAGTGGAAGGGCTGAGATACAGTCTACATCCTCTGCTGAGCCAACTTGTGGTTTATTTCAGGCAGTCATTCAGTGGGAAGGTTGCCACTGTCGAGGCTAATATTTCGTGACCGGACAGATACCTCCTGAATTTTTTTTGATGGTTCTTGTTCGAGGTAGATTTGATTTCTTTGTCGGTTTGATGAAAAGATTTTGCCAAGGAATGGTATGCAACGCCGATTATTTATCCAAAATAGTTGATGTGAGAAATTCGGATCTATTATGTATCTTAAAGGCATGGTCAAGTCAAGTCCTACGTCCACTTAGCGGTTATGTCACAGACATTACCCACTGTTCGTTTTTTGTTCTTAACGACGTTCTTAGAAGAAGTTTTCCTTAGGACTTCTAAAATTAGTGTTTTCTGCTGTGTCTTTTTTTAGTTCCGCCGAAACTTCCGTTTAAAAAGAACCACCGCTGACATCATCATAAACAGATACAAGGAATCCGAATTTTATCGTACAAACGTCGGAAAAGGGCGAAGAAATCTGCCGGCTGATGAGCAAATGTATGCCTTTTTATGGTAAGTATTTCGCAAAAACTATCACTGTTGAGTGCGAAATATGTGTAACGTAATGCGGTACGGGGAGCGAAAATTCTGTCCACACAAAAGGTTTCCAAAAACTTCTCATTACCCGCACTATTCACTACTTGTAATCTGAGGTCAAATTTTTGAACTTTATGGCCAAACGGCATTCGGGCACATGGCCATGTGTGTGTGTATTCTTAACAAAATAATCTGTTTTTTGTCATATCATTCCAGGTTTTCGGCTAACAAAAATTCATACCACGAAATCTGTAATCTGTTCAACTTTTCGGAATCATCGTTTTATAAATGCCTGAACAATATTTTAGACTTCCTCTACGACATATCTAAGACAATCATTCGTTTTCCAGAAGTTGAAGCTGAGAAAGAAGAGATTGCAACAGATTTCCGAAGTGTACGTTATAAATTGCAGGATTGTATGATTGTTGTTTATGCCCCCAATATTTTATATCTTTCACAGATTGCTGGATTTCCATATGTTATAGGGTGTATTGATGGAAGCTACATCTCCATTAGAAAGCCTGCCAACAAAATACGATCTACATACATAAATCGTCATGATATGCTCTCAATAACACTTCAGGGGATATGTGACGCAAAAAGAAGATTCCTAGATGTCTGCATAGGATCACCAAGTAGAATACACGACTCACGAGTATATTCTCTTTCACCGATCAGTGATGAGATATCTGCTATATGTCATGGCAGATACCATCTGTTGGGTGACGCTGCCTATCCCTTGCGGGAGCATTTATTAACCCCTTTCAAAGATTACGGCAATCTAACACACAAAGAGAGAAATTATAACTTGAAACACAGCCAAACCCGAGTAAAAATAGAAAATAGCTTCTCTAATTTGAAGGGCAGGTTTCGTCAGTTATTACGGCTCGATTTCTTTCATGTCGAGAGGATGAGTAAGTTTGTATTGGCTTGCTGCACTCTTCATAACATGTGTATTAATCAGAACGACATTTATGACGAGAACGAGAATGAAAACGATCCTGATGATGCACTCAATGAAATCCCACCGGTGCCAATAGCCGCCGGCTCAAGCGGTTCTCAAAACGTGAGAAATACCGCTCTTCGTCGATTAGGAGAAGTGAAAAGAAACGAAATAGCAACAGGTTTATTACAATAGTATTTTATGTACCATTTAATGAATGAAAATTCACTTCCAGTCCAGTGATTTATCTGAAAAACGAAATATAGACGTTCTTTTATTTTTTAATTAACTGACTTGCTTTTTCATTGTTGTTATTCTTGAAGTGTCCTCGGAAGTGGAATTTTTGTAAAGTCCTGAGCAATATTCGTAGAGAATCTTAAGTCAAATTCGTGGAAAATCTAATGCGGAATATTTTGAAAAATTTGACCGGGTTTCTCGGAAAATGTTTGGTAATTCTGCTTCAGATTTTTCAAGAAAACCGCTCAAGATTGAAAAGTTGTGAGTATCCTTGGAAAGCCCTGAGCGAGCAGGATTGTACAAATTTAGGTGGAATCTGAACCGAAATTTTTAAACAATCGAAAACGGGGACGACTATTAGCAGCATTTTTGTAGATTTTTTTTTCAGTATTTCTAGTGAAAACTCCATATAAATCTTATTCACCACCAAAAATGTATGGAAAAATGACCCCGATAGAACATTTTATAATTGCACTTACGTTAAAAGATATACTATCGTGTGAGCGGAAACGGAAGCCAGATGATAATTTTAATGAGTTTTAATTTTTAATAGCTTTATTTAAAATACAACGTGACAACAAATTAAAAAATTTCTTTGGAATTTCCTTTCAACTTGCTGCATCTTTTCGCGATGCTGGATGGCTCTTTCTGCTTGCCGTTGTTCTTTCCGCTCGCATTCTGCCTTATACTCCTCTAGCAGCAATGCTGTAGCATCCGTCCGCGCGCGTTTACTTGCCGGAGTGGATGAGCTGGGTCCTGCCGTATCCGGTGATGTATCTGGTTCTGGTTCTAGTGGCCGTTTTCGCCTAATTATGATTGGAGTCATGATAATCTCAGGCTCTAATGAATCGTCAACTGCCGCAATCTGACTCATTTCTTTATCGTAAGGCGTAGTCATTATACTTGACCCAGATGTTTTATTATTTCTTGAGGCATCCTTATTTTTCTTTGCTACATTTTTATATCTATTTTCTACTTGCATCGCAGTGACGTCTCTCTTGACGTCTCCGAAAAGCCTGCCAGATTGTCTGGAGATTGAGACTTTTCTGCTGCTGTCGCTGCTATTTCTGCTGCTGATAGCCCGTAAAAATTGGCAACATCTGCAATTTTCACTTGCACCACAGTCAGGCCTAAAAACAAAAATTAACATACATAAATAACATACTAGACATAACACTAATAAACACAAAGTGATTCATGGCTATCTAAAATTTCTCAAGAACTGGAAAATTATATAGCTGCGAATTTTGAAAATTCAAATAAGATACGTAGATACCTTCGGCTTACACTGTGGCGTTTATTTTAGTATAAACATCTGGGCACAGACTGGGGGAATTCCGCAGAATTGCCAATAAACATTCCTAAGAATTTCGCGAAAATTTTTCGAATTTCTTGTGTAAATTCCAAAAAAATTTCGTGAAAGTTTCGAATAATTTCTTGTGAAAATTTCAAAGAATTTCTCCAGGAATTCCACCAATTCCATCCAATTTATACAGAAATTATACCGAAAATGAAATTATCAATGGAATTTTCGGAGGAATTCTTAGATTAATTCCCGAAGAGATCCTGAAAGAATTCCGGTGAAACTGAGTGTATCGTCATTTTATGTTCCGAGTTAGATTTCTCAAAACAATAAATCGTCAAACGATGGGACACTTTTTATATATTTACACTTTATATATTTTAAAGAACGTTTTTACAGGCTTAAAAATAATTTAAATAATTTAATATTTCAACTATTCGAGCCAGATTTATTTTTAACCTGTTTTTGATTATCTAATTTAAATAAAAAACGACATTTCTAGATAGGTAGGGTAAATGATGTATTTTGGACAAGCGCAGGACATTCATTAGAAAATATATCGAGATTGAATAGTATAAAACAATTGAAAACCACTAGGTTCATCCAAATACATAACCTATGATTAGTCTTGTGTCTCCATTGCCCAATTTTTGAGTAAATTACGTTTACTAGATGTAAACTATGATATACTGCGAACTGAAATATTTTCTTTTTGGACATCAAATATATAATTTCGACATGGAAAATGCATATATTTTGGACAGAGTCATTTTCTCCTAATTTAAAAATGGCCACCTACAGATCTCAATGGTATGACTTACCTACACGTATCCACATTCATTTAAATGCATTTATTTGCTTAACTGACATAGATTAACCCAGAAATTAACATTGTTTCGCAATCTTATCGATATCATTGAAAACAGCCTGAAAGTTGGCAATTAATGGTTCATCCATGTACTGTACATGGGGTGACCAATAAATGTCTGATGCATAAAAACATAACTTCATTTTGGTCACTCCTTTTTCATCCGTCTCAAGTTCATGTTAAGCGATTGGAATATATTAGTATCTCAATTACAATCAAACTTTGGCCGCAGGACCTCAAGATTGCCGTTTGAACCAATTTAAACGTGTTTCAGGTGCATGTTACGAAGAGTCTTATAATGCATGTTCTCCTGCATACTGGCATCCAGCAGGCACTTTGGTAGAAAGCTTTACATTTTAGATAATTTTAAAGATAAATAATAGTTGATTTGTGAATTCTCATCAGGAGCCGCTAGAGTCGAGGTAAAAGTATGCAATGATCATACTTTCGATAAAAATTTTCCTACACATCTAAAATTGATCGAAGAAGCTCAGGCTTGACCAAAATATGTACATGTCCAAAATATATAATTTACCCTATATGTATTTCAAAAAAGCACTAAAAACCAATATAATAACAAAAAAAGTTAGGCTCGTACCTATAATTGTGTGATAAGTAATCTTATTTTCTTGGTTGAACCACATTTTTTATTTCAAAATTTTGATTCTTATTGTTGAAAACCCAGGTTGGGGAAATTAGGGAATATGCACCCTCGGGGCAAAACGAGCTATTTGCATTTTTGAATACATTTTCAGCAGTTTTTCCAGAGTATTTACTACAGCGCATGTAGTTCGGATCTCTAACTAGCGATCCAGTAGTAAACATTAATGAAAATATTCCTGGAACATCGCCGAATATGCCAAAAAGTCGTTTAGCCCCGGGGGTGCATATTACCCCAGTTACCCCTACTTCCACTAGCGGTGATGATGCGTCCAAACAATCGATGCATTCCAACTATAATTGCCTACCTTAAGGCGTTTACCGACGCTTGCTTCATACATAGATAAATGATTGAAACGTTTGATGATCAAAGTTACCCCCGAATTGAAGAGTCAAAAAATTCCACAAAAAAGATTTTTTAAACAAGTTTAAAATTATCAAATAATCAAAAACAATTGCCTAATACGTTAAACATGTAGCAGTACTCGTTTTAAAAATATGAGAAAAGCCACTTACGGAGGAAATATGTACAAAACAATTAAAAAATAATCAATTTTCCTCCGGATCACGGCACTATAGATCGTGGTAACGCAATGATTGATAGAGGCATAATTCGTAACCTGATTGGAGTTTAGGATAGCGATCCGTTTATTGATAATATAGCTGGGTAGACACCTTAACGTGGTGTGTTACGGGGTAAGATCTACCACGGTTACATTGCCAGCTACAGGCAAATCCTGACCCAACGAATACCTTCCCCAATATCCAACTCCGTGGTACTTATGAGGGTGTCGCTAAATCGGTGGCCTCTCGTTAAGTAAGTACTACATCAACACTTCCTTCCTCTCCCTAGTTACGGTGAACATGGGCATAGCCAGGAGTAGTAATCCTCATGTTTTTGTTATTTTTGTTTAAGACTCGAATCAAGAACCACTCCCCTTCTTGATTTCTGATAGCATTCTAGATAAGGATCTCAAAAGTAAAACATGAGTATCACTAGTGTTCAATCTACGAATTACACCGTAACAATGCTAATGCTAATGCGATCGGTTTATTGATAATATGGTAGTCACATATGCTGAAGTCGTAGTCAACGCTAGATGTTAGCTTAGAATTTTTAATGTGAGAACGAACGTCGTCAGCACAAACAGCATACTTCTTGAAAAAATATCAGCATAAACACTTTCAAGGACACATGTTATGGTCATATTTCTTGGAATTTTTTTTTTCAAATGGTCCTTATTGACTCATTTTTTGAGATTTGTGCTAACGTAAGAACTGTATCACACACAAAACGTGACGCGAGACTGGACACAACACTTATGGTTCTTACAAACGAAAAAGGAGTTTTTAAAATTAACATTTTTGTCGACCGGTTTCGGGCTCGATGTTGCCCATCTACAGGACGTGGTCCAACTGGTTACAAATGGGGACGATTACACTTTTGTACTTGGCACAGTACACGTCAAAAAGAGATGGCATTCACATTATGTTTTGTTTCGTCAAGTTGAAAAGGGATGATGATATTGGCGCTTCATCTTCGTTCATTAGCGGCTGTTCAGCGGTGGCAATGTACAAGGACTCCCAGGCGTTAAGTTGAGAATACTTTCGAACGCATTTTATTAGCTTGGCATGCTTCCAATCTATAGCGTGGTTCCGGTCACCAGTGTGTGCTGCCACGCTCGAGTCATGGAACCTGTCGTTGTCAACTGCGTTCTTATGTTCTTTTAAACGAACCTTCAGTTTTCGGCGTGTTTGACCAATATACACTGCAGGGCAGTCTTGGCATGGGATTTCGTATATTCCAGACATTTCTTCTCTCGGAATCGTATCTTTTAAAGCACATAAACGATCCTTCAAAGTGTTCCCACTTTTATAGACTGCCTGGAAACCATACTGCTTTAGGGTAGCCTGAACAGCGTTTGTCACCTTCGGGTAGAAGGGTAAGCTAATTCTTCTAACCTCTTCCATTTCGGGCTGAAGTTTAGTGGCGTTCTGACGGTGCTTTTTCCTTTCGTGTTTTTGAGGAATTTACGAACAAATTCGTCATCGTATCCGTTCAACCTAGCTGCTTCGTGGATCTTCTTTTTCTCCGCTTCAAAATCTATCTTTTCCATTGGTATGTTGAACAACCGGTGCGCCATCGAGTGAAAAGCGGCTTGTTTTTGTGCACCAAAATGGTTTGATTCCGATACGATATACCAATCGGTAGATGTTGATTTGATTTTGAGATTTGAAAAAGATGCACACCGACAAAAGCTAATAAATCACTATCGATAATCCGTGAACGTGAATTTTAAACGTAAGAAACGGCTCAGCGAAATCGATTTCTAGTGGTTTTTACTAGCGTGAAAAAAAAAAATATTTTGTATAAATTAGCGTAAACCGTTCATCTTTCTTAAATCGTTCTCTTGCTGTGTAGGGTTTCTTACCCCATTCCCGGCCTAACATACGTACGACTGCATTATTTAATTGATATTTATGACAGGAAGCAACTTTTCCTGAATTTTTTGGGCTGTATAATACTGCAATGGGGTTCACTTCTACTTAAAAATTAGCTATTCGTGCTAAATATCGTTCAAAAAAGCTTTTATTTGATTTAAAATAACGAGGTGCAGCACTCATTTCAGTCGTACCGATTTGCCATTCCGGCACACGTAAAACCAATTCCCGGCCTAAACAAAATTTTACTCGATCTCTCAACATTTTACTCTCATTCTCTCTCGGGACGGTAGAAAATGAGACGTAAACAAAAATATGCACGTTCCACGACAACAAGATGCCAGATGGTATTATTCATAATCATTTTTATTTGGTTGAGAAGATATATTTACTCATCCAAATTTCTTCCAAACACTTAAAAACAATATTCTTTTCACCTTTTGAAATCGAGAGAATTATAAATAACATGATAGCATCAATGTATTAGACAGTTTTCCTGTTAACGATGAAGGATCATTTTCATACTCCTGGGTTTTTGGCAGCACGGTGCGGCTAGAAGTTTTTGGGCCGAGGTGATTTTTTGTTCGGTTTGAGAATACAATTTCAAATGTATTCTAATATGTTTAAATAAGTTCTAGTGAAACGAACTAATAGGAAGAATTGAAGTGCGTGTGTTTAGAATTATGGTGTGGTGATTAACAACTTAAAGCAATGGTTGTATCGAGCACTGTGACGATTTTCAGGTAGGTGTTTATTTGATGATACCGTTTTGTAAAAGTGGAAAGAATCACTCCGGCTCAGTGGTGTGGCAACGGAGAGCGAAGTTTTGAAATCTACATTTTTATTTTCTACAATTGGTTCAATTAGGAGTAAAACAAGTGGTTGAAATATGTTGAGTATTGTGAAAGATAAATGGGAGACTTTTTAAAAATTATCAAACCTATGGCTTCCAAACAGTATAAATCATTAGTTTTCTGTGCAGTGAGCCGGGAATCGGGTCCATAGGCCCAAGTAGTGATTTACCCTATATGCAAATCGAGTTTTCATAATATTGTAATTATTGTTCATTTCGGGTGACCAATACCCGGAAAATAGGAAATTAAACTTATAAATCCCAAAATCGGTGTAAAAAAAGCAAAAAAGCGAGCTCAGCGTATAATTAACTGTATTTTTTTTTTTCAAATATTTAGCTCCTTTAGTGATGCATTCATTACCTTTAGAATTATATTCCATTCGATACATTTGTGACACATATTATGTCGCATAGAAAAATGTCACGGTAGCTCATGACTTTTTTTTTCTGTCATGCTACAATAATTTGTGTTACATGACCGTCACACATGCAACACGTGACCATCAACAGATTTACAGTTCAAGACAGTACATTTTAATCCACTGCGGTGTATGTGCGGTATTCGGGCGGATTCACGTTCATGAGCTGCTCAAGTTTGGCATAATCCTCCTCCTCAAGATCTTGATCCAGGCCATCCGGATGTAGCCAGCCCAGCGAGTGCACCGCTGTGATGGCGGCCTGCTTTCTGCGATTGTCACGGATTCCATCTAATCGGAGCTTATTGGTGACGATGAGCTCGACTAGGCATAGGTAGCCAGCATCTGTCATGCGTCGGGGTACCAAACCGGTGGCTACAAACCCTTTGTGCAGACGAGTGTTGGTGAATGTATCGCGTAGTGAGGTGGACTTCTTGATGGTGCCGGAGTTTCCGACAAAACCCATTGCGCACATAACATATGGGTAACTCGGCCTCAAAAAGCTGTACCCAAGTACAGATTCAAAGGTGGTATAGAGAACATCGTAACGTCAAAGGCATTATACCAGTTCACATTCGAAACACGGAAAAAAATATAGTAAACACAACCAAACCTTACACGGTTAGATGACTTTGCCCATTAATGGGTACTGTTTTATGTTGATATTATTCCCACCGTGAAAAAGTCACTCATTTTGAACTTGAGGAACGTACACTTCTCAGTTGCTACACCGTGATTGACCAGAACAATGGTAATAGACTAGACTTTCAATGGTCAATTATGACGCCGGCCACGTCCTTAAGGTAATCGGGGATGGGGAGGAAATGTTGCTGCAGTTACTCGCCCCACTGCAAGCCAACAACATCTTTGCCTTTGCCACGAGTTCATGCGGAATTTGATTGGAATTAGGAGGTTAGGTTCTATGGCAGAGGATCGTTTTGGTTAACGAATTGCCGATGTGATAGGAAAGAAATGATTATATATTCTTATTGATATGCAGGAAACGAGCTTTTCCGTTCATTTTCAATTCTAACAGAATGATAGAACAGCTCTTAAAGGAATAGTTAGAAGATGGAAACGGTATGGGACTCCATTTTCAGTTCTAACGATTGCAAGAACTTGAGAAGTATATAGAAAGATGCAAAGTGGGAAGATAATGGAACGGGCCTGGGATTGAACCCACGTATGAGACGTATAGACGTATAGCGTATGAGACAGAAGCGGTAGCCATATGACCACCAATCACGTTTCATTATTCCCACCGTGAAAAATCCAACAAACAATTTAAGCTGAATAAGCTAGTTTTTTAGCTGAAGAAAACTATTTTTGGCTATATTCACTCACCTTCAATGTTTGTTGGGAAGTTACCCATTCTACTTTGAAAATTTTGGTTGATTTAACCAAATTACTCAGTGTGATCATTACAAAATTAGGTTTGAAACAACAATTAATGTTAGTTAAATTTTGTCAGTAAATTTGCATTATTATTAAGAAGCCTAATCAGAATATACATACGATATCCAATTTTTTGCCAAAACGTAATATCAAAGATAAATTTCAAATACAATGAGAAGCAGCAAGCTACACGATGTCGAATCCTTCCCTTCCAATGAGCTTGACAGAGAAAGATAATCCCGTCAGACGTCAACTGAAAGCAGTTGTTTTGTTTTGATGCAGTGATGTTAAACGTTTAGGAATAAATAAATTAAGTTACGATAATTAAAAAAATATGATCTTGAAGTGAAATACACATGTGCACATGTTTTAAATATTGGATATTTCAAGCGACAAGCGACCAGTGTCGGCAACCGACCATCTTCCCTTCATATTTTGGACACCCTCATTTTAGTCTGTTCGAAGATGAATTTTCAATTTACACAGGTCATTTAAGCTAAAGCAAAGTCTTATCTTTCGATTGGGATGCTTGAATGAGAATATTGCAGCGATTTAAATTCACAATTTCTACATGAACTGATTGTGTTCGTTCTGAGATTTTCAACGATATATGGTTTGAAGCATAACGCATTATAACGCTTGTCTTTTTGAACAAATGATTTCATTTAAATTTCATCTAAATATCGTATTTTCGCACAGGAAACTAGTCAAACGTATGCGCAGCAATCTATTCTTCATGAAGACAATGCGGGATTAGCAGCGGCATTGATTTTAGTTCAGAAATCAAGAAAACGTCGCCGGAAGGGTCCAAAATATGTAGGGGTCAAAATCAAGTTGATTATCCTATTTTGCTTAATGGAAGCCTAATTTTGTAAAATTAATCTTGTGTGATACCGCCAACGGGGGTGTAATTGGGCCAAAATGTGGTATGCTCCATGTATGTGACATTGGGCCAAGTACAATAAAGTTCAGCGGTGACGATGCAACGATTCAATCGTTCATTAAAAATAATTGCCCACATTACGGCTCTTACCAACTATGTATGGCAAATCAACGAAAGGCTTGGCCCAATCTCATCCCTATAGACTAACGCAAAATGAACTCCCCCAAGAAATTATGACGTTTGAGCGGGTCGCATAATGAACGCAAAATGAACTTTTGTTCGAGAAGACGACCCGCTCAAATGTCAAAATCCATCGGGTGAGTGAATTTGATGAACTCCTGCACAGGTCTATTCAGCGTGCATTGCTCGTTACTAAGAAAACCCAGAACCGCTATATAAATATTCATGAAATTCGATAAAATAACAACAGATTATCGTAACATGATAACCAGGTATCCATCGATCTTAAAACTAGATTTGTGGCGCATTACTGACACTATTTTAATACGGTTTCATTCGATCAATAATTTTACATTCAAATTCCAAGCATTATGGTACGAGCACAATTAGTTCTTGGAATTTGTTTTGTGATTTCCTAGACGTGAATTTTCATATAATTTCGAACCGTTTAAAGTGTTCATCAAAATTCGTAACAGTTTATGAGATTTCGTTTTTGGCCCAATCTTACCCCCTAGGCCCAATGTCACCCCGAACGACGGTATCTTAAAATGAAAGAGATTGATATGGTAGTATGTTTGAATATTTGCTTCATTGAGAAAAAAAAGTGACACGACTGCGTACCGCATACAAAGTGAAATTATAGACACTTTTTTCGTGCAACCGAATTGCCGAATATGCTATTAATGTGACTCAATTTTTGGGTTAATTTATTTGTCCGTGCAGGGCTTAACTTTTATACCACTTTTCAGTTCCGTGTCGCTTTTCTCATGTGACAGAACGATGTTCCCCATGGTCCAATGCACCGAATGAACACAATGACGTTTGAGACGGGCGCTGTTTACTAAAAATGAACACTTGCATGAACTCGATGAAAGAAAAAATATTCATTCTTAGTAAACAGCGCACCGCTCAAACGTCAATGATGAACTCGGTGCATTGGACCATACCAGTTATACAACTTTGGCGAGAAGCAAAGGGGGCCTACTTTTTGCTTCAGTTTCTCTTCGGAGTTACACTTATGTTATGTGCATTGCGGCCATGTCACGCAGATCCCGAATAGCTAATCCACGGTTCTGATCTCGGAGACTCATGATGACTTGATTCGATTTGTTCTTTTCCAGCACCTTTTATAGACTGTTGTCAAACCACCCGATGGCGGATTGGGCAGCATTTGCGTCCTCATAAGTAACGGTGGCTTCGCCCTTCATGTCGCCGGTTTCCTTATCTTTGTACATCCAGATCTTCGGCTTCATGGTGCGTTTGTCTTTCTTAATTACGCCAATCGAGCCGAAACGTTCGGCAATTTCTTCCTCGGTCGTTTCCGGGGTCATACCCTGGATGAAGATCGTATCCTCTTGGGTCACCATTTCGCCATCTTTGTTATTAAAACCACCCTTGTTGCCGGCGCCACTGCTGTAGCCACCGGATTGGTTACCACCTCGAGGTCCCCCGTTTCCGAGTTTCAATTGTTTCCTTGAGTGTTCCACTTAAGCCTCAGGTGGACTCTTCTGACAACAATAAAAGTGTATCCAATTCGCGAATTAGTGAATTCATTTTCATAAGAATTTTTATATCGGGAACAAAATACACGTTTATAATTGGTTAATAATAAGCTAACCGGATGATTTGGAATACTCATTAAAGTGAAAAATTCCTCGTACAATAAAAAATTGTTCGGGATATTTTATTTGGGATACCACACAAAAAGCTGCATCTGACAGTTCGTGACAGCAGTTGACTGCCAGCACATGAAGTTGCATTTTTTCCTCTTTGGAGCACCTACTACTGTATTCATCTTGGTCCCAGGTAGTAGTGATTGTTATGCAAAAATCGTAGTGTGCTGCGGTTCAGACCGCATGTCAAGTATTTCGCTGCGCGTTTTTATCCTTTATTTTTCGATTTTCACAAATTTCGGCTCGATAGTGTGTGATAAATTGTAGTTTTTATTACGTGACGAATAATAGATTTTTCGAATTTGGTGCCGCTCTGGACGGAAGGATCTAATTGATGATGCCAGTTCGTATTTGACCATATGTACGATACTTCACTCAGTTTTGCCTAAACCGGATGTTCTAGGTTCTCCAAACTGTTCTGGAGTTTGGATCAATTGGTCTACCAGGTTAACTGCACTCGATAGCTATTCGAAAGCGACCAGTCGTGTACATATAAGTCCGTAGAGCCCACGCGTATGATTTGCAGCTCAGATATACCCAAAACAGATGCTCTAGGATTTCCGATGTGTTCTGGAGTTTGGATCAATTGGTCTACCAAGTCAAACGCGCTCGATAGCTATCCGAGACCGACCAGTCATGTCCATACAAGTCCGTAGAGCCCATGCGTATGATTTTCAACTCAGATATACCCTGTTCTTTAAACA
Source organism: Armigeres subalbatus (assembly GCF_024139115.2). NCBI lineage: Eukaryota > Metazoa > Arthropoda > Insecta > Diptera > Culicidae > Armigeres > Armigeres subalbatus. The sequence goes on from NC_085141.1 coordinate 12,879,599, forward strand.
CGGTTTTCGGCTGGGTTGCAGCCGGAAAGGTGGGATTTCATCACCATGCAGGTCAACCAAAAGCAGCCCACGTTTTCAGAATGGAAAAGATTGCAGACACAATCTCTCGCTTTTGGGAACATGCACTGGAACGTCCCCGAGCAGCACAAGTCAGACCAAAATGGTTGCAGCAACTTGTTTGTGACTGATTCCGGTCACATATGAGTTGTACTATATGGAATATGTGTGTTGCTAGGGTCGACTTGATGCCAATCCAAATCTGAAGCAGGCATATACTGCGTTCATAACGGAGTACTTGCAACTCAACCACAGGCGAGAAATCAACGACGTCAACGATTGCTTCCCATCCTACTACCTTCCACATCATGGCGTGAAGAAGGCGGATAGTACCACCAAGAAATTGAGGGTAGTGTTCAACGCCTCCTGCCAAACTGACTCTGGCGTGTCACTAAACCAGGCGCTTTTGGTAGGACCTGTCGTACAAGATGACTTGTACGCAATTTCGCTTCGCTTTCGGATGCGTCAGTATGTCATTGTCGCAGCTATGCTGAAAAAATGTAACGTCAGATCCGTGTACATCCAACTGACTTCCCTCTTCAACGAATCCTTCGGCGAAATTCTAGTCGGTAGCAGCTGAAAACGTTCGAACTTACCACCGTCACCTATGGTACGGCTTCGGCGCCGTATTTGACCACCAGGTGCCTTCTAGAATTGTCTTAACAAGGATCCAACGATTTCCCTCAAGTGGCGGAAATATTAGCCAAAGATTTCTGCCATACTGTCAACCAACAAGCTACGCGACAAGCGCTCAATGCATGCTCTGGACACACCGTCTAGAGCTGAGCTTGAGCTTGATTGACTGCTCGTAGTTGCTACTCCATTATGACCAGATCAGCTGTTCTTGCACAGGGAACCAACAGATGTTTGCTTGGGACTAGCACACATCTTCAATGTAAAAGTACTGGTGATCTCATTTGATAGGTCATACTGGCGCCTGCCACGTCAGAATGCAAGTCAATGTAGGGAAATGGGAGGAAATAATGATGCAATTACTCGCCCACTGCAAGCCGAATATACCTCTGCACTTGCCACGATTTCATGCGGATATTGTTGGATTTTTTTTGGGTTAGGTTCAAGAGACAGAGGTCCGTCTTGGTTGACGTGCTGTTAATGTGATAGATAGGAGAAAGCAACTGATGGAATTTCAAATTGGATGTTGGAAGCGACCTTTATAGTTCATTTCCAATTCTAGCAGATTACTGTTTGAATATTAGAAGTTGAAGTTAGAAGTTAGAAGTTGAAGATATAGGAATAGAAATGGAAACGGTATGGAAGTCCACTTTCCAGTTCTAGCGATTGCTAGGATCATGAGAAATATAGAGAAAGATACAAAGTAGGAGAGTGGAACGGACCTGGGATTGAACCCACAACCTCCTGCGTAGGAGGCAGAAGCAGTAGCCATATGACTATCTAGCCCGCTCACTGCATGCTCTTTGTCCCTCTAGGGTTGGAAGGTCCGGTGATAGTGCTGGCAAAAATATTCGTTCAAACCCTCTGGTGAAGCTCACATTCTTGGGATGATCCTATCGATGAACACCAACAGTATTGGCTTGCTTTTCATAACAGTCTGGATGCCCTACCATCAATTTCCGTTCCACGTTGGGTGGCCTTTGCTAACGATCCAGTAAATGTAGAACTGCACGGCTTCTGTGATGCATCGATCCGAGCATTCGGTGCATGTCTGTATATTCGAACGATCTCTAATGACGGTAGCATTTCCGTGCGTCTTCTGACTGCCAAATCCAAAGTGGCTCCACCCGGAGACTCTAAAAGCCAGAAAAGTGTCAGTCTACCCAGGCTGGAGCTATCTGCGGGTCTACTTCTGAGTCTTTGGTACCATAAGGTCAACTCCAGCATCGCTTTGAACACCCGATCCTTCTTCTGGTCGGACTCAACGATAACGCTTCACTGGCTCAATTCGTTTCCCTCCAGGTGGAAAACTTTTGCGGCGATTTTTTTTTTCAGAAGACCAACACTTAACAGCGAATGGTGTATGGGCTCATGTATCATGCAACCCTCCGCACCCAGGAAGTGAATCAGTTATTTCACCTACGTTCGTCCTTTGCATCACAAGTTCGTCTAATTGCCCTGATCCAAAAATTCGTCTTCAATATCAAGCCAGAAAACCACTCTCGTCGCAGATTAGGATTTCTACAAACCACTGAACTAAATCAAGCTGTTCGGACGGTTGGATAGAAATGACACCGTTTTTGGTAATCAACCCAAAGGATGATCAAACTGTAAAGTTTATTTTAAGTTTGAAATTTAGTTCTTTGTCTTACAAATCTTAACCGTTACTATAAAATGCTTTACTTACAATTTCAAGTTTATTTTCCTAGGCTTCCTTTCTCACTCCACCTTCCTGTTTTGCTCTGTTTCCCTCTTTTCTTCAAGCAGTGTGTCGAATGTTCGTCCTTCTATTATGTGGATTGTTCAGAAATAATTGAGCACCACTGTACTGTCTTGCACCCGTATTGCTCAGCTGTTCATTGAAGCATAATTTTAATTCACATTTATTTCATGTTCCCGATCTACTTACGGTATGCGTGATGTGATCGTATGACCAGATTTATGCAATTTTCTATACGATAATTTCTTCAATCTATACTCTTCCTCAACTTTTCATTTATCCATAAATATTATTCACTTTCAATTTCTAACTTTTGTTTATGTTCCTGTTATATCTACTTTTACTTTTTGCTCACCTTTTTCTTCCTCCTCTGTCTGTCAACTGTCACCCAACACGGAAAAATTGAAGAACCTATTTTGTTAGCCAAACGTTGATCGTAACTTGGCTGCGTACATGCAGTGTCGCCAGAACACAAGCCATTTCATCATTGGTGCGTTTAGCACAAACGGAAGTGTTCCCAAACGAGATCGCATCAGTAGCTTCCGATGGACAAGTGAAGTCTTCTTCACCTTTAAATAATCTTGCGCCTGTTCTGAAGGATGGCATTCTACGTGTTGGTGGGCGTCTTAAAAATGCATTGATTTCGGAGGACAGAAAGCATCCAATAATCCTTCCGGCTCGTCACACGCTGACTGAAGCTATTATGGAGCACTGTAGTCGCAAATATCTACACGCCGGACCACAATTGCTTGTGGCAAGTGTCCGGGAGAAGTTCTGACCGCTACGCATCCGTAACTTAGAACGGAGTGTTGATTCATGCGTCAATTGTTTTCGATGTAAGTCTACTGTTCTGGAACAACTCATGGGAGATATGCCCCCAGAAAGGGTAACGCCTTGCTTGCCTTTCCTCAACACCGACGTTGATCTATGTGGACCATTCTATTATCGAAAGAATCGCAAAGAATCGGAAGAATCGTTTCTACTAAGTGCTATAACGCCATCTTCATTTACCTTGTCACCAAGGCCATCCACATAAAATTGGTCTATGACTTCTCAACAGCCGCCTTTCTCGCGGCATTACATCGATTCATCGGTCGTTGAGGAAAAACTTAGGCAATCAACTGTGACAATGCTCGAAACTTTAGAGGAGCTGCTCGAGAACTAGCAGAACTTGCCAAACAATTCCACTCCCAACAACACCAGAATGTGGTTGTGAACCAAACCGCCAACAAAGGAATTCGCTTCAAATTCATTCCGCCTTGCAGTCCGAACTTAGGAGGGCTGTGGGAGGCGGCGGTAAAGTCGTTTAAGCAGCATTTCCGTTCGACCGTTGGCAATCCCATTCTGTCGCAAGATAAGTTCGTCACGTTGTAGGTGAAAAGCGGTACACGAAAGACAGTAGGTAGAGGAAAACTAATCGCGGAGGTTCTTCAGACAGCGAACAAAGGAAACACCTTCTCGCTTCAGAGGTTCAACTACAAGTAATTTATTTGTCATTTATAAAAACAGTAGGGTGACCAGAAGGGTCGCAAGGTCAATACATTATAAAGGTGATCGGTTGTATATTACACTCTTAATAGTAGGTTCGTATTGAATCCTATCTGAACTCCAGACCACTTACGCCGATCTCTACCGACCCAAACGCCCTGGACGTTTCGACTCCGGGTCACATTTTAATTCATCGACCCTAGGGTCGCTTGGCGTCCTTCACTGAGCATAACCTTTCCAAAGTTCCTCGGAATCGCCTCGATCGTTGGAAAGAGAACCAGGAGATCCTCCGACGAGTGTGGTCTACGGATTATTTGTCTGGCCTCCACCCACGCACCAAGTGGACTCAGGTCCGGAACAACGTCTAAGTAGGCACAGTGTTGCTCCTCAAGGATAACAATCTTCCTCCGCTAAAGTGGCGATATGGAAGAGTCACCCAAGTCATTCGTGGAGCTGACGGCAACATTAGAGTCGTCGACGTGAAGACAGCCGACGGAGAGTTTCGACGGGCCATAACAAAAATTTGCGTGCTTCCGGTGCGCCCTGTGCATACCATGGAGGTTTCAGAGGCCCTCTGGCAGTGACGTCTACCATCGCAGTATTGTCATACTGCGCAACGATCGGAGGCCTTCGGGCCTCCGAGCTCCGTAAGTATTGTTTTTCATTAAAATTTCAAAAAATTAAGGAATTTTTTGTACTCCGGCATGTATCCTGGATCCATCGACGGCGACTCTATCCAGGTTCGAGTGCAACCAACCCAGACGTCTAACTGGTGTTCCACCGGTTGAGCATACGAGGAAGGATGACCCTATCAGCTGCCGCCAAACTCAAGCTTGGCGACCTGACTAACGATGACGTTGACGTTTAGAAGAAGACTCAAATCAAACAAAGAGGAAAGTCGCCTGTTAGGAGAAGTAGCACAGTGATGACCGTAGTATTAGTGTGAGCAGTGAATCGATATTACCGATATTACCCTATCAATAATTCATATCATTAGTATATAAGATCAATAGCAATCGCAATCAATCTCCCACGATTATTATCAGATTCCCATCCTGATCCCTAGCCTTCAGCTAAGGAGAAGAGAGAAGGTTCGCAGTAGCTCAGCTCAGTAGCTAATTGATACCTACTTTGAATTCGCATATATTGCCATACACGAACCAGTTCAAATCAGTTAGAATAAAACTACCAATCCATACACGTCGATCGTACTATCATCTATCGCAATAGCAAGAAGAGTGTCGAATTAAACAAAAATAATCGGTAATAAAAGTGTTCGTTATTCTACCAATCCCGCCGCGTTGAAGTGTGTTACGAACTTCGAAACCGCCAAAATGCTCCGCGCCAACAACCGGCTTAACGAAAAAATCTATCAAGTAGTTGAACTTATTTAAGAAGAGAAGACACACTTTTTCAGGCGAAACGAAACGAAATTTAAAATGTCCATGTTGGTAGGGGCCTTCCTTAGCCGTGCGGTAAGATGCGCGGCTACAAAGCAAGAGCTGCAGGTGGCTGGGTTCTATAACCGGTCCCACAATCGTTTTTGAAAGGAAAGTGCTGCGTACCATTTATATGATGGGATGCAGCTAGTGGGCGGTACGCGGTCATGGACAACGATCCGATGGGCACAAGACGGCGAGGTGCGCAGCGTGCAAGTAGAACCGATCGTGGTTGGCAACGTATTTTTCTTCTTCTTCTTATTGGCATTACATCCCCCACTGGGACAGCGTCGCCTCGCTGCTTAGTGTTCATTAAGCACTTCCACAGTTATTAACAGCGAGGTTTCTAAGTCAAGTTACCTTTTTTGCATTCGTATATTATGAGGCTAGCACGAAGATACTTTTATGCCCAGGGAAGCCGAGAAAATTTCCATACCAAAAATTGCCTAGACCGGCACCGGGAATCGAACCCAGCCACCCTCAGCATGGTCTTGCTTTACACATCTTACCGCTAGGCTAAGGAGGGTCCTCGGTTGGTAACGTGCATTAAATAATAAAACGATTACAACACCTACCTTATTCGCAATAAGTTCATCAAGCAATAATCGTTAGCCCATTAATGCCATGAAATTTTCTCGAATGAATTTGGTACAGACTGCAGTGAAACATTCCCCTACAGGCCATATGGCAGCAGCATCAGCCATTTATCTAAATGCACTCTCTGTCGCATCGCCCGCAACCATGTAGTTGAACGACCACACCAACGGTGGCGACCAAAGCCCAGATGAGCAAGTTTTTATTAAACAATAAACATTTCCGTAATTAACACTAAATGAAGATAAATTGAATCATATCCGCATTAATATTCACACACACAGAGATAGAACTCCGCCATTTGTCTGTTTGGGGGAATATCATCTACCGCAGTGTTTAGCCAGACTACCATGTGTTCGGGGAGACCATGAGCACTATTTGCCTGGCCCCGAGGCTCTGGCCGTTGCTGTCCTTCAGTACCCCACCTTGCTCCTCGCGCTCTTTTTGAAATACCGTTCTGCTGTCTATTGTCATCGCCAGTAAACACCGAACATAGCTCAACGCCAGCGGCGGTGGGAGAGAATAGTGCAATAGGTGCAACCCGCATGTAAAATAAAGCTCAAACACGATTTTTACAGTAGGACGTTTCTACTGAATTGATTCATTCGTTTGAAAATATAACTTGACCGACTTCAACATTTTCCGATGCATTTAAGACTACTCCACCCGACAAAGTTCAAAATTTTGTCACTTTCATGCTCGGCTCTATCATGTGAACAACAGCCACCGATTCGTCGTCTGAGTTTGGCCACCACCGGGAGCGGGCTGGACTTCCCCCTGGCAGGCAGGTTCAGATGACGGGCGAATGGACAGTTGGTACCAGCTAGCGGCGCTCGGTCGTCGGTTTCGCAAATGCAAAAAGGCGCAAAATTTATTACATTGTAGATAGCAAACTTTTATCGCCCGAGAGCAATAAATTCAAATTTTATACTTTTATTGTCCTGCGATGACGTCCCTTCGGTTGCGATGATGGTAGTACCGCTATGTTCCACTGCTTTTGTTGCGTTAGTTCGGTCGGATCTAAATATGGGCCCAGAATGGATTGCTCGGTGCTGTTTTGACTGTTTACTGGCGAAAGCATATGGAGAGTATATCTTCCGGGTTTGATCCGAAACATTTGATGAACTTGAGCTATGGATTTTCTGTTATGCGGCCACGGTATCACGATTAGAACACAAACAGCAGCTGGAAAATGAAACTTGTTCTACTGGTGGAATCCACACTAGCTCGTCTCATGGTTCACAGCACTATTTCAGAATTATATGCAAATGCAGAACTTTTAATAAAAGCATTGTTTTACACCCAACAAGCGGATGGTGGTATTTAATACAGCTCTGTATAATCAATAAAATTTTGGCATACACATTTTTGAAAGATTTTATTTGATGCAATTATTGTTTTGAAATCTAACAATTTTGTTAAAAGCTTTCATTTTTTGTATTAAAACCTAGCAGAAAAGCATATGCCAAGATTTTATACTAAAATTGTGAGATGTGTCTAGATTGCTGCCATTTTGTCATTTTCTGTCGTATTGGCCTGGTTTTATTATTGTTCTGCTCGTATGGATCCAAGAATTCTGAATACATGTTGGGGCTTGTTATGTTGTTCCCCTATCCAGAGTTATTACGGTGGGTCACTTAGTCACATGCAGTAAATTCGACCACAACTTCCTTTTTTGGCGATTTAAGTCCAACAAAATGTAGCTATTGCACAGCCCATGTTTCGTAATAGACAATTTGATATGAAATTTTGAAAGAGAATCCACGTGTCTTGGAGGAACTCGAACCCTCAACCTCCTATTCTCTAGATAGGCGCGATATCCCCTTCACAACCCAAGTAACAATATCCACGCTTCTTGGCTTTATCTAATTCTTATTGCGGACTTATGACAGCAATCACCAAGCTAATTCCTCAGTTTTATTGGCGCTCTTATTGCTATCGAGGGGGCATGTCAGTCGATCCTGAGCGACCATTTCGAAAATATTTGAAACTCTGCACAGTTTTTCAATTTCATCTAAATCGTCATTTTTCGATATCAAATCTTCATATTGAGTCACGACTAACTTTGCAAAAGGGTGTATGTGAAAATGGTTCAAAAATATTTAAAAAGCTGCACAGCAAAAACGGAATGTTCGATTGTTATGATTTTCAGCAAAGTTAGACAACTAAATGGTGATTCTTAAGAAAATGTGCACAGTAAAAAAAATTTTTGCCTTTAAAAATATCATTTTGTCACAAAAACTCAAATATCTCAAAACCCTATCTTTTTCGAACGTAATTTTTTAGGAAAACGGTCCATTATATTAGCTATCTACCATAAAAATTTGGTGATGGTAAACTAATAAACAAAAAAGTTATGACATTTCAAACATTTCACAATTTTCACATTTAGTAAAAAAAAAATTTTTTCTGTGTAAGTTATTTCGAGAATTGCAGTTTGATGCAGATTTCATTGTTAAGGGACGTGATTTAAACAAGTTGTTTTCATGATATTTTGATTTAATTATTCATAGCATCTATAAGAAACTTAGACACGATCCAGTATTGTGATCAAAAGTATTGATAGTGTCATAATTTTCATTGCACGTGACTGGCGAAAAATTCTTTTAATAGTGTTGAAACCTGTTGATGATAACGTTGATAGAAACATATCAGAAATGTTATTTTTAAGACAAAAGCTGCAAAATCAAAGATTTATATACACGTGTACGTCTATAGTTTACCTGCAAAAATATACCTCTTAGAGAATAGACTTTATGATCGGGAGGAAACAGGTATCTTCAACAACAACAAATGCATGATAGGTACATACCATGACAATGCTCACGAAAAAGCAAAAAATTACTACTACTAAGGTTGTTAAAGATCTTATAGTAATTTTTTCTTCAGTCAACAAATGACACCAAACTAGTCAGTAAAAGCTTAAAAGTGATTTTGTTTATTGAAATATTACGAACAACATGAGTAGCCGCTTTCTCAACTGTTGTAGGCCGTTTGATGGAAAAAGTGTTCAAAAGAGTTACGAAATCTCACCGAAAGCACCATAGATAAACTGAAAGCGACTGGTTATGCTCCAATGTCCACATTGAATACAAATTTACGCATTTGCACGTCCTGCCGTCTAAACGTTGACAAAAGAGCAATCTGTATATCATCGGTTGAGCAGAGCGCAGGAAGTTCGAAAACGACAGCAACTGAGGAATTGCCAGATGTATCGACAACAACTGAGGAATTACCAGAAGTATTAAGTGCTGAGAGCCTTGCAACCGTACCATCAGCGAAATCTGTTTCAACAAATCAATCGGAAGATGAGTGTATCCAAAAGGTCAACATCGAACGCTTTAACGAGGGCATAGCTGGGATAAAAGTGACTCCGATTAAATGGAGTAAGATGGACTACGTTTATTACCCGGAGAAAAATACCGTGAAATAAACGAAGCTGTACGAAGAAACCTCTTCAAATTAGGACCTGATGATGTGGAAAATACAGACTACGATGAGGTAATTATAAATATGAAGGAAAGGTTCTCGAATGCAGCCACGACAAGGAAAGAAAAATTATTGATTTTGTCGATGCTGCCAAGTTCGTGGTCTATTCAGGATGCCATTGATGAGTTCAAAACCAATAGAAATACAGTAAAAGAGGCAAAACAATTGAAGAATAACTGTCTTTCAACCAAAAATACTAGGTCTAGTACTGCATTAACAGATGAGACAAAAGAAATAGTAGTTCAATATTTTGAAGATGATGAAGTAAGTCGAGCTATGCCTGGTCAAAAAGATCAGTAAAAAAAGATGGAAAGCGTCAAGCAATCCAAAAACGATTAATGATGACTACTTTGAAAGAAGCGTACACACGCTTCAAGGAAATTCACGATAATATTAAAATAGGTTTTTCCTCATTTGCAAGCCTTCGGCCAAGGCAATGTAAGCTTCTTTCCAATTCAGGAACACATAATGTGTGTGTGTGCACAACCCATGAGAATATTAATCTTATTTTACATAGTTTGAAAAGAATCAATTTAACAAAGGATATTAAAATGTTAACTGGTAGTCTTTTGTGTGAAAATACAACATCAAATTGCTATCTACGATCTTGTTCGGATTGTCCAGATTCTTCATCATTGGAAAATACTTTATTCGCTGAGTTTGAAGAAAAATATATTGATCAGTTATCATTTGAGCAATGGGTGACCACGGATAGGTGTGACATAGAAACTATTGTAAAACCTGTAGATGAGTTTGTGTCATATTTTGCTTGAAATTAGAAAGTTTAATCCCTCACGATTTCATTAAAACAGAACAATCCAGCTTTTTAAAAATACGAAAATACATTACAAAATGGTGAATTTTTAGTCATTTGTGATTTTTCTGAAAATTACAACTTTGTATTGCAAGATGAAGTGCAGTCCCATCACTGGAACGTACAACAAGCTACAATTCATCCATTCGTTATTTATTTTAATGGAAGTACGCAAATTGAACACTTAAGTTTTATTATAATTTCCGAAGATTTAAGACACGATTCAGTATCCGTAAACTTGTTCATTGAAAAAATGATTAACTTTTTACGCGTTGATAAGCATAAAGAAGTATTTCATGTCTGATGGAGCAGCGTCGCAGTACAAAAATCGTAAGAATTTTTCGAGCCTATGTCAATTTAAATCAATGTACGGAATTGATGCAGAATGGCATTTTTGCTACATCACATGGCAAAGGTCCTTGTGATGCTATTGGAGGAACAATAAAGCGCATGGCCACAAGAGCAAGTTTAGCCAAAGAACGTGAGCATCCAATTAAAACTGCGAAAGAACTTTTTGATTGGGCAAATCGTAGAAAAGAAAAGATTTAACCAAATTATCATTTTGTTTTACTACTACTGAAGAGTACGAAATAAAGGCTTCAGAGCTCAGCGAGCAATTTAATAACGCGAAAACGATCCAAGGAACCCAAAAATTTCACTGTTTCATTCCATTGTCGGAAAATAAAATTAAAGCAAAACTATACTCAAACTGTGCTGATAATAATTCAAAAGTGTTCGATATTTTAAAAATTTGAATAAAAATAAATAAAAATAAGTATTAATAAACTGTTTTCATGATATCATAACCCATACCAAAATTCAAACCCAAAACTCTTAGAGTTTCTATAACAACATTGTGTAACTGCCACATTTAATTTAATACGTAGGATAATATTAATTCATTTTTATTTATTTATACATATAATATTTATACATATAATATACATAATATCGATGAATACATAAATATGGAATATCATACAAACAACTTGTTTAACTCACGCAAGGCCCTTAACAATAAAATCAGCATCAAACTGCGATTCTTGAAAAAAAAAATACACGGAAATTTTTTTTTGTTTACTATATGTGAAAATTGTGAAATGTTTGAAATGTCATAACTGTTTATTAGTTTACCATCACCAAATTTTTATGGTAGATAGCTAATATAATGGACCGTTTTCCCTAAAAAATTACGTTCGAAAAAAGATAGGGTTTTGAGATATTTGAGTTTTGTGACAAAAATGATATTTTAAAGGCAAAAATTTTTTTTACTGTGCACATTTTCTTAAGAATCACCATTTAGTTGTCTAACTTTGCTGAAAAAATCATAACAATCGAACATTCCGTTTTTGCTGTGCAGCTTTTTAAATATTTTTGAACCATTTTCACATACACCCTTTTGAAAAGTTAGTCGTGACTCAATATGAAGATTTGGTATCGAAAAATGACGATTTAGATGAAATTGAAAAACTGTGCAAAGTTTCAACTCAATAGAAAATCATGAATTAAAAATTTTCTTAAATTTTGATGCTGTTGCTTGGAATCGCTCCTACTGAAAAAAGATTCAAACGTCAAATGCCTATTGACCATATGAACATATCTATGGTTGTGATGAAGAGCGTAATAAATCCAACTTTCAACGCTCGAATAAAGCTCCAATTTTTGGTCATAATGTGGTCAAATGAATTACCCCCATAAGAATGTTTGCATTGCGAAGAGTTTATGACGGTGTTTAATAAAAGCAAAAAAAATCTGATCAAATTCCATTATGGCCATATTGAAAATGGAGTAGCATTTCGCATTCAGTGAAATATATCACTGAAATCAATGATTTAACGACCTTTTCACCACGTATCATACTTTTTCTGATAAATAATTTTATTTATTAATAATTTGGGCAAAAGTACTAATCGATTTAGTGGACATGTTAGATGTTGTGGTTATAAATATTTTCGATTTATTTCCCTGAGCTACGTTATATTGCCGGCGCGTGGTGTTCAATTTTATGTTTTCACCATCTTTGCCCATAAAATCGGACGCGCACTTCTTTTCAATAGTAGGGACACGGCAGGTATTTCCGTCCTTCGTCGTAGGGGCTAAAACTAACGAAAGCAACGTAAATTTGCTAGAACTCCACTATAGTAGAACGTTTCTCCTGAGCCTACGATTTGGTACGTATGAGTTTTACAAAAAAAGCGTCTTTTTTATTGGTTTTCGAGACTATGACGAACAGACGAAAATACCTGCCGTGTCCCTACTTGAATCGAAAAAACAACCTGAAAAAAAATAATAATTTGTTGTCATCATCATAATTTTCATCAACAATCCATTTTGTTATTATTTTTCTGCATAGTTTTGTTTCTCTTTTTTCAAAGCAACATTTTGACAGCTGCCGCAGCCAAATTCCCTTTTTTGCGGGTGGTTTAAAAAGGGTTTCTGAATGCTCTTATAATAGGTTTATAGTGGTTATCTGGAGAGGGCCACTTGGTAATATCTTACTCTTATATGGGTCATCAGAAGGTTGCCGTGTATTATTCGGTTTTATTGTTAGATCTTATAAATTGATCTTGAAAACCATTCTTAGAGCGGAATAAAACTTGAAATGTTACTTGGGAACAATACCACAAGGTCACGTCTGCGGAGAAGCTATCAGAATCCGAGAACCAACCTCCACCGCAGTTAGCTCTTGTTTGCAAATTGAATATTTTTCGTATCAAGGTTAAAATACTTCAAACTTCCTTTTACTTCCGCTATATTCACTTATGTATCAACAGATACGTATTTCGTTTTGAAAAACTTCTACTTCTACTTGAAAACTTCTTCAGTTTTATCGACTTGTCGACTTGTCGAGTCGATAACAAAACACTGAAGAAGTTTTCAAGTAGAAAACGAAATACGTATCTGTTGATACATAAGTGAATATAGCGGAAGTAAATGGAAGTTTGAAGTATTTAACCTTGTAACATTTCCCCTAAGACGCTCAATATTAATTATTTCATTTTTCGTATGCCTATTTGCCCAATCAAGCCCAAGTTGCCAACGCTCTTGGTGATTGCTTCGCCTTCCTAGTAGCAACTTCCCAGTACCCAGCTGAATTCCAGAAGACTATCGCTACTCGTAGATTACAACTCAACACTAACCTTATTCCCGCGGATCCCCCCGGCTGCCTGCTGAACCAGCCTTTTTTAGCAGGCGAATTGGCACATGGCTAAGTGCAACGGGAACTCATCCGGAACGGGTAAGTTTGGGTATCCCATGATAAAACGGCTTCGTCTGACCTATTCCTTGAGCTCGTCAATGACATTTGGGAAAACCGCACGATCTCGGACAAGTGGAGGAAAAGTTTTGTTGTGCCCATCCCGAAGAGAATCGTGGCTAGCCGCGATGCTTCTAAGTTCAGGCCAATCTCCCTGACCTCGTGTGCGTCCAAAACCGTCGAGAAGGGATGGTCAACCGGCGACTCAGGGAGAAACTGGAAGCCGACGGAAGGTTTGGCCACTGTCAACACGCTATTCGCCCAGACTATGGCACCAGCACATGCTTTTCCAACCTGGGAAGTGTGCTCCAAGAAGCGTATGAGGAAGGCAAGCATGTTGACCTTGTGTCACTCGATATCGCCAACGCTTTAAGCCGGACTGGGGTATCACAGGCAACATGTTTGTTTTCGTTAAAAACTTCCCCATCCGACGAACCCTCCAGCGTCCTACTTGCGAACGTATCTAGACGCCGACGACATTTTATTGGACTCGGCGGCTGTGACCTCCATCCAGCGCTGGGCTTCATCCGTCGGATTTGTCATGAACGCCAGTAAGTGTGTCCGGGAACACGTTTACCGTGGCCAGCATCAGCTAACAGATCCTCCATAAAGCTCGTCACGGATGCTATATCCCCAACCGGAAGATCGTCCAGGTGCTTGGTGTCGACATGCGTTGCGTTGCATTGCAACGGAGTAAATATTTCGTAGATTGCATACTGGGGGTCCCGTAGCGTAGTTGGTTAGACGTTCGCCTTATAAGCGAATGGTCATGGGTTCGATTCCCAGCCCCTCCACCAAACCCTCGTCAGTTGCCGGATCCGCAGCCCATACAGTAGCGTTTGGGGTACGCGCCATACCGTCACGGCTGCCTGATGACGACTGACAACTTGTTCTTCTCGGAGGAATTCCTCCAACGTTACCCGGAATGAAATGGCAACCGAAGAATGCAACGATCATTGGATACTCGACATGGATAAACGGACACAATGGACTCACGACAAGATGAACTGGCAACGACAACAATAACGAATAATGGATATCTAAAAATAGATTCTGTGTGAATTCTGTACATCAGAATACCATAGTAGATCTAGAGATGTCATAAAATCTCGATTAATCGATTGGTAACTAATCGATTACTCTCGATTCTTGAAGATTATTAAATCGAATCATCGTTGAGTAGTAATCGATTAATTTGCGACATCTCTAAGTAGATCACGTCACAGTGGCGGTTAAGAACACAGAGTGCATACCAAATAAATATATGAATAATAAAAAAAATTGCATACTGATAGCTGTCATGCATATTCATAGAAGTTTTCCACTTTGTTCGCATGATATACGTTACTGCAGAGGAATCCGTAACAAGGAGAAATGGCTGCCCTCGACGTAGCCACGGAAATGCTCTATGGACAGCAACGCCGCAAGACCTTCTTTTTCGGTCGTCGCGTGATAAGCACGTTCCTACCAGATGAGCTTCTTCGAAAAGTATTCGATCACTCACTCTTGGCCCTCGACCTTTTGGGTAAGCATACCGGCGATCGCATGATCGCTTGCGTCGGTATGGATAAGAAACTCCTGATCGAAATCAGGGCTTGATAAAATAGGAGATGTAATCAGTTTTTCTTTAATTGGCTGAAAGGCTTCTTCCGCTTCGGCGGTCCATCTCACGGTCTTTGGTTGTACATTTAAGAAGTTCTGTGAGAAGCGCGGTGGTTTTGCTAAAATTGACGACAATAGTTCGCCATACCAATGAAACGGCGAAGTTTTGTGACCGTCAATGGACGGTCGTATTCTACTACAGGCCTTATCTTTTCAGTGTCGATTCTCAGACCCTGAGAAGAAAGAATGTAGCCCAGAAAAGGGATCTATCTCAGGCAGAAATGCGATTTCTCCAATTTGATCGAGAGGTTTGCTTCTTCCACTTCCATGAGAAGCCGTGCATGCTCCTCGAATGTCTCCGATACTATGACGATATCGTCTAAGTATACGAAGACATTCGGTTCCAGTGCACCCTGGCCTAACACTCGGTTCATCAACCGAGACAGCGTGGCTGGACTGTTGATTAAACCGAATGGTAGGCGGGTGAACTGGAACAGCCCCTTCCCTTGCACACCGAACGAACAAAATTTTCGGGATTGCCGAGCCAACGGGATCTGTAAAAATGCCTCAGTGAGGTCTATGGTTGAAAGGTAATTGGCTCGCGGTAGGCGTCTGAGAATTAATCCAGGATGCGGAATTGGATAGACATCACGGACGGTCCTCTCACTCAACTTGCGAGCCTCGAGACACAAACGTATCGCCCCCGATGCTTTTTTTATTGGAACGATATTCAACGTCCAATCGGAGTTCGATTCCTTACCCCAACTGCTTTTGGTTTACTATTTGGAATGTAATAGCAGCTAAATGGGGGGTCAAAAATGATAAAGCATGAAAGCTACCATTGCTGGCCACGCCCATCTTCTTCGTTACTAGGGAAGGGAAGGAAATGATGATATGACATCTATATAACGAGAGGCCAGCGATTCACCGACGTGACAACCTCATAGATGTCAAGGACTTGGATATTTGCAAGGGGGTATCCCTAGCAGCACGCTTGTTCCTCATTGGTCACTGCAACTGATATGTGACCAGATTTAATCACAATCAAGTTGCTGCAACCTTTTTTGGCTGACTTTTGTTGCTCGGGATAGTTTAGAAGTATCACAATAAGCAAATGATATAATAAGTTTGAACAAACGTTGGAAGTGACCATGGTAAGAAATTTATATCACTCCGTTTTCCTGAATATTGCATCTCCTGGGATGGGACAAGTGATTAGACTTGCCCTGGCTAATTAGCCTAGGTTTAAGCGCTATTACTCGCTCTCTGAAACGAGAGTGAAAAGTAAAAACAATGAATTAAAGCCCCTTTCCTAGCATGTACCACTTTCATTTTCTCTCATTGGTTTCAGAAAATTTTGGATTAATTCACCAAAAAAAAAGGATGGCATCAATGAAAAATATGGCTCTGCGTAGCTAAAGTAACGTCCTGACAAAGTATTATGCATTATCTGGCATCTACAGCTGTGTCCTGCTCTATTTGGTTGCGACGCGCCAGTTGATCTTGATTCCGACTGCTGCAAACTGTCAACCTGAAACACGACAAACTTGCAATGCGTAGTCCTGCGTCACTCACTCGCGATTTAAGTTATAATGATCAGAACACTCGAATCCGCGCACTTCTAACATAGGAAATGTGACACAAAACTTTAGCGATGCGAGCGCGACTTACTTCGATCTCCGGGTGCTTGGTGTCTATATCGACCGGAAACTAACCTTTTTATCGCACTTCCCAGCGGTGAAAGTAGCCTGCAAGTCTCGCACTGCCGTAATCTGAAAAAGTGACGCATACGCCATTTTACAAAAATGGTGTCAACGAATAGAACTCATCGAGTTCTTTAACAGAAAAATGGCAAACATGCATGTTGTAATTTGGCGCTTACGTCACTTTCTCAGATTACGGCAGCGCACCAGTCTCATGAAAACCCTTGTTGCGAAAAAACACCGTACCAATAATAGAAGCACCTGACTGAAAGCCGGACCAGGAATAATCGACAGTCGCTTGCTTTATGGTCTTGAACTAACGTGTTCTGTCTACCGGAACCTCATCGACACTCTCTCGCCCGTTTTCAACAGCTACGTCCGGTTAGCCTCTGGTCTACTTCCGTCCACTCCCGCTCAAGCTGCCTGCGTTGATGCCGGCATTCTTCCTTTCCGGCATCGGACTTTGATGGCCATCTGTCGCAAAGCCGCCTCTTTGCGGCTGCCACCTCAGGATAAGACAGGATCGAGGAGAGGGCTGACCGGATCCTTAGAAGTTCAGCCAGCGCGGGTCCACTGGCACGGAGAAAAGGATTGGTTAATGCCTCCCGTTAACATCGCTTCCCGGTTCAAAAGAGGAGATAACACAGATGAACTTGAAAGATCCGTACTGGCACTCTGTGCAACATGCTTCCGAAATAATGAGATTCGGTATACTTATGGATCCCTCTTCAGCCGAGGAGTCGGCTTTGGAGTCTGTGGACCCAACCTGGCCAAATCGGAGAGCCTACCTCAACAATGTAACATTTTTTTCGCGGAAGCCGCCGCTGTTTTAATCGCGGCCACCCTCCCAGCGATCAAGCCAAACGTGGTCTTCACGGACTCCGCAAGTGTAATTTCCGCCCTTCAAAGTGAGACTCCGAAACACCCCTGGATTCAGGGAATCCTTTCAGATATGATCCCCGGTACCACCTTCGCCTAGATCCCCGGCCACTGCGGCATTAAGGGAAATACCGAAGCCGATGCCCTGGCCAGTGTAGGATACGAGGGACTACCCTACACCCGCTCATTCCCACTGACTGACGTTGAGAAATGGACGAAGAGCGTTGTCGGCCAGAACTGGGCTCGGACTTGGAGCAATAGCAGAGAACTCTTTTTGAGGAAAGTCAAAGGGTCCATCGGCCCTGGAATGATCCTGTTACCGTCGTCGTGGGTGACAATGGGTCAAATGGGGGTGAGAACGGGTCACTGTTTAAACCACTTAGAATGCTTGTAGAATAGATTGAAGCAGGGTTGGGAAAAATCATATTTTCACAAATTCGAGGATGATCAAATTCACCCGCGATCTTACTTTTAAATTATCAAGTGGTAAAAACTCGCCAGCGATTAAGAATCGTTTGAAAATCGTATCTTGATTTGAAGCACTTACCGTTACATTTTGAACACTTTTTCCTTACTACCATGAAACCATAACGCTAAATATAAGATATAACGGGACTGTTGTTTGTTATCGTTTGTTATCGTTTGTTATCGTTTGAGAACATAATTTGAGAAGTTGTCGCCGACGACAACTCGCCTACTGTTTTCACGTGAAAATTTTCACATGAAAATTGCAATCATTATCGTCTGATAATGATTCAGCACAACACTGGATTGAAGGTATCTGAGGGCAAGAAGACTAAAATATATAAAAGACCTTTTTGAACGATTTTGCTCTACGATCTCCAGACTACCGGTGAGTGCGATGACCCATTCCCACCCCAGACCCATTGTCACCCCCAATGGCGGTACTCAAAAATAACAGCAGGTTATATCAAAGTCACACAAGGGCCTTCCACAACTTCGGTAACCCATCCGGTTCTGCTGCGAGCTCTGCGAAACCGAGAACGAACGGGCATTATTAGAATATAAGCCCAACCCCCCAGTGGTCGTCTACCTTCGATTCAGCTGGGGGGGGGGGGTCTTCCGCCTACACTATCCCTACATTATCCCTCGTCAAACTAATAGCAAGACATGCCTCCACGCTATCGAGTTTTGACGTAAACTACGTCTAAGGGGAAGCCTCGGATACAGGGTGCCAAATGAAAATTTCCAAATTGGGGACCGTCACGAAATCATGTAAGATTTCAAAAGTTAATAGCGACTTTATCTTTCGATAAGTTTTCGAGATCTTATTATCAATAGATTCGGAAAAAAAGATTCAGATGGTAATGATTCAGAACTAACCAACTCCGTTCATGCATCCCCAACACGGACATCAGATTGCTGTAACGCACGCACCTTTTGGCCCAACGCTTCATTTTTCCTGTGCATAGTCGTGTCTTGCGGCCATTGGCGGCCGTCGACGAGTAGTTGTTACAGAAAATTATTCACAAAGATGACGTATGTAGCAAATAAGCGGAAAATCATTGAGTGGCTGTCGTCGGTGACAGCAGAATTGTGGAAATGCAATTTTCCCCTCATTTTAACTCGCTGTCGACAAACCTGTTCTACTAAAAAATTTAAACAGATTCTATTGAACGCTGCCGATGCTGATGACAACCGCACGATGATTTCAGGCAAAACCGCAAACGCGCGCGTGAGAGCAGCTTTTTGAATTGACTTGAGACGATGGCTGCGCCGGTAGCAGTCCAAGTAACATCTGTATGGTCGTCGATGGTGATTGAGAAAAATGTTTGTTCTGAAAACAGATAATTTTTGGTTGAAATTCTCTATTGTGTCATGTATACAACCTAATGTTCATATGATATTACGATTCCCATTGCACTAAGAGGTTTTACGTAGTTTACGTCGAGCGGTCGTGTCTTTTACACAACCCTTCTGATTTTTTTTCTATCCTTTCAAAGGATATCGATTAAAAACCAATCGAGCATAACTATTCAGGCTCCTTCTGGCCTACATTTCCTCTTAAATACGTTGTTTCCACTGCATCTGACTAAACTTGTAATAGACCACTCACGACTGAACAACCTCTTTCAACAAAAAACGTATGATTCACCGCTAAATCTTTCAGTCGATGACAGATTGACTTATGTTACTGGGTGCTTCAATGACAGTCTTCGAGAATGCACGTGATTAGTAACCCAACGTGTGATGATCGAAGAGCATTGTCCATGGATGACACTGGATTTATGGAGACTAATCAAAATAAAGGATAAGCTGCTAAAGAAAACCCAAATTTATCCCCAAGTGGTGATTATTCCTTTCTCGATTCAATATGTTGGATTCGAATTAAGGTGATTATAGAATGAAGCCCGTGGTGAATTTCAAATTCACCACACGTTTATCTGCATACATTTCCAAAAGCCCAAATCTGGCGTAATAGTTTTCGTACAGTGCCGAAACTCAAATTATGATTATTCAGCATAACTAAGCAAACGATCCACCATTATTTCAGCCCCATACGCGTTATGGTTCTTTCATCTCGTGCTCTTGAAAAACATATTGGAAAAGCACGTGGTTTACAAAATGGCCGATTTCTTGCTTTATTGTATAATCACCTTAATGTTGTACAGGGTGTTCAATAAGTTCGAATACAAATATTTGATCATGGTGTTTGTAAGCCCAATGTACATATTCTGTATTAGTATTGGTGTTAGCATTAGCGGTATATATATGCTATCGGATGTGCGTGGGGTTGGCATTCTGTCACTTGTTGTTTGTTTATTACGCGCGTTGAAAATGGATTGGAGCATCGTAAATAGCCGTTTTTGAAGTTCAAAATCAATGTGGCGTACTACAAAACTGCGGTTTTGGGGACGATTGATGCCCCAGTGGCCCGGTGCTTAGACGGAGATGAGCCCTACGTGTTCCAATAGGACGATAACCCTTTATACACGGAAATTGCGATTTTAGCCTAATATGGAGACAATTTCATCGACTTTTTGGACAAAACTTTGCGACCTCCCTGCTTCTCGGATTTGAACCCTTTTAACTTTTTTGTTTGGTCCTTCATTATGTTGAAGTTGTACGAATACAAGGTCAGTAACTTAGACCAGCTCAAGACGTAATTTTCAAAATCTGGAACGAAATGACCATGCAGACCGTGCGTGCCGCTTGCGATGGGTTTTAGAAACGTTTGAACCTCGTGAAGAAGTACAAAATAGAGGTCATTCCAAAAGAAATGTTACAAACGTTCCTTATGAACAATACTTCCAATGAAATGCAATCGGGAAAAGAAATAATTTAATTTCAATTTTTAAACATATTTTGAAAGTATATTCGAACTTATTGAACACCCTGTAAATGCTGTCACATAACATATGTGTAACTCGGGTAGCAAAAGTTGTACCCTTATAACACTTTTTATTTGTTATACGGAACATCGAAATGTCAGAAAATAGTATAACAGTATTTGATCTAACAAGGGGTCACGCGACTTTTATTGTATATCTGAAAACGATTCGCGTTGGAATTAT
Source organism: Armigeres subalbatus (assembly GCF_024139115.2). Lineage (NCBI taxonomy): Eukaryota > Metazoa > Arthropoda > Insecta > Diptera > Culicidae > Armigeres > Armigeres subalbatus. Next base: position 12,900,809 of record NC_085141.1, read on the forward strand.
AGATTTTTCCTACACTGTAAACCCGGCATTACTCATTAAAGAGTAAAATGGACCCATTTTTTGACGATATATGAAACTGTCAAAATAAGGGGTATTTTAAAAAAAATGATGGTGGGTAATTTGTGTCCACTTTCAAGTTCAATAATTTTACCCATTAATGGGTGAAAAAATAGTTGTTTGCGGCAAATCTACATAAGACTGCCAACACGAAAAGTTGACTGAAGTTAAAGTAAGAATTATTTTAGTTTTATTTGGTTTGTATGTTTTAATATAATATAATTTTATATCTATTTCAGCAAATGGATTTTTTTTCATCTTCGCGGGCAACTGATTGTCGGAAAAGCCTCGGGAAAAGCATTAGGTTGGAGGACAAATGTCGATGGATGAGTTCGATTGAAAGTAATCGCTGGCCCGCTAAAGTAAATCCCCGCGATGGTTCCGAGAAATGCCGGAAGCATTAAAAGAGGAGGGTAATTTTCATTACTTCTACGAAATGTGCCAGCTGAATTAGTGAAGCCTGTTCCCGTAGAGAGAATGCTCTCGCGGTGTGGTACTGCCATATAAAGATGTGGATTAGTTATTATTGGTGAAATAAAATGATTTTATTGAATGCAAATATTCGGCAAATGTTTAATTGATTGAATTACGAATGAATTTGATTTTATTTGATATTATTATTAGCGATTTTTAAAATGATAAAGAGTGAATTTTACCCATCGTCAGCAAAAAACAATTTCTAATAATGGGTGAAATTTACTCGTTATTTTGACGTACAAGTTGTTTACTCATTAATGAGTAAACGTTGTTGTAAACATTTCCCATGTGTGCCGTCTCTCCCAGTGGTGTGGCAGCGCACCCGAATTTGACTTTTTTCTAACATGTATGTAACCGACTTTTTGTCTTTCAAAAGTCTTCTACACTATGTTTCCTTAAACTATAAATAACAACAAGTTGAGTTTCATTTATCGGATTATTTTGAAGAAATGTTGATTTTTAAAAAGGTGATGCCTCACCTGGAGTTACCCTCAGTTAAATGTTTCCCTCTGTTTCGTTTTTACATGTCGTTTAAATTGCTCTACTTTTGGTAGAGAGTATAGATAGTGGAATATATAGATGAGCAAAGATAAATCCTCTGTCTCCAAACGAACTGTCAAACGTGTCTCCAAACGAGCATGACGTCACGATTTCAATGGAAACGTTAAGGGCTGTGACGTCATATGCGCGTGTGCACGGGCAAAAAAATCGACTCAGCCATGCTTTCGCTCATCTATAGATTCTACTATCTATAGTAGAGAGTATTCGGAATACTATCAACCCAAAAGCAATGTTCTAATAATGAAAAGAGATGACATTAATATCGTACATCGTAATAACCTATTCAAATAACGTGCTTGGAATCACCTCACAGTTGCGATGCTCTCCTGCATTATGATAAGCGAGTTTGCTTTCGTACGATTGATAATTTATAATGTTGTTTCTAATTTATCTATTTTGTAATTGTTACGCATCGTAGACAAACATTGGTGTATCCCTCGTCATCCTTTCGAAAAAACCGAAGACTGCGTATATAAAGATACGTTCCCAACGTAGAACAGTTCTAAGGAATATACTTTTCAACACATGTTGAATAAAATCTAGATTTTTACCATGCTGACTCGAAAATATTATATCAATTTTAGAGGAATTTTATTTTCGTATGATAAATAAGTTAAATTGGATAAAAGACGAACGTTTCATCAAAATTCGCCTGAAAATAGAAGTTTACCCTACAAATAAATCAATTTAGATTTCATCAAATATAAATTGGTTGGAAACAGCATAGGAGAGACCTTCTTTTGGATGCAATCCGTCATTTTTAAAAACAATGTAAAAAATTGATGATAGAAAAATAAATATCATTATACTTTGGCTACAAATCTTGCTCTTTGTAGTCTTGGAAAAAAGTGTTATAATTTTCTGATCATATGGTATTTGTTTACACTTGAAAATGACAGAACGATGTTCCCGTTCCCAATTATAACAGTTTTGGCTCGTCGAAAGGGATTTTGGATTGGATTTTGTTCGAAGATCCACTTATGTTATGTGATGCTGTGCTAATTTCCTACATCTTGGCGGTTAAATTATTTGATGCAACTCTACCACGCTGCTTAAAAATTACTCAATAATTGAATAATTTTTAAGCAATTATTATGAGAGTAATGGGTTGCGCCCTCCTTAGCCGTGCGGTAAGACGCGTGGCTACAAAGCAAGACCATGCTGAGGGTGGCTGGGTTCGATTCCCAGTGCCGCCGGTCTAGGCAATTTTCGGATTGGAAATTGTCTCGACTTCCCTGGGCATAAAAGTATCATCGTGTTAGCCTCATGATATACGAATGCAAAAATGGTAACCTGGCTTAGAAATCTCGCAGTTAATAACTGTGGAAGTGCTTAATGAACACTAGGCTGCGAGGCGGCTCTGTCCCAGTGTGGGGATGTAATGCCAATAAGAAGAAGAAGAAGAAGAAGAAGGGTTGCGCTAAAATGATAAATGATTCAATGTGTGAATGTAAACAGTGTTTTTGTTGTTTGAAAAATAGAAATATAACGCAAACTGCTTGATTTATTGAAAAACAAAAACAATAGTGTCCAACTAGGAACTCTGCTCCGTCGAATGAAACCAGTTGCACTCGAATCGGCCAAGTCCTTCTATATGAAACGAGTTTAACAAAAAAAAATCATGGGCTACACACATCCACACACACACATACACAGACAGACATGTGATCAGTTTTTCGAGCTGAGTCGATTGGTATATATGTAACACTATGGGTCTCCGAGCCTCCTATCAAAATTTGACTTTTGGAGTGAAATTATAGCCTTCTGGTACAACTTTGTTGTACGAGAAAGGCAAAAAAGTAAAAACCCGACATATATTCGTAATGCAGAACTCTTTACCCACGTTTCAAAGATGCTTCAACATAGAAAGGCAAATGCAAAGCGCCTTTACTATGAAAGGCTATTGAACGGAAATAACCAGAGAACAGCATGGAAGCTTATTAAAAATATCACGGGCAGCCAAAAAAATAGTAGTCCACCCATTGTAATTGAGAAAGGAGGACGGTTGATTACTGATTCTCTTGAAATCTGCACCAGCTTCAACGATTACTTTTGTGGAGTTGAACCTAAACTTGCCTCCACAATAAACACGAGTCGTAATATCAATCGCTTTGGTACTCTAACCTCTCCGCAATCATCGCTATTCTTGAAACCAACTTCCCGAAACGAGATCATTCTCCTAATCAAGCAATTGGACACAAAAAAAAAGCAGCAGGACCTGATGGCATACCAGCATCATTCATCAAGAACCATCACAACTTTTTTACATCGTTTCTGATGGATATTTCTAATGAAATCATTCAGACTGGCCAATTTGCAGACAGACTAAAAATTGCACGTGTTGTTCCAGTATTTAAGTCTGGCGATCCAAAAGAAATGAACAACCACAGACCAATATCTACGTTGTCTGTTATTCATAAGCTACTGGAGAAAATGATTGTTTCAAGGATAGTGGAGTTTACTACGCACCATCAGCTGCAGCCAACAATACGGCCAACTGGCCAACAATACGGCTTTCGCCAAGGATCTAGCACTCTGACTGCATGCCACGAACTGCTAGATGGGATATATGATGCATTGGATAACAAATGTACGGTTGGAGCACTTTTCATCGACTTTAAAAAAGCATTCGACACGGTTGACCACGAGTTGTTAATCAAGATGGAATCTTTTGGGATAAGAGGTCTAGCCAAAAAACTGTTGGAAAGCTATGTAACGAATCGCTATCAATTTGTAGCTATTGGTGAACATACAAGTCCAACTCGCTACGTTTCCACTGGCGTCCCCCAAGGAAGTAGTTTGGGGCCTATATTACTTTTGCTATTTGTCAACGATGTAGTTAGATTAAAACTGCATGGGAAACTTCGTCTCTTTGCTGACGATACTGCAGCCTTTTATCGAGGAACAGATTGTAACGTCATCCTACGTCAGATGAAAATGGATCTAGAACTTTTGCTAGATTATTTTGGGGAGAATATCTTATCCCTAAGACTTAACAGAACGAAATATATGTATGCTGATTCATACTCCGCGAAGGAAAGTTCATGTTGACGGTGTGCTTTCTATCCATGGACACACCCTAGAAAAAGTGCTTGAATACGAATTTCTGGGCCTTACTATTGATTCCGTAGTGAATTAGTCGGCCCACATTAACAAATTGAAAGCAAAACTATGTTCAATTTGCGGAATATTATTGCAATATATAATATATACCAAGTTTATGCCTCAGTCCTGTATGAAGAAGATGTACTTTGCTTTGGAACACTCCAGGTTGCAATATTTGGTAGCCATCTGGGGATCAGCGAGCAAATCCCACCTACGGGAACTCCACTGCCGTAATCTGTAAAAAGTGACGTATTTTCCTAAAATGATGTTAACGTGTAGTACTCATCGTGCTCTTTAACAGAAAAATGGAAAACTGGTATGTTGTAATTTGGCGCATGCATCACTTTTTCAGATTACGGCCGTCCAGGTCTTGCGTTTTCCGGAAGCCCTATATGTACCCCACTTATCGTATATATTCTAATGATGCTGACTCACTGCTACCAGTAAAAGGTCTTTACGAACTCCAAACTTTGGTAAAAATGCAGAAGATCGTTAAAGAAAGCTCAACATACCACAATACGGTCCTTCGTAGAATACATCCGAGCCGAGCGTCGCGGCAAGCCAGTCATATCTCACTGATACGGCCTAACATGGCATATGGGAAAAAAAGATTCACGTATTTTGGAAGTAAACTTTACAACGCTTTGCCAGAGTGTCACAAAAATGTACCCACGTTGCATCACTATAAATCTATAGTCCGAAAGTCGCTGAAGCTGAAAATCCTAAAACTTTTGAACTGATCCACATGTTTGAAGCATTGAAACAAAACGTTAATCTATATACATACAAATGATTTTCTGTCTGTCTTACTTTTATATGTAGACTCGGAAACTACAGAACCGATCGGCGTGAAAATTGGAATGCAGAAGTTTTTGGGGCCGGGGAAAGTACTTAAGATGGTTTGAAACCCCTCCCCCTTTAAATGAAACATAATTTTTTGTATAATTCGAGAACTAATCAGATTTCTTTTTTTTTTAACTTTATTAGAGTAATTTTTAAGTTTTATACAAAGTTCATCACTTAGAACTAATCAGAGAATAAATCAATTTTAGGCGAAACGAAGTTCGTCGGGTCTGCTAGTAAAGGAATAAAAGCATCCGGATATGATTCTGAGGACATCGGCCAACCGGGTGTCTGTTCCGAGTCCCTTGAGAAAGCCTCCAGAGGCATCAAAATCGACCATTTCCAAAATGTCACAAACTACGGCAATGTGGGTATCAAACTTCAGCGTTGTGCAAGATTTCAATTAAATTCCAATCCATTTTGATTCCAAGCCAATTGCAATCCAATTCCATCCCAATGAAGCTCTGCTACAACTCCAATTCAATTGAATTTCAATGCAATTCTAATCCATCTTATATCCAGATTCAATCTAATCGTCATTCAATTTCAATCAAACTACAGTCCAATTCCAATCCAAATTGAATCAAATTTCAATCCATTTCCAATACAATTCCAATCAAAATCAAATCAAATTCCAATATAATTCCAATCCAATTCCAATCTAAATTTGTTTTCAATAAAAATCAATTCAAATCTAAATCCAATTCAATTTCAATCTCACTCCAATTGAATTTCAATCAAGTGTAAATCCAATCCCATTCCAATCGAATTTCCAATTTTATTTTAATCAAATTTCAAAAGCTCTCCTATTCAAATCAAACTTCACTACAATTTCAATTCAAATCCAATTAAATTCCAATCCAATCTTATTCCAATTCAACTGAAATCCAATTTCAATTCAATTCCAATCTAATTTGAATAAAATTTCAATCTATTTCCAATACAATTCCAATCAAAATCAAATCCAATTTCAATTCCAAGCTAATTCCAATCCGATTCCAATCCAATAATAGAAAACCAATTCAAATCTAAATCCAATCCAATTTCAATCCCATTCCAGTTGAGTTCCAATCAAGTGGAAATCCAATTCAATCCCAATTCCAATCGAATTCCATTTTTATTTCAGTCCAATTTCAAAAGCTCTCCAATTCCAATCCAAGTCCAATATAATTCAATTTGATTCCATTTCAATTCCAATCGAGTTCAAATTCAATTCCAACGCAAGTCTAATATAATTCCAATCCAATTTCATCCCAATTCCAATCGAGTTTTTTCATTCATATTGAATTCCAATCTAATTCCAATAAATTTCAATCCAATTCCAATTCAATTTCAAAAGATCTCCAATTCCAATCGATCTTCACTACAATTCCATTTCAATTCAATTCCAACCCAATTAAAATACAATTACAATCTAATTTCAATCCAATTCCAATCAAATCCAATTGCAGTCCAGTTCCAATTAAATTCAATTTAAATTTCAATTTAATTCCAATCCAATAAATGCTCTCCAATGCCTATCAAATTTCACATAATTTCCCATCCATAATCCAATTCCATTCAAATTCCAATCCAATTCCAAATAAGTTCAAATCCATTTTAATTCCAATCTAATAATATATCAATCTGAATATAATTTCATTGTAATTTCAATTGCTCTCCAATTCCAATAAGTCTTCTTCCAATCCAATTTTTATTAAATTTCATTGAAAATTCAATCCAAACTAAATCCATTCCAATTCAATTTCAATTTGTTTTAGATTTTAGATTAGATTTCGAGTAGCGCAGATTTTTTTTTTTCATTTGCGTAGTGCCAGTACTACAATCTTTAAATTAATCGATAGATTGCTTACATTAAATTGTTTTCTACAGAGTTGAAACATTAATACACCATGCGTCTCCTTCAGCTCAAATACTCATATTAGTCATATTATGATGAACATTTTAAACATCTCCACCTACTCTGCTCCGCGTTCGTTCCATGATCCCATGAAAAACATCAACAGGATTGTATGAAAAGTACATATCCGATTGTCATAAACATTACATATACCTTACATAAACATACGATATCCAAATGTCTTCAAAAAGTTAGAAAAACTCACAAGTGACAAACCTCCAGGTCGTAAAATCCTTGTTTTTTTATTAACCTTCTGTCTGTGCTCAAAAAAACTTACGTTGTCTGTAGTCTGGGGTCAAATTGACCCCAAATTGAAATTGTTATAACTTTTTTAATGTTAGGCCAATTTTGGATTTCTTGGTCTGTTTCGAAAGATAATTTAATCATCTTTCAGGTCGTTACCGAAGATTGACTATAGGTGGGCGGGTACATCGCGGGGAGGGGTTTTAGTGAACAAGGGTACAAAAACAGTGATTTTTTATGATTATTTTACTTATATCCGAAAATCCTACCCATTTTGAACTGCAACTTTTTTAAAAAGGCTATGCAGGAAAGCATGTGCTTTGGCATGAGGCGTTGATAAGTTTAGAACTCGGCCGCCAGGTGGTGGTATATTTGAATTCATTATTATAGACTACTCAAGATATTGCGATATATAGAATTCTCCTCAGTGTAAATATTTTTATCGCACAAATTAAAAAATGGGAAGAAGTGCTCATTATATTGAGCACCGGTTTGTAGTGCTAGACATCCTGAACAATGTTGCCGAATACAACTTGGGTGTAGGTATGAGGGATCTCAAGCTAAAGCAATATTTCAAACATGCAAGAATATTGCAAGTACACTAGCGCCGCCTATTTGTAAATTTCCTTATTATTTATTCCGTCACATGACAGTCTATTCCCACCAGACGAAATTTGTTACAGACGTCATCTTTATAAATTTCAAAATTGTGCGATAAGAATATTTACAATAAGGTAAATTCCATATATCGGAGATACTTGAGTAGTCTAAAATAATGAATTCAAATATACCGCCACCTAGCGACCAAGCGCTAAACTAATCAATGCCTCATGTCAAAGCAGACGCCTTCCTGCATAATCTTTGTGAAAAGGTGCAGTTCAAAATGGGTAGGATTTTCAGATATAATAAAATAAGCATAAAAAATCACTGTTTTTGTACCCTTTTTACGAAAACACCTCCCCGCGATGTACCCGCCCACCTATAGTCAATCTTTAGTAACGACCTGAAAGATGATTAAATTATCTTTCGAAACAGCCCCAAAAATCCAAAATTGGCCAAACATTAAAATAGTTATAGCAATTTCAATTTGGGGTCAATTTGACCCCAGAGCACAGACAACGTAAGTTTTTTGAAAAAAGGACACTGTAGCGCATATTTTCAAGATTTTTCAAGCGAATTTGCACCTAGGAGACAGATCTCGGCGAGTTTCACCAAACTACCAAAAATTAGGAGAATCGGTTGAAAACTAAAAAAATGGCAGCCACTCAAAATGGCCTGGGGTCATATTGACCCCAGAGCACAGACAAATGGTTAAAATAATCTTTAGCAATACCCATCAGTCAATCTTTAGTTTAGCGGCACATAAAAGTCCCTACATTTGTTGTACTGTCGACCAGAGTAATCTGAAGAGAAAATAAACAAAGGAAACTACTTTATGAAAAAAATCGGAATAGAAACGCTGTTCCCGCAATTGCATTATTAAGATCCTTTTTTTAGTGACAATCACTCCGAAATGCAGCTATTTCGAGATCTTCCTGAGGATCAATCAAATATTTTAGGAACATTTTGTTATTACATGGAAGTTGGAAAGTGCCTTAAGCAGCTAACTTATTAGACACTTCGGAGCACAGTTAGTCGTTTCGGCTATGCTCTTTAGAATGCAGAAGAACGACTTCCCAATATATTTATTACAAATATTAGTTTTGGTCTCGTTTACCAGAAAAAAATGTCCAAAACGAGCAACTTTTCATTCTCCCTTCCGTGTGACCAACTCTTCGTGTGTTGTAATCCTGCATCTGCATAGAGCACCCCCAGGCATAAACATTCACACATACACGCATCAACACACAAACGTTCCGATTTCTCATGTTCCGAACAGTTGCGGAATTGGATAAAGGGGGACATATTTCACACTACAGATACGATACGCCACAACCCGGGGGCCAGGTTCAGCCAACAACACATGCAAAAGCGGACTGTCTCGGTTGGCACTCGTCCGAGCAGTAGCAACAGTGTGGAAAAGTGGGAACCCCAGCCGAATAGCACCAGCTTGTTGAAGTGATATTTGAGATACGTTCGTTAACCAAGTTCTAATTGACTAAAATGAAATATTAGTTTGCTAAAATTTGTGCACCATGCGGTATACAGATGTGTGTAACACGTGTAGTTTTGTCTTCTGCTGCGCAACGATATCTGGAGATGGGGGTTGAAGATGGCACAGTTTGGTGCTCAAATAATTATGTTACAGAACTGACTGTACAATTCACAAATACGACGACATTGCAGTTGAGCTGAACAAAATTAAGAAAAAGTTAACTTTTAGATATATTGCTAAACTAGCTAATCCGGCAAACTTTGTCCGGCCTAAAAAAAATTGATTTTGCGGAATGATTTTTCATTTTTTCAACAGTTTTATCATAACATTTTTCCAAATAATGTTTTCAGTTCCATCATAAATAGAAGAAAAAAACGAATATAATTTAGCAAAAATTAGCCTTCCTATTCTTGAGTGATGCGCGGTCGTACAAATGTCAAGATTGTTTTACATAAACAGTCACCTCTCAACATCTCGATTATTGAGGGACCATCTAGATAGGGAGAGATCGAGAAGTGGAACGAAAATTGAAATGGGTGTTAGATCCAAAAAAGCTCGTTGCAATGTAAAACGACAACAAGGTGGTCGAGTAGCCTAAAAATTTGAACATAACGACATAAGGAGAATGCATCCTTAGCAAACTATGGTCAGAACCCATGGAGATAGATATATATCGAGATAGGGAGGTGATCGATATGTGGAAAGCCCAAATGTATGTAGAATGAAGAGACTTAGGAAATCATCGACATAGGGAGAGATATCGAGAGATAGAACATCGAGATGTAGAGAGTAGAGAGAAGGTATTCTTAACTCAACGTATGAACAATGATCATTATTGAGCTCATAACCGGCCCTGTCTCATGTCCGTGAGCCAATAAGGCTAATAATGTGTCTCTGATAGAACGGTGTCAGACCATTAGGCCGAAGGCCATTTGGCCGAAGGTCATTAGGCCGAATGGCCATTAGGCCGAACGGTCATTAGGCCGAATGGCCATTAGGCCGAATTGGCAAAAAGAAGCAAAAAGTTAAAAATGAGAAGTTCTTTCTTCCTTCTTCCATCTTCCTTCGTATATCTGTCTTCTTCCTTCTTTCTTCCTTCTTCTTTTTTCTTTCTTCCTTCTTCTTTCTTCTGCCTTCTTCCTACTTTCTCCTTCCCTCATTCTTCTTCCTTTTTCGTTCTTCCTTCCTTCTTCTTTCTACCTTCTTCCTTTTCCCATCTTCCTTTTCCATTCTTCGTTCCTCCTTCTTCCTTTTTCTTCTTTTTGTTTCCTTCTTCTTTCTTCCTTCTTTCTCCCGTCTTCCGTCTTCCTTCTTTCTTCTTTTTCCTTCCTTCTTTCTTCTTCCCTCTTCCTTATCTCTTCTTCCATCTTTCTTCTTCCTTCTTCCTTTTTTCTTCTTCCTTCTTTCTTCTTCCTTTTCCCTTCTTCCTTTTTCCTTCTTCCTTCTTCTTCCTCCCTTCTTCCTTCTTTCTCCCGTCTTCCTTCTTTCTTCTTCCCTCTTACTTCTCTCTTCTTCTTTCTTACTTCTTTCTTTTTCCATCTTTTCTTTTTCCTTCTTCTTCCTTCCTTCTTCCTTCTTCCTTTTGCTTTCTTTCTTCTTTCTTTTTCCTTCGTTCTTCTTCCTTCTTCTTTCTTCCGTATTTCTTTTTTTCCTCTCTTTCTTCCTTCTTCATTCTTTCTTCTTCATTTTTTTCTTCTTCTTTCTTCCTTTTTTCTTCTTTCTTCCTTTTTCTTCTTTCTTCTTCCATTTTCCTTCTTCCTTATTCCTTTTCCTTCTTCCTTCTTCTTTCTTTCTTCTTTTTTCTTCCCTGTTCCTTCTACCTTCTTCTTTCCTCTTTTTTCTTTCTTCCTACTTCCTTCTTCCTTCTTTATTCTTCCTTCTTTATTCTTCTTTCTTTATTATTCCTTCTTTATTCTTCCTTCTTTATTCTTCCTTCTTTATTTTTCCTTCCTTATTCTTCCTTCTTTATTCTTCCTTCTTTATTCTTCCTTCTTTATTCTTCCTTCTTTATTCTTCCTTCTTTATTATTTCTTCTTTATTCTTCCTTCTTTATTCTTCCTTCTTTATTCTTCCTTCTTCTTTCTTTCTTCTTCCTTTTTCCTACTTCCATCTTCCTTCTTCCTTCTTCTTCTTTCTTTTCCTTCTTTCTTCTTCCTTTTCCTTCTTTCTTCTTCCTTTTTATTTGTTTTTTCTTTCTTCTTGTTTTTTTCCGTCTTTTTTCTTCCCTCTTATTTCTTCCTTTTTCCTTCTTTTTTCTTCCTTCTTTTTTCTTCTTTCTTTATTATTCCTTCTTTATTCTTCCTTCTTTATTCTTCCTTCTTTATTCTTCCTTCTTTATTTTTCCTTCCTTATTCTTCCTTCTTTATTCTTCCTTCTTTATTCTTCCTTCTTTATTCTTCCTTCTTTATTCTTCCTTCTTTATTATTTCTTCTTTATTCTTCCTTCTTTATTCTTCCTTCTTTATTCTTCCTTCTTCTTTCTTTCTTCTTCCTTTTTCCTTCTTCTTTCTTCCGTCTTTCTTCTTTCCTCTTCCTTCTACCTTCTTTCTTCTTCTTTCTTTTTTCTTCTTTCTGCCTTCTTCCTCCTTCCTTCTTCCATCTCCCTTTTTTCTTCTTCCTTCTTCCTTCTTCCTTCTTCTTTCTTCCTTCTTCCTTCTTCCTTCTCCCTTCTTCCTTCTTCCTTCTTCCTTCTTTCTTGCTTCTTCCTTCTTCCTTCTTTCTTCTTCCTTCTTCCTTCTTCCTTCTTCCTTCTTTCTTTTTCCTTCTTCCTTCTTCTTCATTCCTTCCTTCTTCTTTCTTCCTTCTCCTTTTTCTTTTTTTCTTCTTCCGTTCTACTTCTTCCTCACTTCGCACTACTCAATTCTCACTCCCCAGTTCCCATTCGGCCTAATGGCCATTCGGCCTAATGACCGTTCGGCCTAATGACCGTTCGGCCTAATGACCTTCGGCCTAATGACCCAGCATCGATAGAATTATCTTGTCACTCGCTTATTCTCGCGCCACGTCCGTTTTTCCAAGTAGTTAATTCTTGATTCCAAGAAAAATTCTTTCGATTTTGCCATACATTAACACTGACGATTCTACTGAGTCTTCAAAGGATTTTTCCTTAACTTCCGAGATACATTATACTTAATATATTTTCCCAACGAATTACCATTGGAAATTCAAAAGAACTGCTCTTCAAGCTTCAGTAAGATTTTTTGAATTTATTAAAAACTATAAATGTTCTCCATGTTATTTTTATTCAATTTTCAACCAGCATTGAAAACATGGGTACTGCAACATTGTGTAACTATCTGTGTTAACGATGTTGATAGTTTGATGTTTGCCCTCTCGCTGCTCATGGCTCGTTTCGCATTACAGTTCCGTACAATAAATTCATCGTTCAATGGCTGCACTGCTACAATGCCCAGTGATGGTGCCGTTCCTGCTTGATGACGATTTTCGCGTGGACAATGAGACAATGAGAGTCACGTGATTCGAGTATGGCCAGGCTTGATTGATTCTTGTCCCCAGCTGTCCTCGCAGGAAATTTGAGATAGCTTGTGAGAACACACTTTTACTCGCTGGGTGGTTCAAGCTGATTGACGTTTAATGAGTTCCCCATGAGATTTCAAGACCGATTTTCCATATACCTTTATTTTGCCTGTCTGATAACGGTTCGAAAAATAAAGTACGTATATCAAGCCTGGACAGCAGTTAGCTATCCTGGTTCATAGTTGCCGATACTTGCGAGCTAATTGAAACTTGTTTGTTCAGTTTGTTTTCCAATAGCTTGAAGCTGCTGAAATGGTGTGGGTCTGGGCTAGGCGATACATGCGCTAGGAAGCGTGCTTCTTCTCCCGGAAATAGTTGTACTAGAACGCTTCGGGGTTGAGTTTGTGCGCTTCCCCAAATGTACACATTGAACGATTTCAATGGACGTAAATCCATTCATCGAATCACGATCGGATAAACATTACGAAACAACAAGCACGCAAGTTTTGTTGTAAAAGAGGTTTTCGATGATTGAAAATTGTTTTCTACTGAAATTTAAGCAGTTGATTTGATTCTCCATACACATTAAAATATTATGTGATTTTGAGTTTTTTTTCATTTACTTCTTGAATGGCTTTACAGTTCAATTGGAACTTGGCCTGCAACATAGTTTTTTCAAGCATTTCTACAGTTATTATTTGAGAACTTCTCTATGACTACCATGTATCTTATCTGTAACCGTTACGTAACTATTGCTAATTTAAATAATAAAAATATAAAAAAAGTGTTAATTTTGTTAGTTTGTTAATTGTAATATTTATTCTAAATGTTAGTAAAATTATTAGTTAAAATTGTTACGTTAATATTGTTGATATAATTAATTTAAAAATCACTCATAAGCTAAACACAATACATTTACACTGAACACAACTAGACGTTACATATGAAAATAATGAGCCAAAGGGAATAAAAAGTATTGCCACACTGGATACGACGACTACGGTATAAGAAAGGAAAAGGGAAAAGGAGGTATGAGCTACTGGGTTGCATTTAGCTGAAGTCTTTTCTGATCTAGAGCGCCAAGTGAGAAGGTAGAAAAGTTTTTAAAAGTTTTTCGTTACCCACCAAGCAAAGTTTAAAGCTTATAGATCGAGTATAATCCCATATCGGGGATTTGACCTATTATTTGGAATCAGGTATGCTATAAATCGAGGCCGATATTAGCAATCAAACCCCAGTAGCCAATTTCATACCTAACCCCTAACCCTACTACCAGGACCCGTTAACGTTCGCCTGAGAAGTACTGGTGAGACCGCTCCCCCCGGAAGGCCTTTTATAATCGTGGATCACCCGAAAGTCCAGGGAGAGAATCCGAGGACATTGTTGGGACCGCACCGTTGATTCCGTCCAGACAATCGACGTCAAAAGGGAACAATCGGGTAATTCACCCGTTTTCGCCGCCTGTAGGGCATTCTGAGCTGCCGTCGAATCATCCATCCGATCGGTGGCCCGTTCCCCTGATAAACCATTCCGGGATCCCGAAGAGCTCCAGCATCGGCCGGCCGCAACTACACGCCACACAGACACACACACACACAACCGTAAGTCAAAAAGAATATATATATCAAAAAGAACAAGAACGTGTTTTACTTGTGTCCTTGACCAGCCCTGTAAGCCGACCCTAAGAGTCCCATGCCCTGGGCCAGGTCCTTCCGACCCGCTCAGTAAGAATTGACGCCCAACTAAAATAGCTCTGGTCAAGGATTCAAGGAAAAACTCTATCGGAGTGATCAAGAAAATTAGGATATCAAATTAGTGAAATTAACACGTGCAAAAATTAGGTTATCCAATTCATCAAAAATTATATCAATGGTGTAGTTCTATCCGGTATCACCAATTTGTTCTCACCCGTAAAGTGATAAATTTCTAGATATCATACTACTAGTGCGCGAACACTCTCAAAATCTTACAGTGTTGCAGCGTTTTGCACAAATAAAGCGGAAATTAGAAATCGGTATTAAATTTCAGTATAGCAATTTTGCTAATGGGTCTTGATTCGACTAATTACCCTATACAGTGAATTATTCACGGAAACTAGTTTGCTTGTGTTCAATTAATTACAATCGTACACACAATAGCTTGCTTTCAATCCCGAAATAGCCACCGAGCAGTGGAACAATGATGGATCTACAAACAATGTACGCTTCGATGGATGTCTCCCATCTCTCGATCGATGAAGTTGAATACGAACTACTGATCAGGAACATTTTGTTTCACTTCGATGAACACGAAAGTATCAAGCGAAGAAAACTTAAAGATAGACTGAAAAGCGAGAAAGAGTCGAAAACGTTTGCGTTTTCCCAACCTTGACGCGATGTCAATGAAGAATTAGTTACTATCAGTGCGAAAATAAAGGTAATAGGAGGCTTGCTCGAAAATCCGAAGACAGATGCTCGACAACGTCAGAAGTTAAAAACGCGATTAGTTCATTATCGAGTTCGAAACTATATCCTGTCCAAAGCTACAGGTGCGGATAGAATCAAGGAAGAAATCTTGAGAGTAGGGAGGTTGACTACCGAACTATTCGTGAAATTCTATCCGGAAGTTAACGAGACGGACAATCATTCAAAAGATACTGAACGACTTGAATCGGATTTGAACAATGTGCTAGAAGAGGTCAGAAGTGAAATAGAAACATTGAATGAAACAACTATGTCAGGTAGAGAGATAGAAGAGCAGTTAGAGCAGGAAGGAGCGACGAATCAAATTATAGCTTCTAAAAGAAAGGAAACGAACGAGTCGGTTAGAAGATCAGAAGAAATTTTGAGAGTGCTGTCTGAGTATGAGGAAGGAAAGAAGGAAAATCCAAAGGAACTCATTTTGGTTTTCAAAAAGTTTGTCCAACAAACCACAGAACAGCAAAAACACATGCGAGAAATTCAGATTGCCGAAGAGGAAAGAAAAATGAGAGAAGCAAAAGATAGTGTAGAACGGAAAAAGAGATTGGAGAAAGTGTTGATTAGTTTAAACGATCGGTTGAAAAAAGAGCCGGATACGTCTCTGAAGAATGAACCAGAGACGTTTATACAAAGAGGGGGAATTTTTAAAGAGGAAGAAGAGGAAAAAGAGTTGAATGGCAAGATAGGCTTTGATTTCAATTTGAATAGTTTAAAGCTAGACTCAAAGGGAGATAGCTCCGAGAATAGTAGTGACATAGGAAGATCGAAATTGAAATCTAGAAAGGATAAAGCTCCATCAAAAATAGGGAAAAAGTCGTCCAAAAGAGAGTCGAAAAAAAGACATCGCAGACTAAGCTCGCCATTGAGTATGGAAATAAACAATAAGACAACAATCAGAATCTAGGGCAATTTTCAATGTTCGGCGGTACAGAAAACTTCTATAAACTGTTGTTCCGCACAGAGCTTGTTGAAAGCCATTAGACCACAGTTTGCACTTGTCTGGGAAATCTGAAATCACTAGACATTTTAGATAAAGCTAAATACAAAGTTTCAGGAAGAACTTTTGGAGAAATTAAAAACAAAACCTTCGGGTTAGTTCGTGGAGAATTTCTTGAAGGAACTCTAGAAAGATTTAGTAGATCTAGGATGAACATGAGGGAGAATTTCAAGAGGAATTTATGTAGGAAATCCTGGCCTTATTGGAGGAATTCCGGAAGAAATATCTGCAGGAATTTCCGGAAAATAATACGAAGGTATTCCCGGTGGACTTTCTGAAAGAATTTAATAGGAATGTCCAGGAAGAACTGAATGAATTCCTGGAGGAATTCAGAATGAATTCCTGGAGGAATTCAGAATGAATTCCTGGAGGAATTCAGAATGAATTCCTGGTGGAATTCAGAAAGAATTCCTGGGGGAATTCAGAATGAATTCCTGGGGGAATTCAGAATGAATTCCTGGGGGAATTCAGAATGAATTCCTGGGGGAATTCAGAATGAATTCCTGGGGGAATTCAGAATGAATTCCTGGGGGAATTCAGAATGAATTCCTGGGGAATTCAGAATGAATTTCAGGGGAATTCAGAATGAATTTCTGGGGGAATTCAGAATGAATTCCTGGGGGAATTCAGAATGAATTCCTGGGGGAATTCAGAATGAATTCCTGGGGGAATTCAGAATGAATTCCTTGGGGAATTCAGAATGAATTCCTGGGGGAATGAATTCCTGGAGGAATTCAGAATGAATTCCTGGGGGAATTCACAATGAATTCCTGGGGGAATTCACAATAAATTCCTGGGGGAATTCAGAATGAATTCATTCTGAATTCCCCCAGGAATTCATTCTGAATTCCCCCCGGATTTTTTTCTAAATTCCCCCCGGAATTCATCCTGGAACTCATTCTGAATTCCCCCCGGAATTCATTCCGGATTCCCCCTGGAATTCATTCTGAATTGCCCCTGGAATTCATTCTGAATTACCCCTGGAATTCATTCTGAATTCCCCCAGGATTTTATTCTGAATTCCCCCAGGAACTTATTCTTATTCAGAATGAATTCCTGGGGAATTCAGTATGCATTCCAAGCGGAATTCAAAATGAATTCCAGGGGGAATTCAGTATGAAATCCAGGGGGAATTCAGGATGACTTCCAGGAGGAATTCAGAATGAGTTCCAGGGGAATTCAGAAAAAATCCGAAATTACTTTGTATCTTTCTCTATATTTCTCATGTTCTAGCAATCGCTAGAACTGGAAATGGACTTCCATACCGTTTCCATTACTATTCCTATACCTTCAACTTGAGTATTCTAACAGTAATCTGCTAGAATTGGAAATGAACTATAAAGCTCGTTTCCTATCCAATTAGAAATTCCATCAGTTAACTTCTCCTATCTATTACATTGGCAGCTGGTTAACCAAGACGGACCTCTGCCTCTCAAACCTAACCCAAAAATTCCAACAAATTCCGCATGAACTTGTGGCAAGTGCAGAGGTATATTCGGCTTGCAGTGGGCGAGTGATTGCATCATCATTCCCTCCCCCTTCCCTACATTGACTTGCATTCAGACGTGGCAGGCGCTAGTATGACCTAACAAATGAGATAACCAGTACTTGTACATTGAAGATGTGTGCTAGTCCCAGGCAAACATCTGTTGATTCCCTGTGCAAGAACAGCTGATCTGGTCATAATGGAGTAGCAACTACGAGCAGTCAATCAAGCTCAAGTGTAACGGTTCAAAAAATCATTTTGAATTTTTTTCTCACATTTGTAACTCCTAAAAAATTTAACCCACGTGATCATCGGCATGAGTTATTCCAAAAATTTCTGGAAGAACTCCTGAAGTAGCTTCAAGATGAGTTTCTGAGGAGACTCAAACATAATTTTATGAAAAACTCCAGAAGTAACTACAGGAGGAATTCTTGTAGAAGCTCCAGAAGGAATTACTGGATAAACTCCGGGATAAATTGCTGGAGTAATTCAAGTAAGAAATCCTGAAGGATCTCCAAGCAAAAAAAATCTGAAAATACTTTAAAATGAATTCAACAGAAAGAACTTCTGAAAAATCAAAGGATAAATATTTTGAAGAACTACAGAAGGAGCTTCAACAGAAATTCTTGGAGGAGCTCTCTGTAGATTTTTAGGAGAAACTAAGAAGAATTGCCGAAGAAACGTGAGCATAAATCCCTGGATTTCTGAAGAATCTGAAGGGGAATTCAAACAGAAACTCTATCAGGAATACCTACAGGAACTCCAGGAGGATTTTAGGAGGAACTCCAGGAGTAATTTCTTGAGTAGTTCCAAGAAATGCACAAAATTCAGGAAGGAATCCTGCATCCAAACACAACCAGGAATTAATCCTAAATTCATTTACCCCATTTATAATTCCCCCAGGAATTCATTTTAAATTCCTCCGAGAATTCGTTTTAATTTCTCCCAGGAATTAATTTTTAGCTCCACGAAGAATTCATTTTGATTTCCCCAAGGTATTCATTTTTAATTCCCCGAAGAATCCATTTTGAATACATCCAGGAATACATTTTGAATTCACCCAGTAATTCATTTTTAATTCCCCTTGGAATTCATTTGACTTCCCCCAGGAATTAATTCTGAATTCCCCCAGGAATTTATTCTGAATCATCCCAGGAATTCAATATGAATAGCCACAGGTATTTCTTATTCTGTTCATTCAATTACTTTATTCCGAATTCCCTCTGGAATTCATTCGGAATTTCCCGCGGAATTTATACGGAATTTCACCAAGAATTTATTTGCAATTCCCCCAGGAATTCATTCTGAATTCGCTCAAGAATTCATTCAAAATTTCCCCAGAAGTTCATTCGGAATTCCCCCAGGAAATCATTCTGAATTCCCCAGAAATTTATTCGGAATTCTCCCAGAAATTCATTCGGAACTCATCCAGGAATTCATTCGGAACTTATTCATTCATTCTGAATTCCCCCAGGAATTCATTCTGAATTCCCTCAGGAATTCATTCTGAATTCCCTCAGGAATTCACTCTGAATTCCCTCAGGAATTCACTCTGAATTCCCTCAGGAATTCACTCTGAATTCCCTCAGGAATTCACTCTGAATTCCCTCAGGAATTCACTCTGAATTCCCTCAGGAATTCACTCTGAATTCCCTCAGGAATTCATTCTGAATTCCCTCAGAATTCATTCTGAATTCCCAGGAATTCATTCTGAATTCCCCAGAATTCATTCTGAATTCCCCAGATTCATTCTGAATTCCCAGATTCATTCTGAATTCCTGAATTCATTCTGAATTCCTGAATTCATTCTGAATTCCCCGGAATTCATTCTGAATTCCCAGAATTCATTCTGAATTCCCCAGGTTCATTCTGAATTCCCCGGAATTCATTCTGAATTCCCAGATTCATTCTGAATTCCCCAGATTCATTCTGAATTCCCCAGATTCATTCTGAATTCCCCGGAATTCATTCTGAATTCCCAGATTCATTCTGAATTCCCCCCGGAATTCGTTCTGAATTCCCCCCGGAATTCGTTCTGAATTCCCCCCGGAATTCATTTTGAATTCCCCCCGGAATTCATTCGGAATTCCCCCCGGAATTTATTCTGAATTCCCCCCGGAATTCATTCTGGATTTCCTCAGGAATTCTTTCTGATTTCCTCAGGAATTCTTTCTGATTTCCCCCAAGAATTCATTCTGAATTCGCCAAAGAACTCATTCTGAATTCCCCCGGAATTCATTCTGAATTCCCCAGGAATTCATTCTGAATTCCCCCCGGAATTCATTCTGAATTCCCCCTGGAATGCATTCTGAATTCTCTACGGAATACAGAGAATGAATTTCGGGGGGGAATTCAGAATGAATTCCGGGGGGAATTCAGAATGCATTCCGGGGGAAATTAAGAATGATTTCCGGGGGGAATGCAGAATGAATTCCAGGGGGAATTCAGAATAAATTCCGGGGGGAATTCAGAATGAATTCCGGGGGGAATTCAGAATAAATTCCGGGGGGAATTCAGAATGAATTCCGGGGAGATTTCAGAATGAATTCCGGGGGAAATTAAGAATGATTCCGGGGGGAATTCAGAATGAATTCCGGGGGGAATTCAGAATGAATTCCGGGGGGAATTCAGAATGAATTCCGGGGGGAATTCAGAATGACCTGGGGAATTCAGAATGACCTGGGGAATTCAGAATGAATTCGGGGAATTCAGAATGACCTGGGGAATTCAGAATGAATCTGGGGAATTCAGAATGAATTCTGGGAATTCAGAATGAATTCTGGGAATTCAGAATGAATCTGGGAATTCAGAATGAATTCTGGGGAATTCAGAATGAATTTGGGAATTCAGAATGAATCTGGGAATTCAGAATGAATTCCGGAGGAATTCAGAATGAACTTTCGGAGGAATTCAGAATGAATTCGGAGGAATTCAGAATGGTCGGAGGAATTCAGAATGAATTCGGAGGGAATTCAGAATGAATTCGGAGGGAATTCAGAATGAATTCGGAGGAATTCAGAATGAATTCGGAGGGAATTCAGAATGAATTCCGGAGGAATTCAGAATGAATTCGGAGGAATTCAGAATGAATTTCCGGAGGAATTCAGAATGAATTCGGAGGAATTCAGAATGAATTCGGAGGAATTCAGAATGAATTCCTGAGGAATTCAGAATGAATTCCTGGGGGAATTTAGAATAAATTCCGAGGGGAATTCAGAATGAATTCCGGGGTAATTCAAAATGAATTTCGGAGGAATTCAGAATGAATTCCAGGGGGAACTCAGAATGAATTCCGGGGAAAATCAGAATGAATTCCGGGGGGAATTCAGATTGAATTCCGGGGGGAATTCAGATTGAATTCCGCGGGGAATTGAGAATGAATTCTGGGGAATTCAGAATGAATTCAGAAATTCAGAATGAATTCCGGGGGGAATTCAGAGTGAATTCCGGGGGGAATTCAGAGTGAATTCCGGGGGGAATTCAGAGTGAATTCCGAGGGAATTCAGAATGAATTCAGAAATTCAGAATGAATTCGGGGAATTCAGAATGAATTCAGAAATTCAGAATGAATTCCGGGGAAATTCAGACTGAATTCCGGGGGGAATTCAGAATGAATTCCGGGGGGAAATCAGAATGAATTCAGAAATTCAGAATGAATTTCGGGGGGGAATTCAGAATGAATTTCGGGGGGGAATTCAGAATGAATTCCGGGGGGAATTCAGAATGCATTCCGGGGGAAATTAAGAATGATTTCCGGGGGGAATGCAGAATGAATTCCAGGGGGAATTCAGAATGAATTCCGGGGGAAATTCAGAATGAATTCCGGGGGGAATTCAGAATGAATTCCGGAGAGATTTCAGAATGAATTCCGGGGGAAATTAAGAATGAATTCCGGGGGAATTCAGAATGAATTCCGGGGGAATTCAGAATGAATTCCGGGGGAATTCAGAATGAATTCCGGGGGGAATTCAGAATGAATTCTTTGGCGAATTCAGAATGAATTCCTGAGGAAATCCAGAATGAATTCCTGGGGGAACCCAGAATTAATTACTGAGGGAAACCAGAATGAATTCCTGGGGGAATTCAGAATGAATTCCTGGAGGAATTCCGAATGAATCTCTAGGGGAAATAAGAATAAATTCCTGGGGGAATTTAGAATGAATTCTCGATGGAATTGAAATGATTTCCCGATGGAATTCAAATGAATTCCTGAAGGAGTTCAGAATGAATTCCTGGGGGAATTCAGAATAATCTCCTAGATAAGTTCCGAATGAATTCCTGGATGAGTTCCGAATGAATTTCTGGGAGAATTCCGAATAAATTTCTGGGGAATTCAGAATGATTTCCTGGGGGAATTCCGAATGAACTCCTGGGGAAATTTTGAATGAATTCTTGAGCGAATTCAGAATGAATTCCTGGGGGAATTCCAAATGAATTCTTGGTTAAATTCCGTATAAATTCCTGGGGAAATTCCGAATGAATTCCAGAGGGAATTCGGAATAAAGTAATTGAATGAACAGAATAAGAAATACCTGTTGCTATTCATATTGAATTCCTGGGATGATTCAGAATAAATTCCTGGGGGAATTCAGAATTAATTCCTGAGGAAAGTCAAATGAAATCCAGGGGGAATTAAAAATGAATTCCAGGGTGAATTCAAAATGAATTCCTGGATGAATTCAAAATTGATTCTTCAGGGAATTAAAAATGAATACCTTGGGGAAATCAAAATAAATTCTTCGTGGAGCTGAAAATTAATTCCTGGGAGAAATCAAAACGAAATCTTGGAGGAATTTAAAATGAATTCCTGGGGGAATTAGAAATGGGGTAAATGAATTCAGGAATAATTCCGGGTTGTATTTGGATGCAGGATTCCTTCCTGAATTTTGTGCACTTCTTGGAGCTACTCAAGAAATTACTCCTGGAGTTTCTCCTAAAATCCTCTTGGAGTTCCTGTAAGTATTCCTGATAGAGTTTCTGTTAGAATTCCCCTGCAGATACAGAAATCGCTCCTGGAGTTCCTCCAGAAATGTCTCCAGGGATTTATGCTGGCGTTTCTCCGGAAATTCTTCTTAGTTTCTCCTAAAAATCTACTGGGAACCCCTGTAGCTCCTTCTGAAGTTCTTCAAAATATTTATTCTTTGATTTTTCAGAAGTTCTTTCTACTGAATTCCTTTTACAGTACTTTTAGATTTTTTTTCTTGGAGATCCTTCAGAATTTCTTACTTGAGTTACTTCAGCAATTCATCCCCGAATTTATCCAGTAATTCCTTCTGGAGCTTCTGTACTCTGTAGGAATTCCTCCTGTAATTACTTCTGGAGTTTCATCAAAACAATTTGTTTGAGTCTCTTCAGAAACTTATCTCGGAGCTACTCCAGGAGTTCATCCAGAAATTCTTGGAGTAACTCACGCCGATGATCACGTCGGATAAAATTTTTAGGAGTTGCAAATGTGAGAAAAAAAAATTCAACAATGATTTTTTTGAACCGTTACACTTGAGCTTGATTGACTGCTCGTAGTTGCTACTCCATTATGACCAGATCAGCTGTTCTTGCACAGGGAATCAACAGATGTTTGCCTGGGACTAGCACACATCTTCAATGTACAAGTACTGGTTATCTCATTTGTTAGGTCATACTAGCGCCTGCCACGTCTGAATGCAAGTCAATGTAGGGAAGGGGGAGGGAATGATGATGCAATCACTCGCCCACTGCAAGCCGAATATACCTCTGCACTTGCCACAAGTTCATGCGGAATTTGTTGGAATTTTTGGGTTAGGTTCGAGAGGCAGAGGTCCGTCTTGGTCAACCAGCTGCCAATGTGATAGATAGGAGAAGTCAACTGATGGAATTTCTAATTGGATAGGAAACGAGCTTTATAGTTCATTTCCAATTCTAGCAGATTACTGTTAGAATACTCAAGTTGAAGGTATAGGAATAGTAATGGAAACGGTATGGAAGTCCATTTCCAGTTCTAGCGATTGCTAGAACATGAGAAATATAGAGAAAGATACAAAGTAGGAGAATTGAACGGACCTGGGATTGAACCCATGACCTCTTGCGTATGAGGCAGAAGCAGTAGCCATATGACTACCGAGCCCGCTGATTACGTTACATTTAGAATATAAATTGAAAATGATAATCACTCATTGTATTGTATTCAATATTTTTACTATTGTCATAAGACGAGTTTGTACAATCCCATTTAATTCCACCACTTAATTGTACCTTGACAGATCGTATTTCGACATCAACAGTAAGGTCGTCTTCAGTGTCTCGAACTTGACTCGACTTGAAGAAAATGATCGCAGCTTACACTATTTATACTATGCGTTGT
This sequence comes from Armigeres subalbatus, assembly GCF_024139115.2. Lineage (NCBI taxonomy): Eukaryota > Metazoa > Arthropoda > Insecta > Diptera > Culicidae > Armigeres > Armigeres subalbatus. The sequence goes on from NC_085141.1 coordinate 12,924,845, forward strand.
TGACATAGGCTGTGATCGCTAATATGTAAGAATATACAATACTGGCAGCACTGGTGGTGAGCCAACCGAGACAGAAAACACATCGAGCAAGTCGGTTGATGTGACATTAATTTTAGTTCCATGTAAATAGTCTTAAGTTGAACAACAAAATAAAGTTTGTTCCGTACACCCCGTGATTTGTTATTCTGTTGTGATTGTGCGATTTCTGTTCAGATCGGTGATCGGCCAACATGCGTAAGTATAATAATTTATCTATTACATTATATTTACTACGGTGCTTACTTCTACTCGCTTGTTGCGCTTAATGCTTAGGTATAAACTTGAAGAGCCAGGAGCTACCATTTCCTTGATCTTTATTCAACAACCGCGTTTGTACCTGTCGGTAGATTTCCAAGCTCTCAGCAACATTAAGTTTCCACGGAGAAGAGACATTTCTTAAAATTTTCCTGATATACATGTTCAGCTACCTTAGACCTAAACTCATAATTTAATCCCTTATCAGTTTCCCTCTTAGCCTTACTTACTTCTGGAATATGCTCTTTGAACCTTACATCTAACGATCTTTTTGTTTGACCTACATATACTTTATCACACTGTGAACAATTAATCTGATAAACCCCGGCCTTATTTAACATTTCTACTCTATCCTTTGTGGAGCCCAACAGTGTCTTCAGTTGATTGCTTCTGCTGGAGAATACTAAATCGATGCCGAATTTCCTCAGTCGATGGCGTAGCTGGTGGGTGATGTGTCGATCATAGGGGACCGATACCCTCTTCAGCGGTTCATCGATCGGTGCCAGTGTCATTAGCGCCGCAATCCAACTTTGTTTCCTCCAGCGAGCATAATCTTATCAACTGCACAAATCATCTAAATTCCAATCTCTTTTTCTCAAAGGAAATTATATATTTTTCTTGTTCATTTTTTAGAAATTGGATTCTTAGGAATCCAGTGTGACATACGGCGACTTGTTAGTGCTCAAAAAAATGTGGAGTGGAGAGAGCGTCTTCATTTCATGCTGTTGTACCTTATGCTGCTGAACATTTTTCAATACCTCTACCTACCTTTTCCCTTGGGAGATCTATTTTTACCGAAAAACACTCGTCGTGACATCTTCTTTTTTTCTTATTGGCATAATATCCCTTGGACATTGTCGCCTCGCTGCTTAGTTTTCATTTAGCACTTCCACAGCTATTACCCGCGTGGTTTCTAATCCAAGTTAACATTTTTGCATTTGTATGTCATGAGGCTAACACGATGATACTTTTATGCCCAGGGAAGTCGAGACAATTTCCAAATTAAAAATTTCCTAAACCGGCACCGGGAATCGAACCCAACCACCCTCATACAGATTACAGATTACATACAGATTTCGAAATAACTTAGATTATCGCATTAACATGAAATTTTAACGTCTACGAACATTCAATTATGCAAACAAGAAAATTACTTCAACGTTGTTAAAGCGACGAACCCCCTCCTACTTTGTGAACAAATAATCTCGGAATTTTCTCAATCAACCCAATAACACCAGTCACCAGACGATTTTAGAGGTCAAAAACTACAAATGGAACACATGAGCGTCCCGAATACAAATTTACTGTCAACCAGTGTTTTCAAACTTTATCATTATATTACAATGAAACGCGTTTTCAAGAGGCAGGTGTTTCAAATCCTTCACCCATGATTGAAAAATGATCATTACAATCTGTAAACCATGAGTGATAACGCAATTGTTTGTTGTTTATAATTGAGATTGGTATAAATAGAAAATTATTCCATTCTGATTTGAATAGTTAAACTTTCAAGAGCACTCGTACCTTCATCAATGATCCGAGCATGTAACGTAGCGCAATAATGTAGCAACCATAATGATTGAATCGAGTAGAAAGGTCTTTTCATCGCTGAAGAGTTGATTGGATTCGCCACAATCCTGGAAATTGTGTTTACTCTCATTCGTTCAGTTCACCGTTTCGAGTGGACGACTGCTGGTAAAGGCTATTATTCCACCGATAGAACCCTTGAAGGACCATTGAGAGAAAAAAAATCAGTTCCCATGGTCAACCCCGGCAAAACAACACCTGTTCAACATTTGTCATTTTCTTCCACTCGTCGTCAGCTAATTTATTTATCACGAATTCATTTGCCGAGGTGGACACATTGTTCCCTGAGCCGGTTTCGTCCGGAGCAGCACAGAAAGAGTGTAATTACTCCTCCGGGTGACAGTGACTAATGGTGTTTACTTTCACCGGAAGCACTCTGAGAATTGAGCCGGTCACAGTCGGTCGGGGAAGCGGGGGTGTTAGCCTTGCTGGCTGGTCCCAAATGTGATTTGCCCTTTCATAGACTGCGGAGCGCTTTTGTCGCTGTTGTTATTGTTGCGTTGGTTTTGATCTGTGGTACCTATTGAGTGTCATTTTGGGTCGTTGTAAGTCGAAATGGGGCAAGTGACGGCAGCTTATGTATTTAACATGTACCTAGGTTCTTATTTACGGTATTGAACAAATTATCATGCAATTATTCTTTAATAGCACACTATGAAACATGCGTTCAAAATAAACTAAATATTAACATCTTTTTGCTGTTAAATCATTAACAAATTTGGTTCATGTTTTGATTTGACATCTAATGGGCCCGTAGTTCGTCTACTTTTGACTACCGCAAAGATGTAGATCATCATCATGGTCGAACGAACAAATGGTGATTTATGAAGGATTTATTTTGTTTGCTCTATCCGTCCCAGGTTAATTCTTAATGATGTGGACCCGCCTGGTCAAACTGTCTGACTGGCACTGATCCATGCACCGCAACGCCTGGCCGATGGTCAAGAGGTCTGACAAATTGGACAACCAATATGCCCGTTCCACGCTCAGCATTTTGTCCTTAATAATTCAAACGAAATGCAGAGACAATTGTTCTCACATCGAGAATGGGTGGTGCAATATTGTAATACGCTTATTACAGCGGTATAACTGCAGCAGAAAAACAACATCAAAAGATTTTTTTTTATAATATTGCACCGCGCTTGTGGCATTTGCATCCGTCCGGTGGTTGCCTTTCAACAGGCCCCCCAATAGTGCGGGCAAGCGGTTTGAAGGACTTTGCATCACCCAGCGCCACAGCCCAAAGAACAGAACTGAAACGAACAAAGTAATCAAGGAACACTAATGTTCCCGGGATCCCTTTCCGCGTTGTTTCCCAGCAACCAACCAACCAACGAGCCAACCAGCTTACCCGAATGCAATGCCGTAGTTTGAGGGGTCGTACACACTAAAAATTCTAAGTTTACCGATTGCCGAGAATCCAACAGCCGAGATATTGGTAATAATTTCGACGAATTTCATTACCGTTACCGTTACCGAGATCTCGGCGAAAAATCAACTTTGCCGAATTTCGGCAAAATATTGACGAAATTTCGGTAAAGAAATTACCGAATTTCAGTAAAAAATATTACCGAGATTGGAATCTCGGCAAAAAATTTGCCGAAGTCTACAAAATAATTTAAGTGTGCAGGAAGCCACTGTGATTCAAAAGCGATGTATTGAACTAATATTGTTCTATTTTAGGGGGCATATACATATGGGGCTGGGTGGGGGTTCTGTCGTTCTCTTACACACCATATGCAAAAGAAAATATGAAGGGAATCATAGTAGGGGTAGTCGAATCTCCAAATCTCGATATAGAAGGGTCCAGGGAGATAAGGAAGAATCAATGGGAGATACATACATTGAAATCTCCCATTCTAACGTATTCTCTGTTGAATATTGTTTTTGCTATTCTTTCTTCCGACATTCGCACGAAGTGACCCACTAAGTGGCCCACTGAAGTCTGCCGTATTGTATTGAAATGGGTACTAGATTAAAAACAGTACGATGCCGTGGAAAACGACAAGAAAACTAATGTAATTTCCGGTTTTTGTTTTTGCCCAATGATTGTTTAGTAACCAATCTGACTTAAACCCCCTCCTGGTGACATTTTCTGGATTTCAGAATTGAAATCAATTCGACTGATGATTCCCTCGCTGGCTTCAGGAAAATAATATTGTTATGCATTTATTTGATTTGCCTGTTCTGGGAAATAGTGATATTTAGATAAAATTTTAATGAAATCGTTTTGTTAGAGAACAATGCGTTACCCTTCAAAGCATACATCACTGAAAATCTCAGAACGTGCACAATAAGTTTATATCGTAATTGTGAATTTAGAACCGAAAATGAGACTCGACTTCGGCTTAATTGGCCAGCGGTTATTGAAAATTTGGCTTTGAACAGACTAAATCAAAAGTATTCAAAATGTCTACATTTGGGGGTCCAAAATATGCTGCACTATTCAAACCGTTAAATATTTCAGTTCTAGAAAGTTTAAATTCTCAGTCCATTTGAAATTTCCATTTCATAAAGAAGACAATCGCGAGGATATGCAATCAACCACTTAAAATGGGCGATCAGTAATTTGAATTTTGGGTAAAGTGCATATGTTATCAACAAAAACTAAACTGGAAGAGGCACAATTGACGGGATTGACTTATTATAATTTGACTTGTTCGTTAGAAGAAGTAATTAGATTAAACTCTTAGAATAAATATCTGATCGCAATTCAAAGTTTTTATAATTTAACGAAGATTATGTTCTCATTTTCAGAAATGTTTTTTGAATGGTTGAGTAGAAGTGGAACAAAAACGTTTGAAGTATATATTTATATAATTATCCACCACAAACAACTACAAGCTACAAATAAGCTTTACTTACTTACTTACTTATGGATCCTGTACACCTCCGGTGGTGCAAAGGGCCGACTTGAAAGATCTCCATCCTGAGCGTTGCCCGGCTATCGCTTTAACATGTTGCCAGGTTAGATTTCGGTTTACTTCTTTTATTTCTTTATTGAGGCTTCGCCGCCATGAGCCTCTGGGTCTGCCTCTGCTGCGATGTCCCGCTGGGTTCCAGTCTAATGCTTGTTTACAGATTTCGTTTCCGCCCCTACGTAGAGTGTGGCCGACGACATAAGCATCAAAGTTGAAATATTGTTAACTTGTTGTCTTCATAGCGGAAAAACTACTCGATATCGAAGGGACCATCAAGTTAGGGAGGCAAGGATGTTAACTTTCATTCAGTAATTTGCGTTTGATCATTTAGTAGTTTGTCATTAACACATTCCAGAAGCTGAATTTCAAATCATGTAGTATGGTGGACTTCTAGTGCGAAGGTTTTTCTACAACTTTGCCGAATGGTTCGTTATTAGAATTCAACTAACTCTGTACTTATTTCGAACATCTCATTTCTCACTTCTTAGTTCGCGCTGTTCACTAGTCATCTCGATCATTTAATTTCTCACTTCACATAATAAGGAAACAAATTTTAACTACTCAGCCAAACGATATGCGGCCAAATATAAATGTGTTCTCTATCTCGATACCTCCCTACAAGGATGTTAACGATCATTCAGTGAGAAGCGAATACTGAAAAATGAAGGTGAGTATTGAGTAGTGAGATGTGATAGTTTCGAAATTAGAAAAAGGATGTGAGTAGTGACATAAGCTCATTTCTCACTTCTCTCTACTCATTTCTCATAACTCACTTCTCACTACTTACTTCTTACTTCTCTCTTCGCACATCTCGCTTCTCACCTCTCTCTTCCTACTTCTCACTATTCATATCTCATATCGTACATCGTACACTTTGCACATCTAATTTCTTTTTCACTTCTCCCTTTTCATTTACAGCTTCTTATATCGCACTTATACTTTTCACTTTTTACTGATACTTCGCACTTCGAATTTCTCACTTCTAACTTCTCACCTCTTTATTTCACTTCACACCACCAATTTTCACTTTTCACTTCTTACTTTGCACTTCTCACTTCTCATTTCTCACTTCTCACTTCACACTTCGAATTGCTCACTTCATTTTCTTTTTCTTTTACTTTTAATTTTTTATTTTTCACTGCTCTCTATTTATTTTTCACTTATTATTTTTCAATTTTCACTTCTCACTTATTTATATTTCACTTCTGACTTCTCATTTCTCACTTATCACTTTCCACTTCTAACTTTTCACTTATTACTTTTCATTTCTCACTACTCACTTTGCACTTCGAATTTTTCACATCCAACTTCTCACTACTCATTCCTCTATTCTCACTACTCACTTCTCACTTGGCACTTCTCACTTATGACTTTACACTCCGCACTTCGATTTTCTCACTTCTCACTTCTCTCTATTTTTTTAAATATTTTATAGCTCTTTCGCCTATTAGGCATCACTGAGCTGATCATAACTTTTACCACTGTTCTAATTCGATTAGAACAGCGTCATTTTTATTTCCATTATTTACTTTCGTACATTTCATACACTTACACATATTGGTGCTGTCATGTCAAAGTAGCCGAGAAGGCATGTGAAAATTATGTTTCGATTAAAATTAAGTTTCGATATACGATGCGAATCACTATTGATTCTCATAACTTATTCTTCGAAAGGCCAAACACAACCACGCGCAGTTGAAAAAAGTTTATAGAAATATAAATGTGGACAAAAATACCAGAAAGAAATAAAATAGTAGAGGAAAACTAGGCAAATAAATTGAAAGGATAAATTCCGAACTGTGTAAACATCATACAGGGTGCGGCAGAAAATAATGCCAAAATGTTCAGACGTGCATATTAGGTTGATTAGCTAGTGACTAATTTCTGTTGAAAGTATATTTGTTTATGTTTACTTTGAAATGCCACACCGAGAGATTGTAATTGTTTTATTGCAAATTTGTAGAAATGTACTCAAAAGAAGTGATTACTAGTTTGTTGTTCGCCCAGAAGACGCCGAATGAGATTTCTATGGTGGTAGGATGTCGTTTGGCCACAGTTTATCGCCTTAAAATGTTTCTGCATGATGGGTCTATGCTTTGGAAGCCGGAAAGTGGACGTCCGTGCTTTGCACGTATGCCAAACGTGATCAAATCGGCTCGTGGAAAGATTGCTCGTAACCTAGTGCGTTTCATCAGAAAACTTGCCAAGGAAATTCTGAGAAATCCATGCGAAAACCATCAGAGAAGACTTGCATGTACCTTCCAAAGCTTAAATGAAACACCACTTGATTACGGACCGGGTATAGGAACTACGAGTGACTAGTTCAAAAAATTGCTTTCTTTGTTGAAGAAGGGAAAAAATATAATCCTGTTCTCTGACGCAAAAAGCTTTTCAGCGTCGATGCTGACGCCAACGGCTGCACGGACCATATCATGTCACCGAAGAAAATTGCGGATGTTCTGGAGAAAGTGAAGTTTAAATTCCAAACCAATGCGGCTGGTGTCATGATGTTTGGCTTGGGGGCGTCCAACGGTTTGAAACTGCCACTTTTTTCAATCATGTTGGGGTTAAAATCAATACCGAATTGTTTATCGGTATTTTGAACGACCAAATGCTTTCCCTGGGGGAAAGTCAAATTCTCCGAGAATCAAAACGTTGTCCTACAGCACGTTTTAGCGCCATGTCACACGTCCGATCGACCCAACCAACAATGGTTGAAGAACAACATGAAATTTTAGTCAAAAGATTTGTGCCCCCTTGAAGTCCGGATCTTAATCCGTTGGCAGTGGCGCCGGGAGTGGGTGGGACAGGTAGGACATGTCCTACGCATGAATATTCCTGGGTGGGACAGTCAAAGCATTGTCCTACCCATGATCGTGGTAGAACATATGAAGTCATTGGATGGCAAGAATTTGTGTGTTAGCAGAAGATGATTTTAAACTGTTTGTGTGACGACTGTTTCTTTTGTATTTTAGTAAAAAACGGCTACTCAGTCTAGATTTAGTAAAACGAGTATGTTATTTACCCAACGTTTCGACACGGGGATTGTGTCTTCCTCAGGGGGAACTGTAAATTTTTACTATTACTATTTGTTTTACATGTTTGTCAATTGGAACTTACAATATTGTCGTTTTTTGTCTATTGTTTGGTCTAACTTTAACTGTCACGGTTGAAGATTTGGTTTGTTGGTACATTCTGTGCATGGTATATCTCTAATAATGCTCATTTTTCATTAAAGAATTAGGTTTTCAAAAATCTTACTCTTCGGAACCACTGCACTTAAAAATGTTTGTACTCGCCGGCAATGGCGCTATTTCTACTCAACCCCCCTATCCTGAATATTCTATTGGTAACCTGGTGCCCTATCGTCATAATTGTTCGTTGTGTTCATTCCTTACGTTTTTGGTAAATGAACATACTCGTAAATAACATACTCGTTTTACTAAATTTAGACTGAGTAGATGATTTTAAAGTTAATCAGAGTCCAAACAATAATCATAGATATTTTGAGATCCTAAAGCAATAGACTACTGATTGTTGGTTAGGACTTCAGGCACTTTAAAATCCCTAAAGCGCTCAAAGATGTCTAGGTTTTACAGAGGTGAAATAGAAGTTGGTGAAATCTGCAAATGCGACTAATTAAATATTTTATATGTTATGATAAAGATTGAATGCATTATTAAAAGCCTACGGAAAAAGTCTTCTTCAAACCTCAAAAGATCTATTGAAATCTGAGGAACCAGAAACATACCGAAGACCGCTCTTAAAGGGTTCTGAGCTCTGAAAAGAGATTCTTTGACAATAATGCGAATTTTTTGGTATATATGAAATCCTAGCAGTTAGAAACAATTGATTTTTTTATTTCTGTGACCGGTGACTTTTTCTAGAAGCTTGTAAATATATTCGATAATCGATAATGGAAAAGCAATATTTGTCCTAAAAATCGAGGAAATTTTATCAAATTATATCAATATTCAGGCCGCAAGAACTTTCAAGTTCTGATTATTTTTAGAATTGATTATATTGCAAGAATAACTTTTCCATTTTGAAATGGATTTCATATCAACATGGTACAGTTATGCTTTCAGCGGCAGTATACGTAAAATTTTCACCGATTTCTCAATACCAGAACTGTTGCGCAAATCGGAGACATGATCGGTGATCTAGCGGCTATCGTTTCTGCCTATGAGCAGGAGATCATGGGTTCGATCACAGGCCCATCTTTTCCTATTTTGTATGCCTTAGTTCTTTCCGTGTTTCACGTTCTACCAAAACGATTCCTACCGTTATAGCTTTCACACTAATAGTTCCAAAACCTCCCGTGGCACCGATGGGAGGACGTAGAGTTCTCTGCTCCTTTATAAAATATAGGTGTCCCAACTAACCATTCTTTTCTCTCCAGCATTCATAAGAACGGAGCCAGGACAGATCTCGATTGTTGAAGAGTGCCTTGCTTCCAGTGATCAGTCCAAAATTCTTATTTGTCAGAAAAACATATATAGCTCTTTTAGTGGAATGTATTCAACCGTCTAAGACGAATTAAGTACTGTCCTTATTTGTGTTATCGGATGTAAGTGACGAAATAGTCTTGTAACGCCTGCGAATCGCTTAATGCTACTGTTAATACCAAAAATGTTGCCCAAATCGGCATTTCCTATTTGTCCTACCCACGACTCTGAACGTGGATGCGCCTCTGTCCGTTGGTATGTTGAAGTATGAGCCTGCAAATCATCGCACCCATGTGTGAAGAGTCATCACGATTTTAGAGTTGTAGGGGGATTTGAATAAATTTTAAGTTTTTCCCATACAAATTTCCATATAAACATAAATTGCCTTCGCGCCACCCCTAAATAACCAACGAATTGCCTGAAAATTTTGCCAGGACTCCTATATTATCAAAATGTTGCTAATAGACATATGGGAGTTGCAATTTTCGAACATTTTTAAAATTTGAACTGCCCTAGTTAAGACCTTAACGTCAGCCATAACATGCACATGACAGTCGATGTCGGAGGACTAGGTTCGAAAGGCGTTTTCTAGCTCCGGCGTCGTCTTGAAGATATTAATTATAAAAATAAAGCACACATTCAGTAAATTGGTTTGAAAGGACCTTATAATGATAACTGAACTTGAAAATGTTGTGATTATTGCTTAGAGCAGTTCAAATGGGATTTAAAATAAATAGGGTAAAGCGACCTATTATGGAGGGGTTAAGCACCGTGTCAAAACAAAATTCATTTCAATTTTTTTTTTAAATTACCTGTTGCTCTTTATCCACATTGCAGTAGTCGAATGGGTTGCTGGTTAACTATAGATTCGTAAATATTACGTCAATTGGGCTAAACTTATGTTGTTTTTTCTTATCACAATAAAAATAAACTACCGCAATAATAGGACACAGTTGCCTATCGTTGCGACATTTTTTCAAGGTCAGTCCTATTGTTGCGGTATTGCATGCAATTCTTATGGAAATCGATACCACAACAATAGGACCTTAGCACTACCGCAATAATAGGCTCAAATGATTCAAATTTATAATGAAAAATGTTGATTTTTCATAATTTTGAACGGAATTTTTCCAAACAAAAGATGTTCTAGTCGTTAATTCGATTAGTTTTATCGTGTCCACAATTGTTTTTAATGCAATTATATCCAGAATGGACTATTTTAACACTACCGTAACGTTAGGACATACCACAACGATAGGACGTTTTACCCTAGATCCAATTTTTGCATTATTTTCTGCCGCACCCTGTACCTAGTCATTTCGTGGAAAGTGGGACAAGATCGACGCCCTGAGTTCCGGTTCCTATGGAACACCAAAAATCCTATACATTCTGCAGATTTGTCTCTTAGCCATCTGTTTTGTGTTTTGACAACGGAAGTACAAGCCATTCTGGATGACGAAATAAAATCCTGCTAGGACGCGATCTAAATAATATTTGACAAATAAATGAAATCTCCATAACTCGTCCAGTAAATAACAAGACTCTGCCAGGTAGGATATTTATTAATTCAAGAAAAAACCTTTCTCCAGCATTCCGAGCACGAATCATGAATCAACTTTGAATAATAAGGAATCGAATTATTTGGTATCTATATATTTCTACAGACTAATATTTACAGGTTAACTACAGTAGCACAATATAGTGGAATTAAAAAATATCTACATAATTATAATTCATTGAACACTATTTCTTGCCTCTTAAAACTGTAATGTAACATCGAATATTGAAGTGCTGGAGTGTAATTTATTGATGTTCAAAACATTTAATATAAGGACGAAATTATTGATAACTCAATAATTTATAAATATTTCCTTATACAAATTGTGAACATGTTTGTCGATTGCTGGAGAAAAAAATTCTAGAGCTTATTGAGAACTGACGCTAAGGCTTCCGCCGATCCTAATTTTGAAAATATTCTAATAATTGGTAATCTCAGATCTTATTTTTGTTTATTTTAACATCGCTAGCATGGGAGAAGGAACTAAATCACAATTCCCGCTGCAAGAACCTGCTGACGTTCAATCAACCTCCTCCCTCAAACATTCCCGAAGAACAGCACCTGTTTATCACCTCGCAACGTTACTCGATGAAAACAACTCCCATCCCTCTTGCACCTAAAAGCACATGACGACTAATTTTTAGCAAGCTCCATAGATGGTGGTTGTGCCCTTTTGTACACGATATGGATTGGTATTTTTAAACATTTAATTGTTAGCTTGCAGCAGTATTAAAGAAGAAATCATAATATGATTCGATATCACCAAATTTTCCGTCGAAAATTCATACAGCTGGCATTTATTGTACCATGCTTCACCATGAATTAAAATTCTCACTGAGATCGTTATTTTTTCTCCACCTAGTTTAACTGAACTTCTAATGTGAAGTTTATTGTTCAATAGGAAAAAAAGACAGTTCACAAAATTGAACTTTTCATAAGATACAAAAATGTCAAACACAAAAAACACTTCTATTCTCGGGGAAGCCTACTACGCAACTCTCTCAAATAATCACCGGATGGGTGTAGGAAACAAAAATGTACGGGAATTGAAGGGAACGAAAAAAAAAACATTGACATACGGAGAATTTTCAAGATGATGAACATCAAAATGCAGTGAAGCATCTTATTGTTAACGTATTAACAAAATGTGGACTTTATCTTCCTCAATTTTGGTTAATCTCATTCACAAAGCCCCTTACTACACCAATGCCCTCCAGTGTTGAGAAAGAGCCAAAAAAAACGCGCGGCGAGTAAGTCCCGGTCCGGTTATGAATTATTCATGGCAATGGCGAGTTGTATGATTTGTTTGTAATTTTTCATACTTTTCCCAGTAAAGCTGGTGGCGGTGTTGTCTGCTTCTGCTGTTTAAGCTACGAGTGTTTTTTTGTGTCCAAGTTTGTTTGGTGAACTCGCGATCACTTTTTGCCGTTACAGCGCCTGCTGATTAATTTTCATCCGCTCACAGGAGCAGCTCGTAATTTTGCTTCTAGTTGCTTGGTTTATGTGTGCTGTGTTCTAGTGGATTAACTCAGTTTACCTAATTGCTAAGTAAGTGAGTAAACTATTGGAAACACGAATGGATTTTACATTGAAGTAACATGGTGACTATGGCGTGGCATGGCGGTTTGGTGGTAGGAAAGAAGAAAACTGATGATTTTACTTTTATTCTACTTTTCCTTGCCTTAAGAAGACGGAATAAAATCCTTGATTCTTAGGAGGCATGTATAAAATCATTAATCAATTAGTTCCTTTCCTTATCGATCATTTAGTAATCGGCGTTCGATCATTTAGTAGTTTGTCAATAACACATTCCATAAGCTAAATTTTAAAATGTGTTGTATGATGTACTTCTAGCACGAAAGATTTTCTACAACTCTGCCTAACAGGTCTATATTTGAATTCCGATACTAACGGAGTTAAGGCGCCAGTTACAGTAACATATACTAAATGATAACAAAATTTCAATCATTTTAGTAGGTACATGTTTCTACGCTATAGCTCCGTTATTAGTGAAATTCAAATAACGAACTATTAGACAGAGTTGGAAAAACCTTTGCAATAGTTCATCATACAACACATTTTTAAATTTAGCTTCAGGAATGTGTTATTGACAAACTATTAAATGATAAAACGCAGATTACAAAATGATCGATAACATCCTTGATATTATATATTATTATTAAGGTGCGCAGAGGTTTTTCCAGAACAGTCTCCTTGAAGTATTAACCTCGTCAACGTAGATTGCTTTGTCAACATCGACAACGTGATTAAACAGAACTTCGATTATTGTCGCCAGGTCAATTTGATGCAATTTCAAATATAGTTAATCAATAAACTAAAATTATTTCCTAAGCTATTAGTACGCACCGTGTCTAGCAATGAGTTAATGATTAAGTGAGTGGATCGTAAACCGGAACAATCGATACGCGGTTTCCAGGAATAGGTTTGTTTGTGGTTATGGGTAATCGTTAAATATTGCAATCTTAGGCATCTTTAGTAATGTTACAGTTATAGTTATTATGAAATATTTTGGCTTTTTCAGTCTGATATATTCCAACGGGTTTATATTTGCATTGCCCGACGTTTCGGCCCGTTTATTGGGTTTTTTCAAGGACCCAATACAATAAACGGGCCGAAACGTCGGGCAATGCAAATATAAACCCTTTTGAATATATCAGACTGAAAAAGCCAAAATATTTCAATAAGCACCCCAGTCGAACTGTAATCAAGTTAAAGTTATATTTATTTCCCGAGTTTTACATTTTATAACGTTCAAAGATATAAAACAAGAAATGCATCTTCAGTAGCAGTTAAAAGCTGCACATGTTTTATACTGAAAAACGAAAAAAAAAATCTTCCGAGGCCAATTCAAATGTCAAACTGTTATGATGTCGATGAAACAGTATTGTTTGTAGCTGATGACGTCATCTTCTATTGTTTTCAACGAAATAAAACTCGAGTAAATTCTGTTGCAAATTCCTGCAAAAATACAACTGAGCAGTTTCCCAACGAAACTGTTCGAATTTTTATAACTATAACGTCTGTTGAAGATGGCAGTTTCACAGTTAAGAGCATCTTTAGTAGAGCTATGAATTGTATGGGAGTTGGAAAATGAAATTGAAACTGTGGTCCCTCAGTTTATCTAGGGATTTGCTAGCAGATTGTGGCCCACCAAATTGTAAGCTTAGAATTAAAAGATATAATTAAAAGATTCCATTAAAAAAGAGCTAACATTAAACTAACATTAACATTAAACACGGTTCTACAATACTAAGCAACCCTTTTTAAAAACTGCTTCTGACGTAAAGCATTTAACTGCTGCTGGTTTTGTTGTACCCCATCTTCACTCACTCTTCATTCATCATCTTGATAAGATCGTGAGAACAGATTTCAATGCGATAAATATATAGCTGTACATCGTGTGCATATACAGACCCCATTCGATTTTGGCAACACAAATTTTTCTTTATTTTTTAAATTTTTGATATTGCTTATAAACCACTTAACCTTAGTAAGATGTTGGGGTCAATATGACCCAAAACGAAACTTCAAAGTAGAATAACTTTTTACCTGATAATCCGATCGTTCTGAAATTTCTTGACTTTTAATATTTTGTGGAAATGAAGCATCTGACATGAAAAAAGTATTTTAAGGTGCAACAGGAACGACCCCACAAAAAAGTTACGAATAAGATGTTAGGGTCATATTGACCCAGAAATGTAAATGCTTATAAAACAGTCAAATTTTAACCGAATTACAAAGTTTATATACCGTTCGAAAGATAAACTCATCAATTTTGTGGATGAGACAATGGCCACCGGGAAACGACTTCCACGGGGACCTTGTCGGTCATATAAGGGGAGCATAAAAATCGCTCCATATATGCTATTCGATCGCTAATTCTTCATAGATTCTCTTAAAACGGTAATGTATGGTCTATGAGAGGGCTTCCGACGAAAGTGGCCACTCCTGGTACATGCAAGGTGCCCCCGGGGAACCCGCAGGAGGGGACATTTCCGTTTTAGCACCAAAATATACCGTGCGGCGGCTCTGTCGTCATGATTTTCCACCAAACAGATGGTTATGCGCTTGAAATCGATAAGTGACCACATTGGCCACACCTAATACATGCAAGGTGCCCCCGGGGAACCCGCAGGAGGGGACATTTCCGTTTTAGCACCACAATATGCCGTGCGGCGGCTCTTTTGTCATGATTTTCCACCAAACAGATGGTTATGCGCTTGAAATCGATAAGTGACCACATTGGCCACTCCTGGTACATGCAAGGTGCCCCCAGGGAACCCGCAGGAGGAGACATTTCCGTTTTTCCACCAAAATATACCGTGCGGCGGCTCTGTCGTCATGATTTTTCACAAAATAGATGATAATGCGCTTGAAATCGATAAGTGACCACATTGGCCACTCCTGGTGCATGCAAGGTGCCCCCGGGGAACCCGCAGGAGGGGACATTTCCGTTTTAGCACCACAATATGCCGTGCGGCGGCTCTTTCGTCATGATTTTCCACAAAATAAATGATTATACACTTGAAATCGATAATTGATCAAATTGGCCACTCTTGGAGCCTATGAGGTGCCCTCGGGGAACCTGTAAAAGGGGACATTTCCATTTTTACACCAATATAAGCCGTGCGGCGGCTCTTTCGGTGTGTTTTCCCACCAAACAGATTGTCGTGCGCTCGAAATCTATAAGTGACCACATTGGTTACATTTGGAACCTATGAGGTTCCCTCGGAGAACACGTAGAAGATGACATTTCCATTTTTACACCAACATATGTTATGCGGCGGCTCTTTCTTCGTGGTTTTCCTCCAAATAGGTGCCCTCTAAATTGATTATTGACATATTGTCCACCCTTAGAACCTATGAGGTGCCCCCGGGATCCCGTAGAAAAGTATATTTCCATTTTAACGCCAAAATATGCCGTGCGGTGGCTCTTTCGTCATGATTTTCCATAAAATAGATGATTATGCGCTTGAAATCGATAAGTGACCACAATGGCCACTCCTGGTACATGCAAGGTGCCCCCGGGGAACCCGTAGGAGAGGACATTTCCGTTTTAGCACGGTGGCGTGCGGTGTCTTTTTGGTCATGATTTTCCACAAAATAGATGATTATGCGCTCGAAATCGATAAGTGACCACATTGGCCACTCTTGCAGCTTATGAGGTGCACCCACCAAACAGATGGTCGTACGCTCGAAATCGATAAGTGACCACATTGGCTACATTTGGAACCTATGAGGTTCCCTCGGAGAACACGTAGAAGATGACATTTCCATTTTTACACTAACATATGTCATGCGTCGGCTCTTTCGTCGTGATTTTCCTCCAAATAGGTGCCCTCGAAATCGATTATTGACATATTGTCCACCCTTAGAACCTATGAGGTGCCCCCGGGAGCTCGTAGAAGAGTACATTTCCATTTTAACACCAAAATATGCCGTGCGGTGGCTCTTTCTTTGTTATTTTCTACCAAACAGATGGTCATGTGCTTGGAGTTGATTAGTGATATTGTCTACTCTTGGAACTTTTGAGGTGCCCTGCGAACCCGTTGGAGAGGACATTTTCATGGTTATATTAAATGTACTGTGCCGCTTGCGGCAGCTCTATCTCCATGTTTTCCAAAATATAGATGGTTATGCGTTTGAAATCGATTTAGATCACATTGTCTACCCTGGCCACAAGACTTCAAAAAGTTGGTTATGCGCTTGAAATTGTTCTTCATTTGAAATTGAGTACTGGGTCAAATTAAAAAATAGTTCTGGGCTACTGTGATGGTTCCTTCGAACAGCTCTCCAAGGATTTTCTATTCCACATCTCGATATTACCATTAGTCGATGGTCCCTTCAATATCGACTCATAGAAGTTTGAGGTTTTCACCGATCGCCGTGGACAATGATATGAAAACGCAACATTTTGATATAAAAAAGAAAATCTCTCCTTCTGTGAGACTCCTGCTGGTACCTCGTAGGTTGTAGATATTAAGTTTAGAATGAATGACCTGTTTGATAGAAAAAAAAAACAAGAATAATCTACCTAGTGGTGATGGTGCCTTTATCGTTCGTTCAAAAGGGTTGAGAAATATATAAGAAAAGTCTAAAAAAACTAATAGGTAGATAGCTCTTATTTTTCATATTTGTTTATTTGCATTCTAAAATTTCCTTTTAAGCATAAGTGCCAGAAAAGTGATTTTCCCATGCAGGTGCTGAAATTAGTATTTTGTCCATAGCTTCGGAGCCCATAGTTCGATCTGGCCAATTTTCAATAGGAAACAATAGGGCAGGATTTTGCGTCGAATGCTATTTAATGCAAGCAAATCGGTTGAGGAAAAGTTCCTAAAAAGTGAGTGAGATTTTGTGTGCACAGACACTTTCAATGGATTCTTCGCGGCACTCCACAATTACCGAAACAGGGCCTGGGGTTTCCCCGGGTTGATATTAGATTTCAAGAGCATAACCAACTATTTGATGGAAAATTATAGTGAAAGAGCCGCTACACGGCATGTCTTTAAGTAAGAGTAAGAGTAAGCACGGAAATGTCCTCTCCTATGAGCTCCACGGCGGTACTTCATAGGTTCCAAAATGGAAAATGTGGTCACTTATTCATTTCGGTATAAAAACGGAAATGTCACCATCTACGGGTTCCCCGTGGGCATCTCATTGGTTCCAAGAGTGGTCAATGTGGTCACTTATCGATTTCAAGCGCATAATCATGACGAAAGAGCCGCCGCACGGCAAAATTTTTTAATACGGAAATGTCCCTTTCTACGGGTTCCCCGGGGGCACTTCATAGGTTCCAAGAGTGGCCAATATGGTCAATTATCGATTTCGAGCTGAATAACCATCTCTTTGATGGGAAAACACACCGAGAGAGTCGCCGCACGGCATATTGCGGTGTTAAAACGAAAATGTCCCATTCTACGGGTTCCCTGGGGGCCCCTCATAGGTTCCAGGTATTGTCAATGCGGTCACTTATCGATTTCACTGGCATAATCATCTATTTTGTGGAAAATCATGACGAAAGAGCCACCGCACGGCATATTTTGGTGCTAAAACGAAAATGTCCCAATCTACGGGTTCCCCGGGGGCACCTCATAGGCTCCAAGAGTGGCCAATGTGGTCACTTATCGATTTCGAGCGAATAACCATCTCTTTGGTGGGAAGACACACCGAAAGAGTCGCCGCACGGCATATTTTGGTGCTAAAACGGAAATGTCCCCTCCTGCGGGTTCCCTGGGGGCCCCTGATAGGTTTCAAGAGTGGCCAATGTGGTCACTTATCGATTTCACTGGCATAATCATCTATTTTGTGGCAAATCATGACGAAAGAGCTGCCGCACGACATATGTTGGTGTTAAAACGGAAATGTCCCCTTTTACGTATTCCCCGAGGGCACCTCATAGGCTCCAAGAGTAGCCAATGAGGTCACTTATCGATTTCGAGCTGAATAGACATCTCTTTGATGAGAAAACACACCGAAAGAGTCGCCGCACAGCATATTTCGGTGTTAGAACGGAAATGTCCCATTCTATGGGTTCCCTGGGGGGCCCTCATAGGTTCCAGGCGTTGCCAATGTGGTCACTTATCGATTTCACTGGCATAATCATCTATTTTGTGGAAAACCATGACGAAAGAGCCGCCGCACGACATATTTCAGTGTTAAACGGAAATGTTCCTTTCTACGGGTTCCCCAAGGGCACCTCATAGGTTCCAAGAGTGGCCAATGTGGTCACTTATTGATTTCGAGCGAATAACCATCTCTTTGGTGGGAAAACACACCGAAAGAGTCGCCGCTCGGCATATTTCGGTGTTAAAACGGAAATGTCTCATTCTACGGGTTCCCTGGGGGCCCCTGGTAGGCTCCAAGAGCGGCCAATGTGGTCAATTATCGATTTCAAGCGCATGATCATCTATTTTGTGGAAAATCATGACGAAAGAGCTGCCGCACGACATATTTTGGTGTTAAAACGGAAATGTCCCCTTTTACGGGTTCCCCGGGGGCACCTCATAGGCTCCAAGAGTGGCCAATGTGGTCACTTAGCGATTTCGAGCGCATAATCATCTATTTTGTGGAAAATCATGACGAAAGAGCCGCCGCACGGTATATTTTGGTACTAAAACGGAAATGTCCCCTCCTGCGGGTTCCCCGGGGGCACCTTGCCTGTACCAGGAGTGGCCAATGTGGTCACTTATGGATTTCAAGCGCATAACCATCTGTTTGGTGGAAAATCATGACGAAAGAGCCGCCGCACGGCATATTTTGGTGCTAAAACGGAAATGTCCCCTCCTGCGGGTTCCCCGGGGGCACTTTGCATGTACCAGGAGTGGCCTCTTTCGTCGGAAGCCCTCTCATGGACCGTACATTACCGTTTTAAGAGAATTTATGAAGAATTAGCGATCGAAAGGCATATATGGAGCGATTTCTATGCTCCCCTTATATGACCGACAAGGTCCCCGTGGAAGTCGTTTCCCGGTGGCCATTGTCTCCAGAACCAGCATATCATCACATAGCCACAAAATTGATGAGTTTATCTTTCGAACGGTATATAAACTTCGGTTATAATTTGACTGTTTTATAAGCATTTACATTTCTGGGTCAATATGACCCTAACATCTTATTCGTAAGTTTTTTCTAATATCCGAAGAAGGTTAAATATCGTAATCCTCGTAAAAAAATGTTTAGACTCCTAAACCGACGAAAAAAATATTAGGAAAACCCGCGATAAAAAGATAAACGCCTAAATATCGAAATTTTCGTAAAAGAAATTGACCGACAAAAAAAATTAAAAAAAAACGTAGAAAAAGTTTTAGTGTAAACGTTTCGATTTCAAAATTTGCGGTACAGGGTCACAGTGTGTCTTGCGTCACAAAAAGTGAAGAAATGTTGAAGTATCATGAGAAAACAAAAACTATTCGATTTTGGCAACATAAATGTGTAGTTGTTTTGAACAGTACTTGTGAACCACTGGCAAATCATTTATGTAACAGCAAAACAGCAAAGGACCAAGTACCTAGTCATGGGGAACGCCGGGTGTTGCCAATCTCGGATTGTTCAGTCTCACAGAACACAGTCTGATTCTGCTCTGACAGAAAGGACTCGAAAAGGTTTGTGGCAGAACAGGACAAACTGAACTGAGTATTTAACTTCAACAAAGCTTGTGATGAAGAAAAGTGTCAAAAGCCTTTGAAAAATAAAGCAGCAATAAAACAGCAGAACCTTTCCTATCAATCGTTCTTGCCAAATCATCGTATACACGAACGGTGGTCATTTGCATGGACATTTTGACCTTTCCGATATCTAGTTTGATACTCTGTTAGTAAATCGTTTCCCACCAAGAAAGAAGACGTTTGCTGTTTGAGGAGTTTCTCGAATGCTTTTGAAAGTGCACATAGGACACAAATTGGCCTGAGGTTCAACAACGTATTCAAGTGCGGTTTCCTCCGTAGTGGTAAAGTTTTGGCGTGCTTCCAGCAAGAAGGAATAGAAGACGTTCGAATGATTTTGTTGAACATATGCGTTATCTGGTGGACAACCAACGGCAGAACTACTTTAAAGAAATTGATCGCCAGGTCATCAATTCCAATCGCGATCGATTTAATTCTTCCCAGTGTTTCACACGCCGGAAAATGAAACTGTAGGGGGAGTCGTACCGTAGTTTTGGTTGACGTGTGGTTTTCTCTTGGAATATAAAACGTCCGATTTACCTCGTCCGGATGAAATTCACAACGGGTTGATGATTTATCGTAACAAAATCCGATACCTATTAAACAATTTAAAAAAAAATTAGGCTGTCAAAAAAACGGTTCATGTAGGGTAAACTGGGGTAATATGCACCCCCGGGGCAAAACGACCTTTATGCTTTTTTAGCGGTGTTCCAGGAATACTTTCAAGAATGTTTACTACTGAGTAAGTAGTTCGAGATCCGAACTACATGCTCTGTAGTAAATACTATCGAAAAACTGTCGAAAATGTACTCAAATATGCCAAAGGGTCGTTTTGCCCATATTACCCCAGTCGTTTTGCACATATTACCCCAGTTATCCTTATTGCGTATTTCCAGTTGCGATCATCGTATTTCCTCTATTCTGGATTACATTATACCGACGTCTAGCCTGTTCTTTGCATGCTCTCGGAGATCGAATCCATCCTCTGCAAGCCAAATATTGAACCACACCAAACCTATTCCGTAAAAGATGTCCCAAGGAATTGAAAGATCGGCATTCTGGAGGGCTCGCGAGGCATGCACGTGAGTCGTGCACGTGAGTAGTCTCGATACTTGTGGGTCACTTGAGAAGTCCTAATGTCAAAGTCCATGGAACCAAAAATTAGACCGTGATGCCATATAATGCTGGGTCATTAGGCCGTTAGGCCGAATGAGAAGTGGGAGAACAGAAGAAGAAAGAAGGAAAAAGGAGGAAGAAGGAAGAAGGAAGAAATAAGAGGAAGAAGGAAGAAGGAAAAAGGAAGAAGGAAAAAGGAAGATGGAAAAAGGAAGAAGGAAGAAGGAAATAGGAAAAAGGAAGAAGGAAAAAGGAAGAAAGAAGAAGGAAGAAGAAAGAAGAAAGAAAAAAGAAGAAAGAAGGAAGATGGAGGAAGGAAGAAGGAAGCAGAAGGAAAAAGGAAGAAGGATGTGTGGAGTAAGAGTAAGAGGAAGAAGAAAGAAGGAATAATAAAGAAAGAAGAAGAATGAAGGAAGAAAAAGGAAGAAAGAAAGAAGGATAAAAGAAGATTTTTTTGTATATTTATTTGTGTTTTTTGAAAGTTTTACGTGAAGTTCAACACAGATTGACAAAAAAAAGAAGAGAGAAAGTAGAAGGAAGAAGGTAGAAGGACGAAGAAAGAAGGAAAAAGGATGCGAGTAAGAAGGAAGGAAGGAAGAGTAAGAAGGAAGAAGAAAAATAATAAAGAAAGAAGAAGAATGAAGGAAGAAAAAGAAAAAAGAAAGACAAAAGAAGAAGAAAAAAAGTAGAAGGAAGAGGGAAGAAGAAAGAAGAAAGAAAAAAGAAGGAAGAAGGAAGAAGAAAGAAAGAAGAAGCAAGAAGGATGAGGGAGGAAGGAAGAATGTAAAAGGCAGAAGGAAGAAGGATGAGAGAGGGAGGAAGAATGTAAAAGGCAGAAGGAAGAAGGAAGAAGGAATAAATAAGAAAGAAGAAGGAAGAAAAAATTAGGAAGAAAGAAGAAAGAAAAAAAGAAGAAGGAAGAAGTAAAAAGGAAAAAAGGAAGAAGAAAAAAGGAAGAAGGTGGAAGGAAAAAGGCTGAGGGAAGGAGCAAGAAAGAAGAAAGAAGAAGAAGTAAGGAAAAAAAGAAGAAGGAAGAAGGAATAATGAAGAAGAAAGAAGGCAGAAGGTCGAAAGAAGAAGGAACAAAGAAAAAGGAAGAAGTAGAAAGGAAGAAGAAGAAAAAAGAAGACAGATACGAGATGGAAGATGCAAGAAGAAAGAAGGAAGAAAGGGTAAGGTGAAGGAAGAACTTCTCATTTTTCATTTTTTTCTCATTCGGCCTAATGACACAAAGCCATATTGTGTTACTTCACATAAAAACAATTCATAACACAGTCGTAACTTAACAATTACAATTTACAATACGAGAATCTACAATAACATACTCTTAAAGTAATTTTTGAATGAGAAGTTCGGTCGTATTAACCAAAGCGATCGGTAGGGTTTTTTGTGACGTCTTTTTTGCGTTGTTTTTCAGTTGAATTTTTTTTTCAACAAAATAATGTTCAATTCCCATATAAATAAAATGAACATAGTTTTTCAGATTTCAAAAATATGAAAAGAAGGACGATTAGTAATACGTGTAAATATCATCACATTTGGTCATCTCCGACTTTTTCACGTTTTCACATAACTGATTGACACGTTTTATAGTTCTTTGATTCGTATTATCTAGAGACTTTAACATATACTGAAGTACTTAAATCCCTAGCAGCACATATGTTCCACAACGGTTACTCCAACTCATGTGTGACCAGATTTATGTCGAATTCGTTTTTAAACCTGGGTCAGTGTCAACCCGAACCCCGAATAAAAAAAACGTTTTCAGTTTCATCTGTTATTGCAGCGGTTCTCAACCTTTTTCTTGAGAGGTACCCCTTCAAACTATTGCATTATTTGAGGTACCCCCTCCTGAAAGTAGACTTCCAGGTCTCTTGAAATGACAATTCCAAGCCCTTGAATCTCTTAAAAGTAGGCTTGCGCACCTTGATAAAAGGCTTCTGAGCCTCCTGCATAGCTTTTGAACCTCTTGCATGGCGACTTTAGAGCCACTCAAAAGGAGGCTTCCTTTGTATCTCGAAAGGACGCTTCTGAGCCTCTTGAAAGTATGCTTCCAAGCCTATTGGAAAGAGGCTTCAGAGCCTCTTGAAAATAGGCTTCCGAGCCACTTGAAATAAGGCTTTCGAGCATCTTGCAATTAAGCTTCCGAGCCTCTTTGAAATATGCTTGCGAGCCTTTTGAAAGGAGGCTTCCGAGCTTTTTGAAAAAAGGCTTCCTACCCTTTTAAAAGGCGGCTTCCAAGCCTCTTGAAAGTAGACTTCCAGGCGCCTTAAAACAAGGCTTCCGGCCTCTTGAAAAGAGGCTTCCCAGTCTGTTGAAAAAAAAGCTTCCCAGCCTCTTGAAAGCAGGTGTTATGAAATTCCCGTTACGGTAGAGCAAGGTAAAGTAGCTACCCAAGTGGATTACTCACAAACACTGAGGGCTAAAGGCACAACCAAATAAAAAACAACAGTCTCATGATTCAACACATTATATTCATAACGCTTTTCATTTTTCCCTGCTCTGGGCTCCTACTTCTCCTACTCTGTGAGATTCTAATCTTATTTAGGTGCACTGACTCACGATTTGCTGCATCATAGTGGCTTCTCAGGGCCGTGCCAGCCCTGCCTGACCGAGCGGCCTGGCCGCGCTCTCCTCAGCGCGCGCCTTGCCTGTCACGCGTTGCCGCTCGAGCGGAGCCTTCGATGCCGAACGTTCGCACAGCCAGCTAGCCCTGCTATTCTCCTTCCGTCTCGCGCTAGGTTCACTCGCCGACAGAATCTCGAAATCGTCCAAAGGTCGTGGCCTACTGCCGTCGTTCCGTCACCACTCGCCCCGTTTCACCGCTGGGCTCCCGACACGAAAATCAAACCTGCGAAAGAAGCCCTGCGGACGGTGGAGCATTAATAGGCTGCCTGCGATCTCAATTACCGTGGGCTTACCCTTGATGGGGCTTCTCTTCCTGCGGGCGATGCTAATCCAAGCTCCACTGCCTTTTCGCGTCTGGTGCGCTTGCGGGTATCCACTGGTTGACGGGGTCTCAAGCGCCGACGTGCTCCCTGCCTTGGCTGAATTGGGACCTACGCAGTGGCCTGCAACTGAAGCAACCGCTGCCGTCACGTATCGGAGTTTTATTCGGTGCCGGAGTGTGGAGAGGCCTGAATCACAACATATGTTTTTAGAATATGCTCCGTTTTATTCAGTAGTGTTCTGCTCACCTGTCAGACAACTATTTCCCTGATGGTCCGGGTTTTAGTTTCCAAATCAGTGCCCTCTAAACGGCTCCTATTCCAGACCACGCGCTCGCAGATTCTGGAAAACAAAATGGCCGGTCATTGGGTTTCCAGTCGAGATCAAAAGATTTTTTGGCTTACCGTCACACAATATGACCCGATTATGCTTCGAATTCCTTGCAAGGAATTATGCGACTTAACAATCATGCACAGGGCACCTCAAGTACCACTTCCGGCTTTTCTTTCGTTTTCACGACTTTTGCCACCTCACGCTAGTAGGCCAAAATGTACGGTTGCAATTTTCTGCAAATTTCGTGCAAATCAAATGGACGTACGATTTGTCGCGGGGCCTAGTGCGAACTGTTTCTCTCGCTGCTCTGACGTCCGTGCCGACCTGCGATCGGCGACGCCTGCTTCTAGTCGTCGGAGCGGAGACTCACTTGAATTGCTGAGTGCAGGTAGGCGTGAGAGTTCTCTGGCCACACGTTCTCTCACTTCCGTCTCTCGTGTTGGTTTGGCGAGCAGCGGTGGTGATGTACAACAGCCAAACATTACTTCACACGAATGTGTGCTTGTATCGGTGTCGTTTCAGCGATAAATGGTGTTGCGTTTCGTTACTCTCGATGAACGCGCATCCGTGTGAGTTTGTGTGTGTTGCATATATCAGTCATACTGTGGCGAGGCGATTATGTTTCTGTGGCTAGCTGGACAGGATTTCAGCAAAGTGTTCAACAGGGGTGTCCGAACTGTGATACACGGGACAGTGCGTATTTTGATTTTACTTTGTTATTTTCTAATGTGTCATGAGACTATTTTATTACGTTTTTTACGTTAGCACATACGAATAAACTAAAACGTAACACAGCATTACCAAAGCGGCAGAGTTTTTCATGAGTCGATGAATAAGCGACTCATGAAAAACTCTTAACAACTTCCCTTCAGAAGTCGGTCAGAGACGGATCCAGTCACGGAAACTCTAGAGTCGAGCTCTAGCAATGTATGGCTGCGACATTTTCTGACGCACAAAAACACAAATCCACAAATCTTAACATCATAGTACCAGCTATTTCTGGCAAATTTGACCGCCTACCAACTGATTTTTGGCAAAATTGTCTCTGACCTGTTCCTTGATCCCACTTCTCTTGACTTTCGCGCCGCCGTGGCGAACATTCATTTCAATCCTACTTAGTTGTTTACTAAACTAATGGATTAAACATAAAACATAAATTTTATCTGAGGATAGTTTGGTTGGTTATATCGTGTCGTCTGGCCTAGGGCCAAGAGGCATTTCCTCCCCTAGAATCGTCATGAGCCCATGTAAGGAGCTTTACCGCGCTCCGGGTCGCGTTACTTTTAAGGGATGACTTTCATGACGACCCCCTAAAGACAACTGATATGGATGGATTATTTGGATTTTTAGCTAACTCTGGACACTGCTTGCTACTGACGTACTTTTGCGTGTCACTGCACTTGGATGTTCTGACCGCAAGGCATGTTTTCTTCTCTTCCCTTAACAGAGTTGTGGTCTGCAGGAATCTTGTTTACATAGCTTGATTGTCGAGGTGGAGAGGTAGTTTTTAGAAGTTTTTGCTCATCACACCTGACGTTTGCGACGGATTTTCTTGAGCGTGACGCTCCTGGTCAACAGACTTGGTCTGTGTACATAGCTTGACAAATTAATCTGTTTTTATATCCTTGGCGTGGTAATGACCCCTTTTCCCGGTGACGACATCCTCCAGTTCGAAAAGGTTTACTCCTAAGATCTTTCTGACTATTGCTGGCGTGAACTTAGGTTTCAACTTCTGGTTAATATTATCCACTTTCGATGAAAGCTCAAAAGTACGCCGCCAAACAACATCTCCTTCTTTATATGCTACCGTTCGCTTGCGTAGGTCATACCGTTTTTTCGATTTCTCGTGATTTTCCTTAATTCGCTGCACGATAAACTCCTGGATTCTTCGTATGCCTGCCAATCGTCTGTCTTGAGCTTTCTTAACCTCTTGTTCTGTGTTCATGTCTTGTATTTGATATTGTTCCGAGTGCAGCACCAACTCTCGGCCGTAGTTCGCAAAATGTGGGCTCACTCCGGTGACTTCGTGTTTTGCGCTGTTGATCGCTGCCGCTATGGATTGTATGTGAAGATCCCAGTTTCGATGGTCGTCATCAATTAGAGAACGAATACAGGTGATCAAAACTCGGTTGACACGTTCTGCGTTGTTGACCATTGGGCAATAATACGCTGTTTTCATATGTTCGATGTTGTGGCGGGCTAGCATCGATCGGAAGACCACCGATTGGAACTGTTTCCCGTTATCGGACAGAATTATGCGAGGATACGAGAATTTGAGGAACACTTCATTCTCGAGGAACTCTACAGTTTTCGTCGAATCTGCTGTACGCATCGGGTGGATCACGACGTACTTAGTCACCCAATCCACGATCACCAACATTGCTGTGTTGCCTTGCTTTGAACGTGTGAATGGCCCGACGTAGTCCATCGAAACAAGCTCCCACGGTAGTTTGGCTGGCTTTCCTGCGCCCATCTGCGGCATCAGCCTCCCGCTTGCTCCCTTACTAGCCTTGCAAGCGTCACAGTTGCGTACGTGGTGATAAACGTCCTCTTGCATTTTTGGCCAGTAAAAGTGCGATTGTACTTTCTGCAGCGTCTTGTAAATTCCCAGATGCGCCGCCGCTGGTGTGTTGTGGTAGCGTTGCATTATCTCCTTACGTTGTTCCTGTGGAATGACTTTACGCCAACGGTGTATAACGACTCCAGTTTCATCCTTTCCTCGACAGTTCTTATACAGCTCCTTGTTCACCACTCGAAACTCTGGAAAACAGTCTGGTTTCTTGCTCACCCTCTCCATCATTTGCTTATACCACACGTCCGTCGTGCTGTCCACTGTGAATGCTGCAACATTGCTATTGATGCAGATTCTGGACAGAGCGTCTGGTACTACGTTGACTGTACCTTTACGGTATTTGATCTCAAAATCAAAGGCATTCAAACGAAGCAACCAGCGGCTCATTAGAGCTGTCGGGTTCTTTATCGATTTCAGGTAACTTAAGGCAGCGTGGTCACAGTAGACCGTAAACTTCACTCCTTCGATATATCCCCGGAATTTTTCGATCGCCCTTATCACTGCCAAGCATTCTCTTTCAGTCACCGAGTACTTCCGCTCCGATGAAGATAATTTCTGCGAGAAGTAACAGACGGGATGTTCTTCCCCGTCGACCTCTTGAGTGAGCACCGCTCCGATGGCTACGTCGCTCGCGTCGCATGCTACGCTGAATGGTTTTTTGTAATCCGGCATGACCAGCACCGGGGCCGAGACTAATGACGATTTCAGTTTAAAAAAAGCCTCGTTCGCCTGATCTGTCCAGCGGAATCTTATTTTTGTTTTCGTCAATTCTGTAAGTGGTGCCGCGACTTCCGCAAAGTCCGAGATAAACCGTCGATACCAGTTGCACAACCCTATGAAGCGCTGAACATCTTTGCGGCATTCTGGAGCCGGAAACTGTACGATGCAATTGACTTTATCATGATCTACTTGCCATCCTTTCTCGTTGAGTACATAGCCAAGGTACTTGATTTCTCTCCTGCAGAATTTCGACTTATCGGCCGAGATCGTGAGCTTTGCTGCACGTAATCTACGGGCTACTTCCTCCAATACCTCCAAGTGCTCTTCAAATGTCCTAGAGCATATCACTATGTCATCTAGATAGTGGAAGACGTACGGTTCCATATCCGCAAACAAGTGTGTCATTACTCGTGCGAGTGCTTGGCTAGCAGTGCATAACCCAAAAGGAACTACTTTGAATTGGAAGTGCCCTCTAGATGGCACCGTAAACGCAGTGAGCGGTCTAGATGATGGGTGCAGTGGGAGCTGCCAGAATGCGTCTTTCAGATCAATCGTGGAGATATAAGCGCAGCCTCCCAGGTTCCCCAGGATTGCTGAGATTTGCGGAATCGGATATCCTTCGTTGACCATAATCGAATTTAGATGTCGAGCATCCAGACAGACCCGGTACTGTCCTGTCTTTTTCTTTACTGCCACTAGTGGATTATTCCATGGTGAGAACACGGCTTCTTCGATTACGTCTAGCGCAACCATTCTATCGATTTCTCGGTTCACTTCTTGCAACACGTATTGTGACATTGGGTAGTATTTTTGCTTTCTAGGAACCGCGTTTCCTATGTCTATTCGGTGTTCGTAGAGGTCCGTCCTACCTAGTGTGCCATCGCCTGCTTTCGGAAACCGTGCTACCACCTCATCCAGACGTCGTCGCTCTTCTGAAGAGAGTTCCTTCATTGGCTCTTCTGTTAGTCGCTTTTCTTCTTCCTTTGTCGTGCCGTGCATCATGCAGCAGATTGGCTTTACTCCGAACTTGTTCCAAAAGTCCATTCCTAAGATGATGCAATCTGGAATCGATGGAACAAGCAGAGTAGGCAGCGTCTCGTGTCTGTTGTTGTAAGCTATTGGGATCCTCACGTAATTGCTAATCGGGTGATGCGTTCCATCCGCTGTCTTTATGCCACCTGAAACTGCTTCTGTATGCAAGCCCAGTTCTTCCACCAAATTTGTGTGACTTCCCCCAAGCAAGGAACAATTCGCACCACTATCAAGTAATGCCGTGAGCTCTCGTCCCAAAACGCTGATGATTGCATGTGGCCTGTTGTCACATCCGGGATTAATTATTATCGTATCTATGTGTTGTGCGTCCATGTTTTCTGAGGGTTCAGCTAATTGGAGCGGAGAATCCATCCCCTCTTCTATTGGTTCCCCGCTTGCTGGTTTCCCGCGTCCGTGCGGCACGTGTAGCAGCTTCGGAGAGAATACCCCTTCCTTCCGCAACGGTAGCAAAACAGCACCGCTTGTGGTTTCGTACAGTCCATGAAGCGATGGCCTTCTTCGTCACAGTTCCAACAGGTCATCGTTTGACGGACAACGCTCTCCCTGGCTTGTTGGACTTCATTTTGGTTTGTATGGGACTGACTTTGCTGCATCCATGCTGGCTGTTGATGTTCTGCAGTCCATGTTTGTTGGCGCTGCGGAGCTTGCGCTGACTGACTGGGGTGTGTTCGTCCTACCTCTTGTCGCCATGCGCCCTCCTGTGGTTTCCTTGCATCAGATTGTTGGCTTAAACGCCACCGTTGTTGCTGGCCCGTTTGGTTTTGGTTTTGTCCATTGAACGCTGTTGACTGCCGCGCTGTGAGGTATTGGCTGTGCGATGAACCCCCTGTTGTTTTCGAAGGTCTTCTGTCGAATTGGCCCTTCAGGGCATTAACCTGCTGTACAAGATCGTCCATTTTTGTTTGCCATTCCTCTTCTTCGTCGTAGTCTGCCCCTTCTTCCGAATTTGTAGCGTAAGACATCGCGGAATGTTCTTCATTCCTCTCGGTGCGTTCCAGTACATTCACTCTTGAATATCTTGGTGGTTGTGATTGAACGAAGGTTCTTGCTGAATTTCCTGGCGTCGCAAAGTTTGGTTCTAGTAGGGAGGTATGAGGGACTGGAATTCTTCGTTGCCGATGTAACAGCATCCTGGTTTCGTCATAGCTTGTGCATACTTCGACCATGTCTTGCAGATCTGTTGGTCGTGCTGCCGTGACTATCGCCGCATAGTCCGCGTTCATGTTTTTCTTCACGATGAAGAACTTCTCCTCTTCGGCCATCGGTGGTGAGATAAAGCGAAAAAGCGCTGCAATGTCTCGGTAGTACTTGGCAAAAGATTCATTCTGTCCTTGGAAACGAAAGCTGGCCTCTAGTCGTAGTATCTGCGCGTACCCGCTTGGTAGAAACTCCCTCCGGATTTCGTTTTTGAAGTTTTGCCATGAATATAGTCGACGTTGAGACATGGCTCGGGCATACCAATCCAGGGCATCATCTTGTAGTAGATGTTTGATAGAAGACAGCAATGTTTCGTCATTCATCCCTTCCGATCCAGCAAAGGTTTCTACCCGGTCTAGGAAGATGTTGAGCGACGTGTTGTCCTTCTCTCCTCGGAATTTGAATGGCCAGTTGTGGACTGCTTTCATCATTCTTCGATCTTCCCAGCGCTCTGACCGCGGTGCTCTTTCTCGTCGTTCCCTCCGTGCTAACCGTTCTACCAGGTCTGCATAAAGGCTTGCATTATTGGATATGATGTTTCGGAACGTGAGATCATTGTTGTTCATATCATGTATGCTTTCGTTGCCGTGTTGCCCCGAATCCACTCTCTGCATCGATCTTCCTCTGCCGCTCACGTTGGATCGCACTTCCTGTAGACCTCTTACCGTTAATCCCCTTCCACGACCAACTGCTAATGGGGAACTAGTTGCCGACAGCTGAGGTTGGTGTTCTTCTCTGATGTCGGTGTTGTGTGTATGTTGGTTGTTTTTGTCCCCGGAAACTTCATCCAGCACTGGAAGTGGATTCTCAACTGTGCTTCTTCTGTCCTCGAAACTTCTTAATCCGTATGGTGATTCTTCTTGGGCTGTTTCGGCGAACCCAGGATCGATTAGGTTCATGGATGCGTTGCCTTGCTGGTGGAAGTTGTTGTCCATTCCTAACCGTGAGTACGCTTCGTTGGAGGTTTTCTGCTGCACTGATTCTTGATTCGCGTTACCTGCTTTTTTCTGACAACTTTCTTCTGGTAAGATCGGTACTACCACTGCACTCTCACCCCGATCTGTCCGCTTTTCATACTGCACCAAGGCACAATCCACTTCGTCTATTAACACTTTGACAAGCGAGCATAACGTATCTTTTATGCCCACGAAAGCCGCGAGAGGTTGAACGATTTCCAACCTGGTCTTGTAATGAATAAGACGCGAGCGTAACTGTGCGATAGCAAAAGTGTCTTTAATTTGAACTGCTTCATCCACTAGCTTTCTTAGCTCCCCGATCCTGAGTTGACAAATTTCCAGGTTTGACGTAGAGCTCATTACATGTTCTGAGCTATACCCAGCCGGATCATGGAGCTGATCTTCTTGTGCCATCAAATCTTTAAGCTTCAAAACCTTGTTTCGGTGAGTACAAGGTCCGAGGTTGACTACGAAACGAAGTGCTAATTCGTAATCAATTTCCTCGTTACTCAAGTGTGTTAAGTCCATCGTAAATTAGCTTCAATAAATCTTAATCCTAACCAACCATATAAGCTGCACAAACTCTGTGTGAGCTGAACTATCCTTGAATCTTAAAGCCGCTGTATTTAACTAATTTTGTAATGCCAAATATGTGGGGTATTTAGTTGGGCGCCAGTGTTATGAAATTCCCGTTACGGTAGAGCAAGGTAAAGTAGCTACCCAAGTGGATTACTCACAAACACTGAGGGCTAAAGGCACAACCAAATAAAAAACAACAGTCTCATGATTCAACACATTATATTCATAACGCTTTTCATTTTTCCCTGCTCTGGGCTCCTACTTCTCCTACTCTGTGAGATTCTAATCTTATTTAGGTGCACTGACTCACGATTTGCTGCATCATAGTGGCTTCTCAGGGCCGTGCCAGCCCTGCCTGACAGAGCAGCCTGGCCGCGCTCTCCTCAGCGCGCCTTGCCTGTCACGCGTTGCCGCTCGAGCGGAGCCTTCGATGCCGAACGTTCGCACAGCCAGCTAGCCCTGCTATTCTCCTTCCGTCTCGCGCTAGGTTCACTCGCCGACAGAATCTCGAAATCGTCCAAAGGTCGTGGCCTACTGCCGTCGTTCCGTCACCACTCGCCCCGTTTCACCGCTGGGCTCCCGACACGAAAATCAAACCTGCGAAAGAAGCCCTGCGGACGGTGGAGCATTAATAGGCTGCCTGCGATCTCAATTACCGTGGGCTTACCCTTGATGGGGCTTCTCTTCCTGCGGGCGATGCTAATCCAAGCTCCACTGCCTTTTCGCGTCTGGTGCGCTTGCGGGTATCCACTGGTTGACGGGGTCTCAAGCGCCGACGTGCTCCCTGCCTTGGCTGAATTGGGACCTACGCAGTGGCCTGCAACTGAAGCAACCGCTGCCGTCACGTATCGGAGTTTTATTCGGTGCCGGAGTGTGGAGAGGCCTGAATCACAACATATGTTTTTAGAATATGCTCCGTTTTATTCAGTAGTGTTCTGCTCACCTGTCAGACAACTATTTCCCTGATGGTCCGGGTTTTAGTTTCCAAATCAGTGCCCTCTAAACGGCTCCTATTCCAGACCACGCGCTCGCAGATTCTGGAAAACAAAATGGCCGGTCATTGGGTTTCCAGTCGAGATCAAAAGATTTTTTGGCTTACCGTCACACAATATGACCCGATTATGCTTCGAATTCCTTGCAAGGAATTATGCGACTTAACAATCATGCACAGGGCACCTCAAGTACCACTTCCGGCTTTTCTTTCGTTTTCACGACTTTTGCCACCTCACGCTAGTAGGCCAAAATGTACGGTTGCAATTTTCTGCAAATTTCGTGCAAATCAAATGGACGTACGATTTGTCGCGGGGCCTAGTGCGAACTGTTTCTCTCGCTGCTCTGACGTCCGTGCCGACCTGCGATCGGCGACGCCTGCTTCTAGTCGTCGGAGCGGAGACTCACTTGAATTGCTGAGTGCAGGTAGGCGTGAGAGTTCTCTGGCCACACGTTCTCTCACTTCCGTCTCTCGTGTTGGTTTGGCGAGCAGCGGTGGTGATGTACAACAGCCAAACATTACTTCACACGAATGTGTGCTTGTATCGGTGTCGTTTCAGCGATAAATGGTGTTGCGTTTCGTTACTCTCGATGAACGCGCATCCGTGTGAGTTTGTGTGTGTTGCATATATCAGTCATACTGTGGCGAGGCGATTATGTTTCTGTGGCTAGCTGGACAGGATTTCAGCAAAGTGTTCAACAGGGGTGTCCGAACTGTGATACACGGGACAGTGCGTATTTTGATTTTACTTTGTTATTTTCTAATGTGTCATGAGACTATTTTATTACGTTTTTTTTTTTTTACGTTAGCACATACGAATAAACTAAAACGTAACACAGGCTTCCTGGCTTCTTGGAAGACGAGCCTCTGGAAAGGAGGCTTTCAAGCCACTTGAAAGTAAGCTTTCGAGCATATTGAAAATAAGCTTCCGAGCCTCTTGAAAAAAGGCTTGCGATCCTATTGAAAATAGGCTTCCAAGCTTGTTAAAAGGAGGCTTACAAGCCTTTTGAAAGGAGCTTCCCGAGCCTCTTGAAAGGAGCCATCCGAACTTTTAGAAAGCAGGCTCCGACCCTTTTAAAAGGTGGCTTCCGGGCTTCTTGATAGTAGTCTTCCGAGCGTCTTAAAACAAAGCTTCCGGCCTCTTGATAGGAGGCTTCCCTGCCTGATGAAAAGAAGCTTCTCAGTCTCTTGAAAGCAGGCTTCTTGGAAGACGGCTTTCAGGCCTCTTGAAAGAAGGCTTCCGAGCCTACTGGACAGAAGCTTGTGAGCCTATTGTAAAGAGGCTTCCGAGCCTCTTAAAAGGAGTTTTCGAAGCCTTTCGAAAAGAACTTTCCGAGTTTCTTGAAAGGAGTCTTCTGAGCTTTCTGAAAGAAGGATTCCGACATTCTTTGTAACAGTACCATGAATAATGTTTTGAATTTTAAATAGAATTGTACAAAGTAGCACAGTAATGATGAATTTCCCCGTTGAACTACCCCTTGAATTCAAAAGCTCACTTTGAGTGTTTACCGATAACGTTCATGTATGGCGCAAAATAACCGCCGTTCAAGCAATATATCTCAGCGACCATGTGCCAAGGCCCGGCCAATGACCTATCTGGATTGCTTTCAGGATTCGTTGACCCCCGGAATCATTTACAATCTTCGGGTGGGAGACAAGTAGATTGATCGTTTCCACTTGGAAGCTCGGAAAAAGAGAGGTCTTTACCCGCCGAATATGGATGTTGGTGTGGGTAGAGGCGATTTTTGGACCTTTGCGAAATCACTTCGTGATTCGCGTAATTTCCGGCGACGAATATAGAATCTCGTGCTTTGATCTGAGGATTCCTGAGTTTTTCCCCGGCCGGATTCGAACCGGCGACCTTTAGATCGGGAGGCGCATACCGTAGCTCGACGCCACCGACGGCTGTACCCCGTCGAGCAGTCCACAATTTCACGCCGGAGGCGTCATCGACAACGGCGACATCAATGAACGACGCGTGAACATTTTCGGAGTCCGTGGGAGAGACCGCGCCTGACGCGCGTGGCGCCAAAGCAGCAGTAGTGAAGAACCGTGGACGCCTCCAAGTTTGTATGCAACGACCAAAGTGAGTAAACATGCATGTTTCATTATTTTTCTCCATGCGCATGGCGAATAAGTGCCCCTAGCCTTAGCCAATCTGCTAGCGTGGCCAAGCCGGTAGCCCAACCGTTCCTTCCGTACGCATCTCCGAGGTAGTGGGCTTATTCATAATTCAGAAAGAGTGGATACCGCATCATAAAGTGAACACCGCACCAATTTAAGTCACACCGTCAATAGAAGTCGAGCAGTTAGACAGAGTATAGAGGGAAATGAATTTGTAGCTAGGCCTAGTGTTAATATTAACAATGTCGATCAAG
Source organism: Armigeres subalbatus (assembly GCF_024139115.2). NCBI lineage: Eukaryota > Metazoa > Arthropoda > Insecta > Diptera > Culicidae > Armigeres > Armigeres subalbatus. The sequence continues at coordinate 12,959,679 of NC_085141.1, forward strand.
TAGAGCCAATATAAACAATGAACTGAATTCAATAAAAGCTTTTTTGTACACTGTAGCTCGATAGCTTCTGGACGGATGGGAGAAATTTGAAAAGGTGAAGTAGGAGTACTTTCACATTTCGGTCGTTTTTTTAGGTTTCTTTTGGTTATTTTCTGGGGAGGTTGGTTCTTACTCCAACCAAGGATTCTCTCCATTCGACTCCATTTGGCTTGTTCGGAGTATATTGGTTTAAGTATTCCAATGATGATAACAACCGCGAATATTGCTTTGTCGCCGGCGGAAATCACCTCTGTTCACACCAATTTCTCTATTTGCTAGACCTCACGCTCTAAAAGCATCCAATTTTCCCGCCCAATCTCTTTGGGAAAAATCTTACCCTCCCCTGAAGGGTCTCACTAGGTCAGGCAACCTTCGATCAGTTTAATGGTCTCCTCCGGGAGTGGCGCTTAAGCCATTTCAACTAAAAACGGGAAACTCGTTAGGCTGGCAGGTTTCATTTTGAAAGGAGACTTTTGAGCCTTTCGAGGATTCCGGGTCTCTCAAATCGAGGTTTCCTGGCCTCTCAAAAGGAGGTTTCCGAGCCTCTTGAAAGTAGACTTCCGGGCATCTTCAAACAAGGCTTCCGGCAACTTGAAGGTAGTTATCCAAGCCTTTCGAAAAGAACCTTTCGTGCCTCTTGAAAGGAGTCTTCCGAGCTTTTTGAAAAAAGGCTTCCGACCATCTTAAACGCCTTCTAAGCCTATTGAAAAGAGGATTCCGGGTATCTCAAAGCGAGGCTTCCGAGCCTCTTGAAAGAAGGCTTGCAGACCTCTTGAAAGGAGATTTCCAAGCATCTTGAAAGGATGCTCCCAAGCCTCTCGAAAGAAGGCTTCTGAACATCTTGAAAGGAGGTTTTCAAGCTGTCTGGGTGAATCCTTCCAGGAAGCAAAGCGCTCCGATCGAATAGACTTCGCCGCCCTACCAAACTGACTATCTACAAACCGCTCATTAGCTGGGGTACAGATGGTGGAGAAGGCGAATGAACCACGAGTTGCATCAGCTGTTGGGAGAACCATCCATCATTCACCCCGCGAATATCGGAAGACCGAGCACGTAGCCAGAATGCCGGGTAGTAATCTGGTGAAAATGGTTCTTGACAACGATCCTACGGAAACAAGAAGCCAAGGTGCGCAGCGAGCAATATGGATCGATCAGGTGACAGACGATTTGCGGAACCTCCGCAGACTTCGTGGTTGGTGACATGCAGCCATGGACTGAACTGAATGGAGAACACTTTTATGCACTACACAGACCACTCCGGCCTTAGTCTGAAAAATAAAAATAAATAATGCATATTGTGTACAAGACAAAGTTTTGAAATGAAAAATACACAATTGTCAAAACTTTATTAATAAGTTTCGATTGTAATTGTAATACGTCCGCCATTACGCATTTTTGTCCGAGGTACCCCCTGGGACCAGTGAAGGTACCCCCTGGGGTACATGTACCCCAGGTTGAGAAACGCTGTGTTTCGAAACATATAATCACCCAATCAGACTGAAAGTGCGTTGGCTACGACTAATCATATCATGCTTAAAACGTTCAAGTACTCGAACTGGATTTTGCGGATAGCGAAACTTGCTTTTGGGTGGATATATGTGTATAAACGTATTCTATGATCCTGTGCATATTTTTACACCGAGAATTCCGTATGAAATTCGTCTAGGAGATTCCCTTTTCTGCAGGAAATCATAAAAGAATTATTTTTGAAATTGCAATCAAAATTTCTGCAAGTGTTTTTTCTCTATGCAATCACTCAGCATCTTCTATTGCTACCTGCTTTTTTTTAAAATTTTTCGTAAAATCCGCGCAACCCCTTCTAATAATGCTCAAAAAGCAGTTTCTCCTGGAGATCGTCCGTGAATTCATCCAAGAAAGTCCTCCTGCAACTATTACAGAAATTGATCCTGGAAATCCTCTAGGAGTTCCTTCCTAGTCATTCAAGAGTCCAACAAGGGAAAAATTAGAAAATCTCAACTAAAAATTCATCAGGAAAATCCACCAAAAATTTGCCCTGATAAATCCCTAGGAGTACCAAATAAAGTTTCTTCGCTTCTGCATAGAATTCGTTCAGAAGAACCTACAGGAATTACCCCAATTAGTCCTTAAGAATTTCGACCAGAATTCCTACAATCCCCAGGAAACTCTGCCAGGAATTCTTCCGGTTTTACTCCAGGAATTCCTCCGGAAGTTCTTCCAGGACTTCCTCCGGAATTTTTTTCCAGGAATGCTCCCGGAAGTTCCTTCAGGAATTCCTTCCGAAGTTCCTCCACAAATTCATCCGGAAATTCTTCGGAGAAAATCCTGGAGGTACGTCCAGATGAATTCCTGATGGAACTTTTGGAGGAATTCTATAAGAAACTTCCGGAGGAATTCTTGAAGGAACTTCGGAGGAATTTCTGGAGGATCTTCTGGAAGAATTTTCTGCAGGAGCTTCCGGAGGAATTCCTGAAAGAACTCCAAAGGAACGCACAGTGGGGAAAAAGCGACCCGCAGCAATAGCAGCAAACAATGCGTATTTAGTTATATGAATTGATACAATGATTAAGAAATTAAATAAGGAAAGGTAAGTGCGACCACCTTTAAATGAGCACCAATCTTGAACAGGAAACACTAGGGATGTCTTCAGAATGTTTCCAGAACTTTGCATTTCTCATCCTTTCTTGCTTTCGCTTCCATTGGAACCATGAATGCCCAAGTGTCGTGTCACCAATAAAGCGTGCCAAGCTGTTGTAGCACCGATAGCTGTTATAGTTTCATGGCTGCTGCTGTCATCTGCAGGAAAACGACACGCTTCACACTTTCCTACCATAACATCTCTTAACTTTTGATTCTGATAGCCTTTTCAAATGGTGGAGGAACATCCAATTCTGTCGGAAACCTTGTATTTGACCTCAACATCGGTTGAATTTACGCGGTAAAATGATACGTTTCGCACCCGTGTAATTCGTCGACTTCGAAACAGAAAAACCCCTTTACATTAAAACCCGAAAAGTTTAAAAATTTGACATAAAATTACGGAGGGAATTTAATTCGCGTCATGGCATACGCGTGGCACACTACGATCTCTCAGCTTGATCAATTAGGCTTTCAGCGATCGTGTACGTACACGCACGTTTCACTCACACTTTTACTCGGTTTGTTTGCAACCACGAGCAGCTGTCACGGCAAAATCAAATGGGATTGTTTGCAACCACGAACCTGAGTTCGTGTTGGTGAGAAATGTCGGCGAGACCCTAATACTCGAGTTATCACATATTTTTTCTATGGCAGCTATACTTAAAATCGATTGCGGCTAACTACTCCTATGTTTTCTGATGCTAATTTAATAGAAAATAAGTATGGTATGTATTCCGATGCTGAATTATGACTCGAAGTGGCTGTTTTGCCCCAATTGTCATTAAAAGCGCATATTTTCTTTGACAGCTATGATTTTAAATCGATTGCGACTAACCAATTCTAATTTTTAAGCTAATTGTGTGGAATATAAGTATGGTATACTGTGTTGACATAAGTCGACTTTAGTAGCGTACGTAGTACGTAGTACCCTGAAGACGACCTTACTGTTGAGATCGAAATACGTATCTGTCAAGGTACAATCAAGTGGTTGAATTGAATGGGAAGGTACAAGCTCGTCTTATGACAAGTGAAGACATTCCACGTTGATAAATGGATAAACTTGTCCATCAAACTTGCTAATCCAAAAATTTGAAAAAGTGTTATTTGAACTACCCTAATGTACAGGTTCGAAATCAATCGGAAATGATATACAATCCATACAATCAGGCTACTATGTTGCACTGCACATTTCATTGATGCCCTTAAAGAAGTTTAACGATCATGACTAAAAATTCCCAACCTGTCTTAAAATCGATTACTAATTATTGGAACGATTAATTAAGACGCGGTTTTCATTGGGTGAAAGCTGTTGAGTATTCCTTTCAGCTATGTAGGTTTTCTTTTAACATGCGCTTGATGGGGAAGCGTCATTAACAGTATAATGAAAAAATAAATTTCTCCATACTAATTTGCATGCAAACTTGAAACGGCTTGTGCTAAATCAGTTTTAATCCAAATGAGCTCAAATTTTCAGAGGACACTCAGAACATGGTAAAGAATCAGACGAGCACTGTAGAGCAAAATCAATTTTTTGAACCACCCTAATGGGTAAGGATAATGTTAGTAATATTATGTTTCAGCTGGAAATTGATGAAATTTCTGTCTCTCCGGGATGAAGATGCGGATGATAAAGAATCTTTAAATGGTATTATTAATCGACAATCATTACACTTTTGCGCTATTAAGATAGTCTTTTATTTACTTAGTTGAAAGAGAACAAATCACTACTACTACAAAGCACTATATATAAATCGTTCGGGATCAATGAAAGCGCTATTCGGTGGAGTAGTAACAAAACACACTATGCTTGAGTCTTCCTTGTCTAAAGCTAACAAAATTCGATCCAACAAACCAATCCAACTCGTTCTACATTGGATCCAATCCATTCACCTCCATCTATCTGGTCTGGTGGCAAAAGTTCTTGAAGTACTTACTCGTTCCATGTCAGGCGCGCACGACACCAACGCGTTCTTTCGAAGACTGCCACCGAGCTCTATATACGCAGTTGAACCGGAAGAAAGGAAACTAACTTCATTAAAATTATGTAAATCAATCCTGCCGAGAGTGGGAGCGCTTTCCCTCCGAACAGTGCAGTGTGGCGATCGACTAATGGCGGATATGAGGAAGTATTTCTTCATTTTCCATATTTCCGCCGGCTGACTGTTGTTGCTGCCGCTCGCTCGCGCTCTGCTTGACCCCAAGCATCTCTGATGCTGTCGAGTGGGACCGTAGGATAGTAGCATTGAGAGCTGTAGTTAACTACGGAAGGCCATGACTGAACAAATCGGATTCAGGAGGAAAACGCATCGAACGTATTCTATCTCGATCGGGAGTGGTGACCTCGATAACAGAAGTTGGTATGAAATTGGTGGTAAGAGGTAAAATACCAAAAAATAATTTAGGCATAGCATGTTAAGGTATTTTAAAAGGAATAAGAATTCGTTATGTGCCCACCTATGGTTTTGGTATTTTTTTCAGTGTTTTACCTTTTATGCACATCAAGTTCATAACAGAGTAAGATATCAATAACAGAATTAGATATTATTGAGTTATTTTCCTCTGCTCGGAATGCAAAGTTTTCTTCGGATGTTTCAACTGTGGTGGACAGGTACGCGGTATTTTGGCTAATCTAGTGTAAGATAGCTTGGCTAGATGATCAATTCTGCTTCATAGTCATTAATTGATCTACAAGTTCTATTAGAAGTTTTTTTAACTACAGGCTTGTTATTGGTACCAAGCAATGTGTAGTTACTCCCACCCAATAGACCTTAGTTTCTATTCAGAACTATTTAGAAGCTTTATTATATATTAATTAGTAATTAAGTTCTCTTAAACAAATTCTTGATATTAATTTGTTAAATGATACCATGGTAATTTATCATATTACTTTTTGCATCGCGAAAGCTGTTTAAGGTCAGCCAAATAAAAGGAACAAATAAGAATATCAGAGATCATGTGCAGCAGAAGACAGCTGTATCACCTTTAATACGAATTTCCCAGAACATGCAAACTTGAATTACCAACGCTTGTTCGTTCTATCCTCCTCGCTATAGACTGACAATAAAATATTCAGATTTGGCAAATGTTCCCATCCAGACTCACTCTCCTGGAAAGGAAACGATTTTCTGGTTTTTCGAGCATGTCAAAAATGCATATGCGAAGAAGTTCCATAATTTTCCCGCTGGCTGGTCGCATGCTGGTCCGAACACAGTACTTGCTTTCTCTTCATCACGTCCATTGAGGGTACTGGATGATAAAAAAAAACAATTTTACACACCAGAACTGGTGCAGGAAAAAAAGAATGAGTGACACTCTCCAACAGCAGAGAGCATCATCATCATCTCGTGTGTGCTTAAATTTATGAGCATCATTGAGGCACACACAGACCGGCTCGCCCTCTGGACACGGGCAGAAGCTGTTGAAGCGTACGAAAGCCAGTTTCCCATTGTGAAGTTTAACACACTCAACAACATTGGCTGGCACTGCACTGGCTGACTGGTGGAGAAGATCAACCCGAGGCGAAGTCGAGAGTTTGGGAGGAGGAGAAAAAAATGTGAAAACAGTCAACTCGGAAAAGCTGTGAACGAAGTGGGGGGCGTTGAAGCGGAGTGCAAAAATGTTGATGAAATTTCGTACAGATAAAGTTGTTCCATCCATCAGGTCGGCTATAAAACACCTCTTGACGAGTCGAGCAGCGACAGACACCCGAGAAAACAATTGGCATGGATTAAAGATTACACAAAGATGGATTAGATTCATTAGTAAATATTTGTAATATATTAATATTATGAACAAATGAAATCAAAATAAAAGCTAAGTAAAATACGACAAAGCTAAATGTAAATATTTAGCAAAAAATAAAATGTTGGATAAATTAATTAATATGCTATTTATAGGAAAAGATTTAGTAAATAGAAAATTAAGCAATAAATATTCAACGAATTTGAATCCATTATGTTTTTCTTTTAATTACCATCATGCATCTTTTACCCGGGAAGAAACTGACGACTGGCGATAATGGATGATAGTAAGCGGGCATTATTTTATGTTATTTTTGAAGCATTCGGTGGAAGACGGTATGTTCAATTTTGGAGATTTTTGTCCTATGAACATTGAAAACAAAGAGAGTTAAGTAAAGGGGTCACGATAATAATGTCAAATAAATCTCAGTAGCTTCACAATTTCGTAACGGCAACACCATCGGCCAGCTTAGAGTTAACTGAGAGTCTGATCTAGAGTGATTCAAATGTTTACTTTTTTGCTTTTCTATGCCTAAACAATGGCATTTGCTATTTTAACAATCCTTTAGATCTTTCAGCGAACTGGGTTTGATTTGAAGCAGTTTGAAGTTTGTATGAAAATTAATATGAAAACAGAATCTTTCATGGAAAACCGTTCCGCAACGGTGTCCAATGAACTCAAAAAATATATGAATACGTTTGCAACATAGGGAATTCAACAAAGAAACAGATCTTCTTTGTTGCGGAACGGTTTGAAATTATAAACTGTGGGAAATTGGATTTAATAGCCTACTCAGATTACGCCATGGCGTAATCGTCACTTTTATGGAAATTATTAATAAGCACTTTTGAAAAAAAAAAATTAAAAAAAATATTTTTTTGATTTATTATTACCGTTTTAATTCGAATTGCCGGACGCTTCGAAAGCCGGACACTTCAATTGTTATTTGACTTTATTTGCCATCTCAACAATTATTTCTTGGGTTATCAATGCAGGGAACGATTCTTGGACTTGAAACCATTTTAACAAATGTAAGTAATCTGTGATCTGTGGTAAAAACTTGAAAATTAGAGGTAAAAGTTGAAAGCATGTCATAATCAACGGTGAATTTCGTTTTTCGTAGAATGCAGCTTAAGACTCAAAATTAGAAAAACTAAGCTCATATTTTCTATATTCTATCATTTGCAAGCGGTATTAGCAATTCATTAACATAGTATGATAGCACTCTTTGTCATGAATTGGAGAAATTGCTTGGGAATTCAGAGCTTTATAATTTTTATTACATTTTCTGTATGTCCGGACTTCGAGGCAAGTTTTTACAATTGCTTCGATTTCCGGACATGCTGAAATGATGTTAAATAACTGTTTATCAGTTAAGTTAATTGAAATCAAATGATTCGTAATGAGCAATCATAGTAACAATTTCATTATATTTGAGTTGCTACACCCTAAAAGGAACATTGCTTGCTCTCAGCTTATCGATATATGCTTATACACATTCGTAAAACTAGCTTTTTTAACACAATTGTATGAAAAGACACGTTGTGAACGACTCCCGTCAAATAAAAAAAAACTCAACATTTCTCGGACACGCCCGGATTTATCAATCCGCATGAATTCATTATTTCAATCGTCTTCTCGGAGGTCAATCTCGGAGCAGAAACTTCGGATGGTACACACAACCGGGGGATGCTAGATTTTCATACAAATGTGTATAGAAACCTTACCTTACGGATTTATATTAATCGAGAAATATGAATGCTATATCCTAGTTGTCTTTGAACTGATTAAATTTGCTAATTGAGAATCAATATAGCCAAACTCGAAGTGTCCGGAAATTCGAAGCAAAATTGTCCGGTATTTGAAGCATCCCTTATACTGTGTCCGGATTTCGAAGCAAGCGATGTTCAATGTTTTCGATTATATTAGCTATTTCGTGCATACAAAATGTCATTTTCAGTACACTACAGCAAATTTGATAAGTTAATCTTGACAGGGTGTGTTATCACTCAGTGTCAAGTACTTAATTCCGTTTGAAATATTGAACTGAAAATTCAGCAGTGCTTAGGTGTCCGGACTTCGAGTCAAAACGGTACTTTGCATACAAAAATCAGATCGCTTCGCAGCACTGACTGACTTTCAACAAAGAAATTATTTCCGATTGGTCTATATCGGTCAATAGCAATGAGCGATAATGTATCCGTGACGATGATTTTGATTGCATTTTGTTCTAAGTGGGACGAATTATTTTTTATTAGTGGAAGGAGGGGCAATATTTGAGCATAGACTCCTTTTATGCCTTCTACCTCATGCAATAGTGAAATAAGATAGCTAGAAGAAGTCATTTGAAATTAGAAAAAATTTCGATCATATTAATAATATTCACATTTCAAAAAAGTGGTGATATTTCGTTTGCCGGAAAATTCATGAGACCAAACGCCTTTTAGACGCACCACGCGTCAGCGAATCAGCATTCTGGTATGGGCAGCGCGTGGAGACGCGTAGTACATTGTAGGATATTTCCTCTAGGGCGAAATGTTGAATGTTTCATCAATATGTGAAAAAAAATCGGTTTGTCCTCCATTCCTAGCTATTGTTTTGACACTTCTTTCGCGTAACCTACATAATTTTAGGGCTAGTTTTGTTATGCCAAACATGGTATATAAATGAATACATGAAAGTCGTTTTGCCTCGGGGGTAGACCTGTGCGCCGAAGTATTTGGGGTAAACATCCTAATAGCTACAGCTTGTATCTCCGCAGCAAAAGTTTATATTACATCCTCCACTAGGACATTGCCGCATCACAGCACATAAGTTCATTTGGAAGTACTTCGGGTATAAATCCGCTAATTCGTTTGTAAATTCTTCAAGATATTCCTAAGAAAATTCGAAAAAGAGATTTAAATTAGATTTTTCCTAATGAATTACTTCAGAACTTCTTCCAAGAAATGCCTTAAAAATTTATTTGGGTATTTCGTCGAAAATTCTTTTCGTAATTTTTCCAAATGTTCCTTCAGGAATTTCACTGGAAATTACTTTGGCGATTGCTTTGGAAATTCCTTTACAGAGTTTTTTGAGAGTTTCTTCGAAAATTCATTCAAAACTTTTTTTAGAAATTCTTTTTGAACGTTCCTTCTAGAATTCTTTAGAAAATACCCATGGAAAATCCTTCAAGAATTTCTATAGAAGACCTACGGACATTGTTTTAGAAATACATTCAGAAATCCTTTTAGGAGAAATCCTTCGGAATTTGATTTGTGATTTTTTTTTAGGATTTATTTCATGAATTTCTTATAGAAGTTCCTCCAGTAATTCCTCAAAGAATTTCTTCAGAAACACTAGGAAAATATTGTTTTGCAATTCCTGATTATAATATCTGGTTTAAAGTTCGCCGTTGAGTCATAAAACGGCCTACTTCTCCATACCAACGAAATGGGTGCTTTAATGAACATTATGCAACTCAAATGGGTTGCATAATATTCATTATAACACTCATTTGGGTGCTATAATGAAAAACAAACATCAGAACAGTAGTTACATGACTAAATTTTGCTGGATTAACTGGGGTAAGTGTTCAAATAGTGTATTCTCTGCGTCTTGTAATAAATGAAATAGTTTGATGGACATGACATCAAAAATTTCCAAAAGCAAGTACATCTATCGGTTCACGGTTTATCGAACTATGCAATGTGGCACGGCAACATGGAATCTCTGCAGCAACATAATTTATTAGCAAGAAAGGAGTAAATTCTGGAAGAAATTAGACACGTACAAGTATAATTTTGGTACAGATTTCTCATATTAAAGTCCACTTTTCGTCATTGTAGAAAAAGCGTGTGCAACTCGAATTTTTCAGCACTCGTAGTATTTATCCAACTCGACAAGCCTCGTTCGATAAACGTACGACTCGTGCTGAAAAAATCATCTTTTTGCAACTTGTTGAACAAACTACTTTTGGTATTCCTTCGAAATTTACCTCTGGAACTTTCTCCAGAAATTCTTTTCGAATTTCCTATACGAATTCCTTTGTACATTCCTCCGGAAAGTCATTCAGCAACTCTTCCAGAAATTCCTGTAGACCTTCAAAAATTTCTTTTTAAATTACTTTAAGAATTCTTTCGAAAATCTCTTTAGTAACTCCTTTGGGACATCTTCGGAAATTTTGTTTCTAAATTTCTTAAATTTTTTTGAACCGTTGTTTGTGTTTTTTAATTAAGAATAAGTTTAACACTCCTTTGGAAATTTCTTCGAAAATTCCTTTAGAAATTCCTCCATATTGGAAATCTTTCCGCAATTATTCCTGTTGGAATTTTGTATGGTTTACTAAAGGACTTATTGAAAAAAAAAAAAAAAATACTAAAGCCTTTCCGGAGGGTTTTTTTAAGGAATCCCTGGACGAATGTCCAAATTAATTCCTGGTGGGTTTTCTAAAGAGAGTTTCAAAGAAATTTGCTGGAGGAATTTCTGACGCAATTCTTGAAGGAATAACCGAAATAGAACCTGAAAAGATTTTCGAACGGGATTTTTAAATGAATTTCTGAAGGAATATCCGAAGAAATTCTGAAAGGAATTTACGAAGGATTTTTTAATGAATTTTCCAAACAAATAGCTATTGTAATTTACATAGAAATTCCTATAATTCTCTAGGAATTTCTTTGAAAGTCCGGATAGTAGTGAAACAAACTGAGTTTTGACTCTAGAATCAAGAAAGCCTCCCAAAATATTGAGATCGCGGATATTCGGATACTCTCAAAAATTCCTTGGGAATCTACTGCAGGAGTTGCTTCGAAAATTTCTACAGATTTTTGTTTTCGTAAATACCTTCAAAAATTCCCTAGGAAATACAATCAGGAATAACTTCGGTAAGTCATCAAGAAACTCATTCTAGTATACCTTCAAAAATTCCGTCAGAAATTCGATCGGGAATTTCTCCAGGCATTCCTTCAAAAAACCTTCACAAATAAAACCAGACTTTTCTTTGAAATTTTCCTCAGAAATTGTTTCGGAACTTCTTAGGACCTGTTACCATTCTGGTACGTTCGCCCCAGAGTGTATGTAATTAAGAGTGGCGACATGTGCCGCATTTGACAGGTCTCCTGCTCGTTTGGAACACGATTTTGTATGGGAATGACAGATAAATTCTGTTCCAATTCTGACAGTGTCGTCACTCTTGATTGCATATTGCATCTGGTTCGCCCTATTTCCCCAGTCCTAACCTTGAAAGCCTAAAGAGCAGAAAAACATACTGCTGTTCAATATGAACTCATAGGAGAGAAAACCGCTGTAATCAGCCACTCCCAGTAAACCATCAATATTGGAATCATTAAGTTAAGCTCACTTCACACATTAAACATACTATACAATGATCTACGGGATGACAAAGGATTGGAAAGGTAAAAGGATATAGGAAAAGGCTAAGGAATGGGATAAGATTGCATGAGGAAAGGAGGGGTCTTATGGGTCTTGGCTACTGGGTAAAAAGATCACTTTTTTAAACTCCAACCGTCATGGTGATCGGATCAAGTCTACCGAAAGATTGCAAAAATTTACCAAGTTTCACAACAGCATTTGTGCTGCCTTGAGAGTGGTAGATATCACATCCAATGTTTTTGGAACCATTCAGAGCATTCAGATTGCTTAATATATTGGAGTCAGAACCCATCATTACTTATCGCCGGGGTTTTGATTCATCCACCAGCGCCGGATTTGGCCCCCGTACGGGAAATCACTCGCTTGGGTGCCGCTTGCTCCCTAATTGGAAATTGCACCGCGTCGTAGAGCGACACCGTCCACCGGCAGCTATCTTGGCCGAAAGGACCACGCTGTTTGGTCTACAGTGCATCCAGAGTACTCCGCCCGCTCAACAACCCATTCTATCTCGAGCATCCCGCCATCGCTGGTCAGCCCTACACCTTACACGAGACACGCCACACAGTAAGTGATAATAAAAATAGTTGCGAAAAATTGAAATCGCGGTGCAGTGTTTCTTTGGTCCCTGGTCAGCAGCATAGCGAAGAGGAAAAAGAGGTGGTTGTAACCCGCCCCAAATGACTTACGTGGCCGTGACCAGAAATCAGAGGTACCTCGGTGGTGAAGCCCTTTTGGCCTCCTTGACCGGCGTCAGCGTACGTCAATAAGTGTCAGCGGCGCCATGATGTAAAAAACCCGACTTAATCCACCTACAGTGAATGGAACCCTTCTTACACCTTTGAAAGGTTATGGGTGCACTGCATATTACAATTTCTATGCATGAACATGAACTTTAATTGGATAACAAATAAACGAAATTTTATGCTCGAAAAAAAGTTCGAATCTTTAGTTGGTAATTTTTTTTTCGGATTTCAGAGATATCAGCAGGATCCAATATCCGATTGAAAAAAAAAATCATTTCATGTCAATATTTTAGCTTCCGCTTATAGTTAAGAGAGCTCAATCAGATAGCAAACTATTGAGATCTTGAAGGGGCTCTATCTTGTAACATACACATTTTATATCTAGTTCTTTGATCTGAGTTGATAGGTATGCGATTATGGTAATAGTAAAAGGGGAAAAAAAGTTTTATGAAATTAATATTTATTATTTTTACAAATAAAATAATTCAAGCAGCACCAAGACACAAGTGAGAAAGTCGTATATCCATAAAAAGCGAAATAAGCATAAAGCAAACATTGGTCGCTAAGGAAACGCTAGTGATATTTTTTTATTGTTTTCAATATGAAAAAGCAAACATTGGTCGCTAAGGAAACACTAGTTATAATTTTTTATCGATTTCAATATAAAATATTATTTTCATCGATTTCAAAATAAAAAAGGGATATTTCTGGAAATTTAACAATTTTTAAAAAATACAAAAAGACTGCAGATTTGATTTGCCGCCTTAAATGGCAATATTACAGCTTCTGTTTAAGCCCAAAAGAGTTCAAATCGGGTCATAGACGGCTGAGATATTGGTGTGACAATTCTTCATTAGTAGTCTGAAAATATGTCTCATATCCGTGGTCCACGGACGGTCCACGGACGGCTGAGATCTTGATGTGACATTTTTGTAACTCACACACATACGAACACACGTACACACGCACACACGCACACACACACACACACACACACACACATACATACATGTGCTCAGTTCGTCGAGCTGAGTTGATTGGTATATACGACTTGGGTCTCCGAGCCTCGGATAAAAAGTCGGTTTTTCAAGTGATCTTTATACCCTTCTTAGGATGTAAGAAGGGTAAAAATGGATGATTATCGAAGTTTCATGTACCTCTGATTTTTTTTTTCACAGAAAGTTAGGCAAGGTCACGAGAAATGAGGTACGGGGTGTTTAAAAATATGTCAACGGCGATTTTTTGAAAAAATACAAATAGTATGCCCAAAAAAGTATGAATGACCCACACAGAAATGGAATCTCTCAAATATGGGACAGTTGTGCTTGTAAGCTGCTGCGGTAACATGCAGTCGGAAATGAAATTCGCTCTGTATAAAGCCCTAGTTCATACGATAGCCTATTTCAGACATGAAGCGTGAACACTGTAAGAAGCAGGCCAGGAAGATATAGGGTTTTCAAGCAAAATGTTTTCAAGGGGCCCTCCTTAGCCGTGCGGTAAAACACGCGGCTACAAAGCAAGACCATGCTGAGGGTGGCTGGGTTCGATTCCCGGTGCCGGTCTAGGCAATTTTCGGATTGGAAATTGTCTCGACTTCCCTGGGCATAAAAGTATCGTCGTGTTAGCCTCATGATATACGAATGCAAAAATGGTAACCTGGCTTAGAAACCTCGCAGTTAATAACTGTAGAAGTGCTTAATGAACACTAAGCTGCGAGGCGGCTCTGTCCCAGTGTGGAGATGTAATGCCAATAAGAAGAAGAAAAAGAAGGAGTAAAATGTGCTGCGAACAGTATTCAGTGAGGTTCTTGTACATGGCGTGTGCCACAGTAATGATGAGACACTGTATTTAGAGGAAAATATTATGAATCCTTTAAAATATGGCAAACTTTTAAAGGGCTGGCCATAACAAAGGCTGTAAATAGATGATACTTGCTGAAAAAAAAGATTGTCAATGAAGCAAAAATAAAACAAATATCCGAAAACATACTTTAAAAACGCTTAACTCACAGAAAAAAAAACAAAATTTTAGAATCGTTTCCTATCTAAAAGATTGTTGCCGCTTGTCGTATACACCCCGTACCTAATTTCTAGTGGCCTTGCCTAACTTTTTGTGAAAAAAATCAGAGATAGATGAAACTTCGAAAATAATCAATTTTGGGGCGTTTTGGGGCCTCTTCTTCTAATTGCTTCATATCAGACGCATCGGAACATGCATGAGGGTTGCACTTGTAGGGTAATTTAAATTATGTCAGACTAAAGCTGGTGTGTGCCCTACACCGTACAGCAAATATTAAATATTAAATTTTCTCCTTTCTACTTGGTCCATAGCTGCACCATCGTCAACCACCACGCTACGGAGTTTATCACCTGACCGAAACTTGTTCGTACTTTTTGTATTTTACACAGATTAACCAAATCTAACTGATTGAATGTTCCAATGGCTTGTCGTGTTGGAGTCAAGTCTGATTAATAAGTACATTGGTCGTCGAACATTTAGTTTGAGGAACAATAGCAACAACATTGAAGATCTGGCATGACTTTTCTGGCTTTCAATGCTTGCAATATCCGTAAATAATTTCTGACCTCTTACTGTGAGATTGGTTCTGCATACAATTCCATTTGAATCCTTTCATTTTATTTCTCATCGAAATTAGATGTTTACCGAAATAAACGATGTTTTGTTTGGTGTGTTTGCCAGTGGATAACGACAGGTCGGCAGACCGAGAAAGCAGCGAAACAACAACTCATTGATGACCACTGACAGTCAGCGATTCTTTTTTTGCGTACATGCGGATATGGATGTCAATCTAGGGAGCAGGTTCCAAAAAAGGAAGGATGAAAAATCTTTTGAAATAATGTCCGGGACCCGACGAGCTGAAATTTTGAAAGGGCAAAACGCCCGAAAGGAACTTCTGGAACTACACGGAAACAAATGCACACCCATAAAAAATCATGAAATCATAAATCATGCCAGTTCATGAAATCATGATTATAATTCATGATTTCAGGAAGATTATTCATGGTACTACGCAATCTTCAACAGTCGACAAAATGCATAACCGGTTATACTTCGAACACTCCCTTCCCAAGAAATGAGAACGGCTGGACTCTCACTCAGTGTACTCGAGTTCAAAACCCCTGTCGAACTTTTTTTTATTTTTCGATCTCAACAACCAAGTCGTAACGTAATGCATTGGTTGCGTTACGCGAAAATAAATCATGAAATCATGATTTTTATTCATGGTGTATTTTCATAAAATGAAAACGTGTTGGATTCATGAAATCATGAATTATTTTCTCATTTCCGGGAACGAATTTTTACCCGTGTATGACTGAAAAGTCGCCCTTTCTTTCGAGTTCGTTATCCAGTAGTTAAGAGGATGATTTCTTTCCTTAGACGCGCACTTGGAGTTTTCGAAAGGAAAGTGCTGCGTACCATCTAAGGTGGGGTGCAGATGGTGGACGGTACGTGGAGGAGCCGAATAAACCACGAGTTGCATGAGCTGCTGGGAGAACCATCCATCGTTTAAGGGTATGCGATAACACACTTTTATCTAACGAAACGAAACGAAACGAAATATAAAATGTCTATGTTGATTCGAAACGGAACGAAACGAAAAATAGATTTACTTTCGAGACCTCGAAACGATACGAAATCAAGGTCCATTTAATTCGAAATTTTACGGAACGAAACGAAATTTAATTTTTTTCCGCGGAATTTTTATTGAATTATATGATTTCATTTTCTCGAAGTTAAAAAACGGTTTTGTGACCAATAGCGTTATAGTAACAGAAGAAGCAGGCAGTGATAAACCGCCGCGTTTCCGTTTATATATCACTAGCAGACCCGTCGAACGAAGACAGCACAAACGTCAAAACTTCTAGAGCGGGAAGGAGTCTCGAACCATTATATAACCATTTCTTATCTTTAAAAAGCTCCATATGCCGGATTTGGTTCCATTTGCTTGATTCGTTTTCGTTTGATTTCTATGTTGTTTAATTTCTATGTTTAATTACTATGGGACCCTCCCTCCTTCTAGAGCGGGGAGGAGTCTCAACCTGTCATAGAAACATTTCTTGTCATCAAAAACTCTCATATGCCACATTTGGTTCCATTTGCTTGATTAGTTCCTGACTTATGTAAATATTTGTGTTTCATTTGTATGGAAACCCCCTTTTCCAAATAGGGGAGGTCTTGAACCATCTTATGAGCTTTTCCTGGCCCGAGAAGCTTCTGTATACAAAATTTCAGGCCGATCGGCCGATCAATAGTTTCCAAATCTACCTATAAGGGTCAGACAGACAGAAATTATTTTGTAAGTATATAGAAGAAGATACCACACCAGTATTTGTATCGCTTTCAAAGAAATTCAGCGTGGAGCGTGTGCTCCCGAATTTGATCTATTTTATATCAGTTCAGTTTTATATTAGTAAGGCTAGCCTGCATATACACTGCCATCAGTTGGAAAAATCATGGAAAATGATAGAATCGACTATTTTTATTATTTTATTTGTGTGCGAAGCAGAGCATAAAATATTCACTTTCATGAAGCACATTCACTCCGACTTTTGACATTCGTGTTTTGATTATTCAAAACATAGAATGACTTACTCAGTTTACTTCTTCATATATTCATTCAATTGATTACCACTGAGTATGGTAGCTGCGCTCGAAAAAAATATAATTAGCCTTGATTATATTGACATTTGACGCTAAAAATGCCCCTCAATTGAAGGCCGGGATTAGATCTATGCGTGTATTTATTTAAATCATCAAAAATGTGTTCAGTTTTACGATTATTTAATAATTAGTGATATTCAAATAAATACTCACTGACCCATATTCATTCTAAAAATTGACGGTGCAGAGCCGAATATGAATATGTTTAGAAGTGAATTGACAAAGAAGGCCGATGGGCTTCATAAAAAATAATCGAATATTTACAGCTCTGGTGCGAAGCACATCATGAATGTAATTCAAAGATAAAAGCGACCAGGCCTACTGTGCAGCGTTTTCGGAGAAGTTCAGTGAAAATCAATTCATAATTTGATTTCACATTCAAGCCATAGAACGGGGACATACCAACCCCTCTCTTCAAAATATTAAGTAACTAGTCGACCCGGCAGACGTTGTCCTGCATAGTAGGCGAAAATGTTGTTGTTAACTGCCCATGCGAAATTTCAATACGATTCTTAATTTTAGTTTCACACGATTTACTCAAACTTTTTTTCGCATGAGGAAATATCATATAAACCCGTCGGAAACGATAACGAACATATTTGCTGAAGGGTTGAAGAAATTCCATCCAGCCATTTTCGAGTTATGCGGATACGAACACAGACCATTTCATTTTTATATATGTAGATGACTAAAAATAATTGATAATATCATACATTTGCTCACTTGACAAATCCTTTGCAACTTTCTAAAAAGCACAAAGATAACAATTTCTGATTGTATTTCAGAAATGTGATAGCAAAGTTTTCATGGCAGCATCGGCAGTTTACCAGGTATAGAGAAATAATTTTGAGAAGTAATTAAAGAAATGTACCAAAAGGCAATTATTTTACTCCAAATTCAAACTTTCTATAGGAGACTCGGGAACCCAACAATCAGTTCGACGAACTGAGCTATTGTCTGTTTTCCCTTGTAGGCTAGATGTACCAGTTGTGGGTATAGCACCAGTTGTCGCACTAGTGCTATATTTGCCAAATGGCCAAATAAATCACCGCAAACCAAGTTCATATCGATAAAGCATATTCATATGATACGATAACATCTTTGATCTCCTCCAAAACAAGCAAAGGATAATTGTAAAAATTGATTTTGCTTAATTTTTGACGTCCTTTGCACCAGTTGTCGCACTAGTGGTCCCAATTTGGCCAGTCCCATAAGAAAACAATGGGATTTGCCAAATAAGGAACCAAAATTAAGAATAGTGCCACAACTGGTGCATGCGTTCCTATTATGGATTAATCAATTATGAGGATAATAATTACTTTTATTATGGTTTTCACAGCTGTTCTAAGGAGCAGGAAGTAAAACCTTTCGCATGATATATAAAGTCCACCCACATGCCTTTTACTTATTTTTTTTAAATAGTTGTTCTTACGTATGGCGACAATTGGTACACCCACCCTATATGTGTTTCTGAATATGAGGCATTCAACAATTGTTGCAAAATTTTCATCAACCGGTTTTCTGGCAACAAATTGCATTCGATAGGGAACAGATCTTTGTTGATCACTATTGAATTTGGATACGATCGGCCATCGCGTTCAAAATTTATAGAGAAAATGGTGATTCGTATTGAACATGTTGGTGTTATAGTTAAATATGAAAAAAGAATATTTTTTCCATAGGGAAAAATTTACCTTTTATAGAGGAGTTGAGTAGCATATCGTACTAAGTAGGGTCGGTGTACCGGTAATAGTGGTATTAGTGACAGGTCCAAATTGTTTAATTCATATCTATTGATAGGAATATATTTCCTGCCATGTAAATATATTGGCAGAAAGCTGTTCTTCTCTACTTTTCAGGAAAAATATTATTGATTCTTCAAAATACTGTTTTCTTTTCAAAATCGCTTCCTCCATTAACTGGTACATGGACAAGTAATAGTGGTACTAGCTAACTTCTGTTCCAATAATAGTGAATCGCATTGGTTTCTTATGGGATTCACTATTATAGGAACGCCTCACTATTATTGGTGCAAGGGAGCAAAAACGTTAAGGAAAAATGATGTTTTTCGATATTTTTCCGGAAAATTTGTAAACTTTTTCGCACACATTTACCTTTTTTGAGCAAGCGCTATGTTATGAAGTAATTTGTAAAAATTAAAATGCACTAAATCTAGCGAAAATCGAGTTTCCACTATTACTGGCACAGCCACCCTAATTCGATTTTTTTTCAAACAACAATACTCAATCTACCTTCATATTGGGTGCTGCAATTAGAGCCGCTTTTCTGCTCTCAAGCGAGTAGAGGGATATTTTGAAATCACTCCTATAAGCAAAATTATTTTGCAGAATTTCTCATGCTGTATGAGATCGCACAAATGTGCGAGACTCTACATGATTTTACGATGGTTTACGTCTATTCCTGCTCCAAACAGCTGCTGAATCTCGTGAAAATTCGTAACGAGTGATTTTTAGTCGCATTCCTACTAATTTTCCACTCGAAATATAATGTGAAAATATTTGTTACAAATAATACAAAACTCAAACTAAGTTTATTTTTATTTTTTCCCCAAATAATAACAAAAAACGTTTGGCTCCGGCACAATAGAGAGCTTTAGCTTCAGTTTGACAACCAAATCGATTCTATTCGCACCACCCAGCCTTCATATATTGTACCGCGTGTAAAAAATCTATTCCTGCGCTTATTTCCAATCGCAATCAAAAATAAGAGCCAGTTAGTCGCCTAAGAAGGACATATCTTCAGAAAAAAGCTACTTTGATATTTTTGAAAATCATAGGTAAGACACCCAGAAATCGTTTCACCCCAGTTTTCGCCCACCAGTTTGGAAATATTCATTTCTCGACAACTAGTTGTTGGAAACAGTTAAAGATCAAGTTGATTGATAATTGTGTGGAAAAAAATAGAGCTTTATCTGTTTCCAACAACTAGTTTTCGAGAAATGTAGATTTTGAAATTGGTGGGCGCAAACTGGGATGAGGGCGATTTCTGGGTGTCTTTCCCTAATTTGGCAGGCACGTGGTTGATTATGGCAGTGAATGCTTTGATAGCACGTGATATTTGTACTGCGGATAAATTTTGCTTATCTATGAGACCCTTGGAAGATGATTACGATAGCTGTAATTTTGTTGGCATACTAACAGCGTAAAACTTAGAACCAAAGCTAAACCCGATCAAGAATGCATAACAAAATTATAACAAGGGGAGTTATTTATTTCAGAAAAATAATGTAACAAAATGTGTAATAAAATTGGCTGGTTAGTTGTTAAAATAACAAAAAATATATCAAAATTCCCTCTAGCCGTAACATAATTATATCAGAGGTTGTTACCTTTATTTCAACATTATAACAACCGTTGATATGATTATTAGATACAAAAATCTACTTTCATGGTAATTGCCTACTTCACGTATAAAAATGTTGTACGCTACAACGCCGGATTTCCATCCATAATGTAGGCAATTAACTTTGTACTAGCTATAAACATCGAACATAGATTCAAGTTATACTGGAGGTGATTACCTCCGCTTTTTTTCCAATATCAAAATATGTAGGCAATTATTTTGTGTAAATATACATAACTAATGTTGTTATAATTTTGATATGAAATAAAGCTGGCCGAAGATACATTTTTATCGAATTATCTAATTATAACACACGTTGTTTTAAATAACAACCATTGATAGAATTGAGTTATAATTTTGTTATGGATTCCTGATCGGGAAGCGCCAGCTGACCAAACTCTTATTATGTAAATAGATGACCAACAAATCTTAATGCATTCTACAACGCAGCGAAGATGAAAAATTGTCTTTCGTGTTTCAAGCATCATGTATTTTGAGATGTGTGCCCCCGAAAGCGTGGGGTGGATTTGAAGTTGGATTCTAGCGGGCTTCGCTCTAAAGTACGCTTTCAATTCAGTGCAAGAAACAGTTGCTATGGACAGTATGAGGTGGAGGCAAAACATATTCTTGCATATAAACAATAAAGAATGATCCATGAAAAAATGATAAAGATTCGTAAACAAGACCTGATTGTTCCATAAAACACTGCCATAAATCGCTAGAATAGTGCGGGAGCCTCCAATTTTGCTTTTTGTTTTCCTAAAAGCCTTCTTAACTTAAACCTGGTTTGAGGCCTAAACGGAGGTGAACAAATCGGCCTTTAAAAGGAAAGAGGCGCTAGAAAAAGACTTCGTATCTTATTACATTTACACTCTAAGCCTGATGTCTCAAATATTAGGCCCATATCCTAAAAATTGAGTTAAAGATACTTTTTGGGATCTCCAGTAGCCTTGCGAGCAAAGGTGTAGGATTGTCAATCCGGGAATGGCGTCGATTCTCGGTTCGGTCTAGGATGCTTTCGGGTTGGAAACATTTTCGACACCCTGGGAATAGTGTATCCATTGTACTTGCCATACAAGATACATATTCATACAATGGCGGGCATAGAAAAGCTTTTAATTAATAACTGAGGAAATGCTAATAGAATACTAAGTTGAAAATCAGGCCAGGCCCCATTTGGAATGTAGAGCCATCAAAGAAAAACATACTTCTTGTTTTCTGTCAAATATTTCTAACAAAACACTGAAGACGTTTTATAGAAAAAAAACCAAATATGTATTTGTAAATCCAGAATGGGGTTACGTAGTAGGCGTTAGTAGAAAAATTTGCATAACATAAAGTTTTGAAAACAGTTTTTTTTTTTGCTAGTTCAGCGGCGCAGCCGAAAATTTTGATAATATAAAGTATGGTATAAGTTTAAATTTGTTTCGAAATTCCGCGAAATTCCGTAAAATTTCGTTAGAAGCTAGTTTTTTTCAGCGAAATTTTTGGAATTTAACGAAACGAAACGAAATCAAGAAATCAGATTTCGCCATGCTTAAATTCCGCGAAATTCCGCGGAATTTCGTTTCGAACCACCTAAAACGAAATTTTTCGAAATACCGCATATGCCTACCATCGTTCACACCGCGAAAATCGGACGACTGCGGTGGGCCGGGCACGTAGCCAGAATGTCGGACAGAAACCCGGTGGAAATGGTTCTTAACAACGATCGACGGGCACAAGAAGGCGAGGCTCGCAGCGGGCAAGGTGGATCGATCAGGTGGAAGATGACTTGCGGACCCTCCGTAGACTGCGTGGTTGGCGACGTGGAGCCATGGACCGAGCCGAATAGAAAAGACTCTTATATACCACTCAGGCCACATCGGCCTTAGTCTGAAAAAATAATAATAATTATTTCCTTAGACTATCGCGGTTGGACCATAGCTAAATGGTAGTCAAGTTCCTCTTGGCTATGCGGTACGATCTCTAAAATCTTTGACATTTGGAAGGTTAAGTATAAATGTGAATATTGAATAAATACAATTATTTATTGTACGAATTAAAAAAAAAATCATCATGAAAAAAAATAAGGAAATGGTACATATCTTACCGAAGTGTATTCAGATAAAATATTCTAACACAATATTTTTTTTTCAAAACAATCATGGATATGCAGAGGTATACTCGGTTTCTAGTAGCAACGAAAGTCGGACTAACAATCTTTCCCTTCCTATATAACCGTAAGGACGCACATTGAGAATGGATAGCTACCACAAGCCCCGTTTATTTGGTTCTTTGTACAGCTTTACAAGTTCTAGTCAATCACGAAGTAGCAACTACAAATTCTTATGATCGTGCTAATGCCCATGTCTGTCGGTCGGTATTCAGAGTTGATTTAGCCAAGGGCTGCATCACTTGAAAATTGTATTGCGTGATCTCTCGAGGTATTTGATTTCCACACGAAGTTGAATAAAACATGCTCTTTCTTCTAACGAGAAACCCCACTAAACGTTTCCTTGACCTTGAGATAAAAGAACAACAATAAGAATTCACAACCAACCAAAACGACAAACGCTCAGAAAATATATAATTGCCCTAATAAACCTTTCGTGGTAACAAAACATCAACGGGTGTCAGAAGTAGCAAAATGAGTGAATCTGATGAGACGCCATAAAAGCTCCTTTATTTTTATTTCATTCCTGTCCGAGAGATTGTACTTAATTATAGCTTCGAAACAACTGTGTTCGTTAAAAATATGCTTAAAATATTCGTCGTAACCCACGAGAATGGCCGTGGGAAAATGTGAAATAGGTTTTTGTTTGGAGTCTCAAGCGATTGCGTGACTAATTTATCGCGTTAGAGCGTGGCTTCTGGAACGGGTGGCATATATTGTTCGAAATGGGCGAATATATACTTAATCTTTCACGGGCAAGGGTTTATGATGTTTTTATGTGAGCCTCGATGGGTGTTAAGCAAGTCCACAGTAAAAGCCATATGTACTGGCTTCTTCTATTTTGATGATTTAATTTGGTTGCATCATTACAAAATGTTGGTCGAAACTTTCTCCCCGAACGTTATGGAACTGGAATAATTGATCACGATTTATGCATTTGGAGGAAGTTAATAATTTAAGGGCCGTACACATGAGAAAGGTCAACCGTATAACTGTAAAAACGGGAACAGGGCCCTAAGTTACATTTCTCTGAAATTTCTTCAGGAGCTCCTTTTGAAATTCTTTCAGTAGTTTCTTCCCCTACACCCAGAAAGATGGACATTTTTTTTTCTACCCGTCAAAATCCTAAACCCAACTCTGTAAACTGGTCATATCTGTAGCAATCAGACGGCTTTTCTCGAAAGGCTAATTGGAGAAGTAGGCATTGCAAGATAAAATCTATGAGAAAAAATCGAGCCAGAAGCAATATGAGCTTGTTACCTATTATACCCTGTTATACCTAGTCGTTAATCAAACTCAATGGAAAATTGAGCATGATGATGCTTGTTTTTTGCATGCATGTTGAGCACTACCGAGGAACGTTTATATTTTAAAATAAGCTTCCGAAACAAAAGAAAAACTTATATAGACGACCAAAATTTTGCTTTGCATTGATTTGGTAGATATTCGTGTTCAAATATTCTAAGACTTCTTAAAAACTTCCTAAGCTCAGGCATTCATAAATACACTTAGATTAGAACAATCATACACAGTAGGTAAATAATCCCTTTTACATGTCAACGTAACCAACAGATCACTGTATATTACTTTTAATAGCTGTGTCATTTTCCGCATGCCTAATTAAATATTTATTCAATTGTGACAATGAATAATTCATACCACCACTTAGCAGTCTCATCATACCTAACCATTGCCATCCCATCACAATTGGAGTGGGGCGAAGGGCGAGGCCGAACCAGCAAACATGAATCAAGTGACTGGTGTCTGGCGAATACAAACGACGAATACTAGACAAGGGAATACACATCGTTTGCCACGACACTTTATCCATCAGCTGAAGAGCAATAAAATGATATGTTTTCTCAACCTCATCCTTCCTCTAACGGGCCGGATCGTTTAGAAGGAGGCCTCCCGGGAGCCATCCACAAACGCACGCACAAACTAGCTGAGCCCCAAAAAAACGAAGCCGAAAATTTGCATATAGGGTTTCTCACCCCATTCCCGGCCTAACATGCGCACGACTGCATTATTTAATTGATATTTATGACTAGGGGCAAATTTTCTGAATTTTGTGGGCCGTGTAATATTGCGATGGGGTTCACCTCTGCTTCAAAAATAGTTATTCTTGCTAAACACCGCTTGAAAAAGCTTTTATTTGATTTAAATTAACATGGTGCAGCACTCATTTCAGTCATAGGCGATTTCTTATCCGGCATACCCGAACTCTCATCGGCATACGCAATATTTTACTCAATCTCTCAACATCTTACTCTCATTCTCTCTCTCGGGACGGTAGAAAATGCGACGTAAACAAAAATATGCACGTTCCACGACAACAAGATGCCAGATGGTATTATTCATAATCATTTTTATTTGGTTGAGAAGATATATTTACTCATCCAAATTTCTTCCAAACACTTAAAACAATATCTTTTCCACCTTTTGAAATCGAGAGAATTATAAATAACATGATAGCGTCAACGTATTAGACAGTTTTCCTATTAACGATGAAGGATTATCTTCATACTAAAATAAGACTTATGGCCTTTTGGCAGCACTGTACAGCTAGAAGTTCTTGGGCCGAGGTGATTTTTTGTTCGGTTTGAGGATACATTTTTAAATGTATTCCAATATGTTTATACAAAATCTAGTGATACGAACAATTACATAAGATTGAAGTGCGTGAGTTTAGCATTATTGTGTGTTGATAAACAGCCTGAAGCAATGGTTTTATCGTGCACTGTGACGATTTTCAGGTAGGTGTTTATTTGATGATACCGTTTTGTAAAGGTGGAAAGAATCACTCCGGCTCAGTGGTGTTGCAACGAAGAGCAAAAGTTTGAAATCTACATTTTTATTTTCTATAATTGGATCGATTAGGAGTGAAATAAATGGTTGAAAAATATTGAGTATTGTGCGAGATAAATAGGAGACTTTTTTAAAATGATCAATCATAAACCTACGGCTACTAAACAGTATAAATCATTAGCTTTCTGTGCAGTGAGCCGGGAATGGGGTCCATAGGCCCAAGTAGTGATTTACCCTATTCGTGTCATCGTGTCATCGTAGTCGAGTGATTCGCCCTTAAATCTCATGCTTTTTTCTTGCAGTGGTTTTTTTACTGTTCCATTCAGGGAATGGATCTATAGGAAGACATTTCAAAAGACAAATTCATCCACATTTTCAGAGAAAAAAACAAAACAAAATGGAAAAATAAATTCTAGCATCTGAGCTATGCAGTTCTCGCAATTACAAATCGATTATCACCAACAGTGACATCCACATAGAGCAATTGATAGGTCATTTCGAAATCGACATATCAGATATTTGAATACGTACCGGCTTTGATTACGAACTGGGACCATCGATTAGATCCGAAACGACTTCAACTCTCGGGCACCACAATCATCCAAACGAAGATACATCCAATCAAAATGTTCGACATCTGAACGAAGGCATGGGCACTGAGGAAAGTTTTTGCATTTCCACTGTACCACCTCGGGGTCCTACGAGAGAACACGCTGGGAAGGTGGAATTTACAATAGAATAGCTGCCTATCTCTCTGTGGGTAGAAGTGTCGCATAATAATGGGAAGATATTTACATTTGCTGTTACATGCAAATGAAAGCCATCGAAGAAATAGCAAAAGTTAGCTTTTGATTACAACGCTCGGAAGGGGTACGTACAACTAGGATATTGGTTCTAAGTAGCGGTACAACTTCTCGAGATACTTTAGCACAGTTTTGGAATGTTTTTAATTTTATGTCACACGAGTATAATCAAGCATTGGCAATGTAGAACGTGTTTATCCCCATGAATATTTGAGGTAAATTCGTTTCGATTTGAAGTTGCAACAAAGGCTCTCTGAGAAACATGTAATTTAATTTTACAGATGAGCGATACTCTGAAAATTGTTGTTGTTATTGTCGTATCTACATCCAAAAAAACAAATCTGACAATTATTGTATAAAATCTTGGCATATACAAATCTGTAAAATTTTTATACAGATATTGTATTAAAATAATACAAATCTGTATAATGTCAATACAACAATTGTATTAAAATCTTCCGAAATTGTATATGCCCAATACAGTTTCTGAAAGGTTCTTATGCAGAACTGTATTAAAATCTGCCATCCGCTGGTTGGGTGATACTTCTTGTAGCGAAACAGCGGGGCAGTATAGTCACCTTTTTTCCGTTATTTAGGACACTAGTAAGACATTCAATTTATTTTAATGCTATGACTATTTTACAATTATTTAACACGGTTTGCTTCTAAAGCCCGTCACTGTTTCTTCACCAATGAATAATTTTTCACGATCTTGAAATTACCGCCTCCTTTGATTTGTTTGCAACCATTGCCAAGGAAACGTCCTTGTTCATGGTGGCGTCGGGGCATCAGTAGTACCCGAATAAAAACTACTGTTGGTAACATTCTCCGGGCTTGAAACCGAGTTGATGTCCTGTAGTAGTATAATCCAGCTAACAGCCCTCTTGAGTGATGATCTTGATGTCTTTATCGACGCTGTTCTAATTTTTCCTTCGTACACTTTTTCTATTATTCCTTTCAACCAAATACCTCGATGAAAGTTTTCGTCCACAATCATTATCAAATCGCCGATGCGGTACTCATTGTAATCCCGATTGTCTGGCCACTTGCGATTCCCAATCAATAAGACGTATATCAATAGGATGTATATCCTAATATATAGGATGTTTGGACGATAGGATGTTGTCCATCTGCGCCAAAAACTATTCGCGTAGATCTGTGAATGCTTATAAGCATCACGACTGTCCAGGTCTGTTTCGTCGAAATCGGGGTCGAACTGAATGAAATTGCTCCGCCCTCGCAGTAGCATGTTCAGCATCAGAGGTTCAACGTCCTGTGGGTTATCTGAAACATGCGTGAGCGACCAACTTTCATGCCTTCACATAGTGCAGCTCGCATCACCAAATCCGTTGAATGTCTCTCTCGAAGCATTGCATGTAGTC
Organism: Armigeres subalbatus; assembly: GCF_024139115.2. Lineage (NCBI taxonomy): Eukaryota > Metazoa > Arthropoda > Insecta > Diptera > Culicidae > Armigeres > Armigeres subalbatus. The sequence continues at coordinate 12,987,385 of NC_085141.1, forward strand.
CATTTTTTCCTGAGCGCACTAACCGCTCCCAACAAGCTTCAAAATGCGGAGCATCAGGTAGAATGAGCTTCTGTACTACACCTCTCATAAAACATTCTCTTCATTGCTTTGTAAAATCATGAAGTTTGAGGTGCCGCACGACCTATTTTGAATTAATTTAGAAAATGGACATTCCGTTGGTCCCCGGATTGTGGCCGATGTGGCCGGAATGAATCCGAGTGGGCCAGGAACCCTAAAAATATCATTCCCATCATTGGTTTGAAAAATCATTAAGTTTGAGGTGTCGCACGACCTATTTTCAATCAATTTAGAAGGTCCTTAGATCCGAAGGTCCGTAGGTCCTCCGGATTGTGGGCGGAATGGATTCGAGTGGGCCAGGAACCCTAAAAATATCATTCCCATCATTGCTTTGTAAAATCATGAAGCTTGAGGTGTCACACGACCTATTTTGAATCAATTTAGAAAATGGCCATTCCGTAGGTCCTCCGGATTGTGGCCGGAATGGATCCGAGTGGGCCAGGAACCCTGAAAAAAAAACATTCTCTTCATTGCTTTGTAAAATCATGAAGTTTGAGGTGCCGCACGACCTATTTTGAATCAATTTAGAAAATGGCCATTCCGTAGGTCCTCCGGATTGTGGCCGGAATGGATCCGAGTGGGCCAGGAACCCTGAAAAAAAAACATTCTCTTCATTGCTTTGTAAAATCATGAAGTTTGAGGTGCCGCACGACCTATTTTGAATCAATTTAGAAAATGGCCATTCCGTTGGTCCCCGGATTGTGGCCGGAATGGATCCGAGTGGGCCAGGAACCCTGAAAATATCATTCCCATCATTGCTTTGTAGAATCATGAAGCTTGAGGTGTCGCACGACCTATTTTGAATCAATTTAGAAAATGGCAATTCCGTAGGTCCTCCGGATTGTGGCCGGAATGGATCCGAGTGGGCCAGGAACCCTGAAAAAAAAAACATTCTCTTCATTGCTTTGTAAAATCATGAAGTTTGAGGAGTCGCACGAACTATTTTGAATCAATTTAGAAAATAGCCATTCCGATGAGCTCGGTGGTCTAGTGGCTACCACTTCTGCCTTATAAGCAGGAGGTCGTGGGTTCAATTCCAGGCTCGTCCCTTTCCTACTTTGTATTTCTATCTTAGTTCTTTCTGTGTTTCACGTTCTACCAGAACGATTCCTACTGTTAAAACCTTCAACACTAACAATCCAAAAACCTCCCGTGGCACCTATGAGAGGTCGTAGAGTTCTCTGCATCTTTCTTAAGTAGGTGTCCAACTAAGCATCCTTCCCCTTCCTCAGCATTCGCAAGGACGTGGCCAGGACAGATCTCGACTATTGGAGAGTGCATTGCTTTCATCTAAGAGATTGCGATTAGTCCCAAATCAATATCTGTGGTAACGGATGAAAGTGTTTCTACTCTCATACAATAGTCTTGGCTTGTACCACCTACGAATTTGTGCGAAATGCTCAATGCTAATGCTAATGCTAATGCTAAATTTAGAAAATAGCCATTCCGTAGGTCCTCCGGATTGTGGGCGGAATGGATCCGAGTGGGCCAGGAACCCTGAAAATATCTTTGCTTTGTAAAATCATGAAGCTTGAGGTGTCGCACGACCTATTTTGAATCAATTTAGAAAATAGCCATTCCGTAGGTCCTCCGGATTGTGGGCGGAATGGATCCGAGTGGGCCAGGAACCCTGAAAAAAAAAACATTCTCTTCATTGCTTTGTAAAATTATGAAGTTTGAGGTGTCGCACGACTTATTTTGAATTAATTTAGAAAATGACCATTCCGTTGGTCCCCGGATTGTGACCGATGTGGCCGGATTGAATCCGAGTGGGCCAGGAACCCCAAAAATATCATTCCCATCATTGCTTTGTGAAATCATGAAGTTTGAAGTTTCGCATAACCTGCTTTGGCCTAAAATTGTTCCGGGGAAAACTGACCCAAATGGAATCTGAAATAATTCTGAAACCGTACTATGGATAGCCTCGAAACTAGTTTTAAAACCTTGATGTGCGTTAGCAATGTGAAACGTACGAACTAACAGTGTCAAAAAAGGATGATTGTTCGGAAGGGTGGCGTGGTTGTTGATATTAAACGACTTGATGCCTTGAGTCTTATGAGTCTTACTTGGGTGCTCTCTCTAACACACTCTCTTACCCACATTGACACTTTTTTTTTAGTCTTTATTAAGGTGTTTTTTTAATCTACAGACTAAGTTCAACACCGGATGAAAGGGAGCTTGAGGAAATCCCTTTGCGGGCCAACCTTGGGTTCCGCCGATGATGATAAAGCGGAGCTTCATTAAGGAGAGGGCCGGCCGGAGGGGCCGCCCTGCGTGCCAACCAAGGGCATCGCCAGTTGACATTTTAATATTTCTAATCTACTTAAATCTAACACTTTAAAAAACTTTGAATAATGGTAAGATGAAAATAGAAGGTTCACAGTTAAGACAATTAAAACAAAATGATGACACTACACAAAACCAAGTTAAAAGCGGGGTTTCCGAAGTGGATAGGGTCTTTTCCCGGTGTAGCTACTCCTGTGACGATTGATGTCCTGCTCTGCTTTCCTCCGAATGCTGCTTTCCGGTGGTTTCTTGTGGGTTTTAAATCCTGAGTGCGCTGTTCTCCGGTGATGCCCATTTGGGATGGGGGTATAGATTGGACTGCCATGTAAGTTCCCATTTTATCAGCCATTTTCTGCCTTATTCAATCCTTTAATTAAATTCAGCCCTTTCGTTTGAAAGGTTCGAATGCCATTTGGCAAAAATTCAGAGTCCGAATTTTTCGGAAGGGATCTTATTTTTCCCGAACGTGGGTAACTTTAGGTGGAAAAGGTGGTTCGATAACATGGCAGATGTCGTTGATGAAAAAAATGGCTGGGAACAAAGGAGGCTGAAACCCCCTCAGCTGAACTAAAAAGGGGGGTTCACTGAGGGGGTGGGACTTATATCCGAAGAAGGCCCGTTCGCCTTAGGCAGGGGTCCAAATCTAGATTGTATAGTACAGATCGGCATCCTTCAGGAAACAGAAGAGTGCAGCTGTCATAGCTTCATCGTCAGCTAGCGCATCCCGGATGCTAGCTGGAATGCCATAATGGTTCCTGGGGTGATCGAATTTCGGGCACCTACATACGAAATGCTCGACGCTGTTCCTAACCCCGCAATAATCACATTCCGACCGGAAAGGGCCCCCACCGAAGTTGTGGGAGATTCTGGTATGCCCGGTCCGGAGTCTGGATAAGATGGTTTGCTGTTTTTGCGAGGTCAGGTCGTGCCAGGGACCAGTGGTGCCTTCCTTCCTTAGGGGTAGGACATTGTTGCTATTCCAAGCCCGGGCCCAGTCCTGGCCGACGACCTTTTTGTCCATTTTTTAACGTCGGCCAGCGGGACCGAACGGGTATAGGGCAAGCCTTCATGCCCAACGCAGGCGAGGGCATCCTCTTCTACATTCCCCCTAATGCCGATATGACCAGGAATCCAAGCAAAGCAGGTATCTGGTGCCATACCTGCCAGGATTCCTTGGATTCACGGGTGCTTTGGTGTGTGGCTTTGGAGTGCGGCCACCACACTCGCCGAGTCCGTAAAGATCGCGATCGGTTTATCTGCTGGAAGGGTGGCGGCGACGAAAAAGGCTGCAGCTTCAGCGGAAAAGATACATTGCGACGGTAGGCTCTCGGACCTGGCTAGATTGTTACCAGAAACACCGAAACCTACCCCTCTGCTGGATACGGAACCATCGGTATACCGTACGGTATGATTCCGAAAGCGAGTACCCACGAGCCTAATAACCGACCTTCTAAGCTCCTCGGAGTTGTCGCCTCTCCGGAAGCGCGAGGCGATGGAGTTTTCGGTTCTGACGGGAGGCATTGACCAGCTTCTTGCTCCGTGCCAGTGGACCCGTGCCACTGGGGGGAGACCGGTGCCGGCCACGCTTCTGAGGATCCGGTCAGCCTCGTCGAGGAGAGGGATCCCGTACTCTCCAGATGTCACAGCTGCATAGGAGGCTGCCTTGCAGCAGATGGCCGTGAGGACTCTGTGCCGGAAAGGGATGATTCCGGCTTCGGCGCAGGCTGCTTCAGCTGGCGTAGAAGGAAGGAGACCGGAAGCCAGTCGGACGTACCTGTTGAAAACTGGGGACAGCACGCTAACGAGGTCCCTTCGAGCAGAGCAGGTCAGCTCTAATCCGTATAGCAGGCGACTATCGATGGTAGCTTGGCCTATGTTTAGCCTGGTGTACCGGTTGTTGGTCCGGTGTTTAGCGGCCAGAGTTTTCATTAGGCTGATTCGTGGTTTGCAGGCCACCTTCACAGCCCGGAAGTGTGGTAGGAAGGTGAGCCGCCGGTCGATGTCGACACCAAGAACACGGACGATTTTCCGGTTGGGAATGGGGTCGTGGCCAAGCCTAATGGGCGGGCCTCCAACTTGGTGGCGGCCATGGCAAACATGGCCCCGGATGCACTTACCCGCGTTCATGGTGAAACCAACGGATGTGGCCCAACGGTGGATTGCGCTAACCGCCGGCTGCGCTTTGATTCTGGTTCGTCCGGGGGTTCCGCCTACGACAACTAGATGGATGTCGTCAGCGTAGACGAATAGGTGGACGTTGGCCGGTAGTATGCCGAAGACCCCGTTCATTGCGATCAGGAAAAGGGTGACCGCAAGAACCGACCCTTGGGGGACCCCAGTTTCCTCGGCATACTCTCCGGATGCAGAGCCGCCAATGAGGACCGTAAAAGTCCTATCGGTCAAGAAATTTTTGATAAAGGCAAGCATGTTGCCGGTGATGCCCCATTCTAGTAGTTTGTTGAGGACCAGGGGTGTCCAGGTCCTGCTGAAAGCTTTGGCAATGTCCAGCGAAACCAGGTCAACATGCTTGCCTTCGTTGTACGCGCTCTGTAGCACACTGCCCAGGTTTGTAAAGTATGTGCTGGTGCCATACCCTGGGCGAAAGGCGTGCTGTTTGGAAGCCGAATCTTCCATCTGCTTCCAGTTTTTCACGCAGCCGGCGGTTGACCATCCTCTCCATGGTCTTACTTGCGCAGGAGGTGAGGGAGATCGGTCGAAACTAAGAGGGATCCCGACCCGTGGTGTGGTTTTTGGGGATGGGAATCACGTGGCTTTTCCTCCACTCGTCTGGGAAAGTGCGGTTCTCCCAAGTGTCGTTGACGAGTTTGAGGAGATGGGTTTTGGAGTCTGGAGGAAGCTGTTTCAGCATGGGATACCCCAACTCATCCGGGCCGGATGAGTTCCCATTGCACTTGGAGAGTGCATGGGCCAACTCACCTGCTGAGAAGGGTAGGTTCAAGAGGCAAGTGGGGGGGGGGGGTCCGCGGGAATAAGGGTGGCGCTGAGAGTCAAGTTTCGAGTGGAAATGGTGCTTCGGAAGTCAGCCGGGTACTGGGCTGTGGCTACCAGGGAGGCGAAGTATTCCCCGAGGGTGTTGGCAACTTGTGCGGGTTCTGAAATCGTTTGGTTGCCTTGGTCGAGGTGGATAGGCGTCGCCCTCGACTTACCACTTATGGCATTTACCCGTCTCCACAGATCGGCGATTGATTGGAAGGGGTTGATGCTGTCGACAAAGTCTTCCCACTGCTTAGATTTCACCTCCCTGATAATGATTTTGCACTGTCGATGCTTATCCTTGTAACAGTCCAGGGCGTCTGACCTGAGAGGGTGGTTGGGGCCGAGCTTCCTCAGAGCCCGCAAAGCTTTGCGTCTGGCTTTGACCGCGTGTCGAGTATCCTCGGACCACCATCTGAGTGCGCGACGGCCGGGATAGCCGCTGGACCGGGAAATGGTTTGCTGGGCAGCATCGAGGATCATGCTGGTAAAATCGGAGAATGACGAGGGGGGTTGGTCCGCGCAGGCAGTCGACATGGCGCGCTCGTACTCCTCCCAGTCCGCTTCGTCGTATTTCCAGCGGCGTCGCTTGATGTTCACAGGAGGGGGAGCGTTGGTGTAGATCTGCACCGGGTAGTGGTTGCTACCGTACAGATCAGTGCCGGCTTTCCAGGAGAAGCGTGGCAGAATGGACCTACTTACCGCGGAAACATCAATGAACACCCTGACACTCTTTCTGACGCACCATATGAGTCTTACTTGAATGCTCACCACTGACATACCATGTGCGTCTAACTTGGGTGCTCACCCTTTACGCACCATGTGAGACTAACTTGGATGCTCACCCTACCACCTGATTCACGCTCTAGCACACAAATCTGAGCCTTATTTGGGTGCTCACTCTAGCACACCCTGCCACTCCTCCTGACACACGCTCTGACACACCATGTGGGACTTACTTAGGTTCTCACTTCTGACATGCCATGCGAGTCTGACTTGGGTGTTCACTCTACTCACCTCTGCCATGCCTCGAGGTGTCGATAGCGATAGGTACCAACAGTTCTACGCTACGACCCTCCTACCTCGACATATGCAGTCCATACTAACACCTATGCGGTCACTCTTCTGCCATGTGACACTCTTACCTCGACATGTGCAAACCTCTCATTCACTTCCCGGCGCTCAGCCTGTTTTCGCTCTAAATAACTAACCAATCACAAGTTAGTCATGCTTGTCAACTGCTGCTCGGCGCGCCAGATTCTCTGCAAGCTGCAGGCAATCTGAGTGCTTGCAGTCGAAACTGCGTTCCACTTCTCCACCGCTTGGCACCTCTGGATAAGAGTATCCGGGGTTGTGTCCCGACCGCAAACGTCTAGCATAGCTCTTCTTTCGACGTCGAAACGAGAACATACGAACAGTATGTGCTCTGCAGTTTCGTCAAAACCTGGGCAGTCAGGGCAGACGGGGCTCACTGCCGGAAGCAGCCATGGCCTGACAGGAATAGTGTCAGCTGGAAGTGAACTTCCCCATGGGGTCTCCCCACCCAGCGCGATATGTTAGGTATCAGCCGGTGAGTCCACTAACCTTTAGAAGAGTTATCCCACTCGCGCTGCCATCTGGCAACCGAAGTCACCCTGATGCGTTCACGGGCTCCTTTGGTGCCATGTAGCTCGAAACACTCCTCGTCTTCCCTGATGACCAGCCCGACTGGCATCATGCTCGCAATCACGCAAGCTGCATCGCGTGATATCGTGCGGTAGGCAGATATCACTCTGAGACACATTGAGCTGGATAGCACCAGCTTCCGCAGGTACCTAATTACCCCCAGAGCTCTCGCCCAGGACGGGCCGCCGTACATAAGAATAGATGCAGCAGCACCTGCCAGTAGCCTACGTCTACTGGCACACACCTTGGAACTGTTGGACATCATCCTCGATAATGCCGCAACAGCAGTCGAAGCCCTCTTGCACGCGTAGTCGACATGGCTGGCGAAGGTCAGCTTGTCGTCTATTACGACCCCAAGGAGCTTCAAACTCCGCTTTGATGCGATCACGATTTCACCCACGTGAATCACTGCATATTGAACCGACTTGCAGTTGTTGACGATAACCACTTCCGTCTCATACTGAGCGAGCTGCAGGCCTCTAGCGCTCATCCAATGCGGTCAGTTCTACCTCGGAAATTGACTCCCCGTAGACCTCCATGGATACGTCATCAGTGAAACCGACGATCTTAACACCAGGAGGGAACTTTAGCTTCAGATCCCCGTCATACATAAGGTTCCATAGTACCGGGCCCAGTATTGAACCTTGCGGAACTCCTGCGGTAATAGGTACGCTTCTCTGACCGGCATCAGTCTCGTATAATAGTACACAGTTCTGGAAATAGCTTTCCAAAATCCGGTACAAGCCCACCGGCAGGCTAAGCCGCTGTAACGAGAGCGCGATGGCATCCCAGCTTGCGCTCTTGAATGCGTTCTGCACATCAAGTGTCACTAACTTTACCACCGAGTTAATAGCGTCCAACGCGGACTTACCCTTGCGAAACACAGCCTGTTGAGGATGATCCTCTCTAGCAAGTTGCCCGTCGTGTCTATAAGGCAGATTGGTCTATGCGCCGATGGGTCGCCCGGCGGCTTCCGGCCTTCGGCAAAAACACCAATTTCTGTCTTTTCCATCTTCCAGGGAATTTACAATCATCTAGGCATCTTTGCATAGCTAGCCTGAACATGTTCGGGTTCGCTATGATTGTTGCCTTGAGAGCGCTGTTCGGAACTCCATCAGACCCTGGAGCTTTGTTCGTTACCAGGGATTTGGCCACCGCGAGTAACTCTTCGTTCGTCACTGGAGCCACCATTTCGGCCGCACCCATATTGCCTTGTGGTGCTGGAGACCAGGGACTTGTGGCTCGAGACGGGAATAGTACCTCGATAATCCTCGACAACCTATCCGGGGACCGTTCAGGGGGTGAAGAGCTCTCTTTGGTCTTGGCCATCAATATCCTGTAGGCGTCACCCACGAATTCGCGTTGGCTCCTTCGCATAGGTTGTCGAAACACGCTCTCTTACTGCTCTTGATGGCCTTTTTAAAGGCCAGTTTCGCAGCTCGAAACACTTCACGGCGCTCCGCTCTTTCATCCACTTCCGCTCTTTAATCCTCGGTGCGGGCACGTTGCATCCTTCGTCTAGCCTTGAGGCAGGTTGATCGAAGGGCCATTTTTCGGCAGGGGTTTCCTCGGCATGGTGGCGTCACACGCGCGTGATAGGACAGCTACCAACGCATCCCCGCTTAGACCTTCAGTGTTGGCTTCCAGTCCCAGGGCCGCGGTGAAAACTTCGCTGTCGAAGTGATTGGTTCTGACAGGGATCCCCGGACCTCGGATGTTGCACGCCATTGTTGATCCTAACGCGAATTGCTAGATGATCACTAAGGGCTGTAACCCTCGTCCGCCCTCCAGTCCAAGTCTGGTGCCAGACCAGAACTGACAAACGTTACGTCAATCTATGACTCGACCCCGTTCCTTCTGAACGTGCTAGCGGAACCACCATTGACTAGCACTGCGTCGAGCTACGCTAGCGCCTCTAGTAATGCTTTTTATTTTTTTATTTTTATTTTTTTTTACAAGGGAGAATGCATTTACACACTAACCCAGTACACGTGCATTGTAGTTGCCAAACTACCACACGGAAGTGTACTGAAGTGTCGGACTCGACCATACCGGTAATACCGATTAAACTCCCTTGGGCTCCACCATCGTTTCCCCCAGGAACTACCTCGCAGTACTACTTCTGGGGGGATGGCAGTACTTAGCGTACTCGCTCATTATCGCTCACACAGGCACTCGTCCCACGCGAGACTGACTTGGGTGCTCGCACACCATTCACTCCATTTGAGTCTTACTTGGATGCTCTCCCGGGCGCTCCGCTGCCATGCCTCGAGGTGTCAATAGCGGTAACTGCCTGGGCCTACAGATATTACGCTACGACACTCCTGCCTCCTGAGCAGATCAATCACACCACTGCCGAAGCAGACCACACGCTACCCTGCCGAAGCAGGGACACTCCCCATGCACCACATGTGCACAACTGTAGGTGTGTGGGTACAACCCACTGCTACCCTGCCGCCGAAGCAACTTCTCCAAAGACCATTCGCTCCATGTGACCCTTTTTCGGGTGCTCACTCTAACACTCCACTGCAATGCCTCGAGGTGTCGATGGGTACCTCGACTCCTACCTCAGCATGTGCAGTCCATACTCAGACTTCTGCTGCGCTTCGAGGTGACAATAGCGGTGACACGCTATGACACTCCTGCCTCAGCACAACCAGATCACTCACTCCCTGCCGAAGCAGCTCACGCGCTACCCTACCGAAGTAGGGACACTCCCCAACTCACTCTAACACTCCACTGCCATGCCTCGAGGTGTCGATAGCGGTATGCAGGGACGAATCAACGATACTACGCTACGACACTCCTACCTTAGCATGTGCAGTCCATACTCAGACTTCTGCTGCGCTTCGAGGTGACAATAGCGGTGACGCGCTATGACACTCCTGCCTCAGCACAAACAGATCACTCACTCCCTGCCGAAGCAGCTCACGCGCTACCCTACCGAAGTAGGGACACTCCCCATGCCAATTGGCACTCCCTGGGCTTGTGCTTTTGAAGCGGCACACAGTCGCTTTGATAGAGTCTGCTTACGGGCACTTGTGGTTTTTTGGGAGGGATTTTAGCAGAGCCCACTGCTAAATCCCACCACGCCCTAGGCAGTTCTCCCTGACTCGCATGCTGTCCCTGCTGTCCCTGCTGCCCCCTAGTAATGCTTGACCCCTTCGATTGGTGCAGCGGCTGCCCCACTCCACTGCCCAAGCGTTAAAATCTCCTGCTATGACGACCGGCTTACGACCCACTAGGTCAGACGATAACCTATTTATCATCTGATTGAACTGTTCTAATGGCCACCTTAGTGGGGCATAGCAGCTACAATAGAACACACCATTGATCTAAGCTATCGCGACACCCTCAGCAGAGGAGTGTACCACCTCTTGGATCGGGGACCATCCCGTCGTGCAAATAGCCGCGTTGACGTTATTGAGAGGGACGTTTTCGAGAGGGACGTTGTACGGGTCGGACAGGAGGGCGACATCAGTCCTCGACTCCGAGACCGACTACAGTCGACCCTGCAAATTCGACCCTTCCCACCTTCCGAGGACATAGGGCGTGGTAAGGCCACCTGGAAAGCCGGCAATGCGCTGGCACGATACCATGGTGTTCTTCTAAAAAAGCGAGTCACGATGTTCGGTGCTGCAAGGACACGCAGCTAACCTCGAGGGTGCGTTGTGCATTGGCCCCCCTTTGAAGCATTACTTTCTGGTTGTACCGAAGGGACTATGGGCTTGGGAGCAATGGAAACGGTTTAGCGGGTCGGGGATGTAGTCCTGCCTCCCTCGTTTGCTGTTGGAGGTGGTCCCTAACCCCGCACTTCCTGGACAACCCGTGATGTCTGTTGACCAGATTCCCCCTCCATTGCTTAGGAAGAAAAAAAAAGACCGACTGCTACAACAGCTGCTGTGTTACTTGCACGGCTTATTCTTATTTTTCTCTCCGATGGGACACGAAGACCCACCCATAACGTGGTTACAGGCTTGCAACGACCTCACCTCGGCGTCGTCACCCAAGACCTCTTGGGCCAGCTTCCTGTAGTCAGTCCCAGTAACCTGCGCTCCGTGTTTCAGAACAAAAATCATTTCACCTGTCTTGGTTCGTCTGACGCTTCGCACGTCCTGACCCAGCGCCGAAAGCTTTTCGGCCGCCCGCATCGATTTATAGACTTCAGCGTACTTTGCCTTATCAGTTTTCACCAACAAGGCCTCGCCTCTGTCCTTAGCTTTCTTTGCGGGTCGAGATGCGTTCGACTTCCGCTTTGCCCTACATACCAGCTGCCAGGGATTTTCGGTCCCTTGTGCCGATGGCACAGGCTGGCTGGTACCCTCTTGCAGCCCGGCGACTTGCGCCTGATTGATGCCTTCGCCTTTTTGGGCCGAAAAGTCACCTTCTCGGGTCGACGCCCTTCGGGCTCCTCTGCACCCCGATCTGCTCCACCCAGACGACGTTTGGTCTTTACGGTTGCACGTTGTTTGGCATTGCTCTGAGCGCCTTCGCCGGATTGCTGCCTGAGCAGTTTCTGGTTAGGCGCAGTCTTTTCTTCATTAGTCGTCAAGGCGAAATCAATCGCCTCTTGGGCCATGGTTGCTCCTCCAAGGAAGGAGAACTTTCCACCCGCCTGATAAACGCATCCTGTTCTTGTCTTGCGACTCGAACAGCCTGGCGAAGCATCCGAAGGTTATGTTTCAGTTCCTTACTGATGTTCTGTCTTGCGTTCGCGAACTCGATGATATCATCGAGTTGCTCGGCGACCACCCAAATTGACTGTCTAGTGTCTATAAAACGTTCATTAGACTACGGCACGAAACCTGGACAATGAGCATGGAGGATCAAAGCAAACTTGGAACCTTTGAAAAAGAAGAGTTTGTGGACCATTAGTGAACATTTAGATGGGATGGTTTGATCGAAGCAATCGACGCGTGAAGATGTGTGTCTGACATGTCGCTAAAAGTTTTGTGAATTCCGTTTTTTTTTTTTCAATTATACTTAAATAGAATCTATTTACATAGTTAGTAAAGTGTGCTTAAAAATGTTATAAAATAATATTGGCATTGAGAGAAAGTGTGTTTGAGAAAGTGATCTGGTGTCAAAATCTTGCGTCGCTAGTCATTGGCGGAAAGGATAAATTTGGATGGCTGCATTTGACCTAAAAAAAAACTTTAAACTTCGTAGGAAACGGACGATGTTTCGCAAAGTTGGTGAGATCAAGCCATTTTATTAGTATTTTAGCTTTTCAAAATGCAATACTAGTGTTTTGCGGTGTTTTATGACAACCTTTATTTATGAAGCTGTTTCAATTCCAAGAAATTTCAGTTGTTGACAGCTGAGAGTTGACAGTACTGCATACAATCAATTCTTTACTTCCCAAAGAATTATCTAACATTTACTTATACAACTTCACGATATTGGGAAACACACTTTCACACCACTTCATACTTTCTTTGTCATTACAGATCATGTTGCACGGAGAAACTCGTTTAGTCATGGTTTTTCTTTGCTGTCTTTTCCACTTTGCTGTGGATTTTGCTCGTTTTGGGATGGTGAGTGGATATTCTCATTGGATCCAGAGGGTCCACTTGTTTTCCCGGAATGGGTGGGTTCTTGGTGGGGTGGGGATTCAGCGGAGGGGAAGTGTCCTTGGCTGGATGAACGAGTTTCCCCGTGTGAAGTTAATATAACAGTTGCATCTGTTCTAATTATATATTTATGAATATGAAGATAATATCCTATATAGGAAATATACTTATGATATAAATCCTCGACATTAATCAGGTATTCCGCAGCTCAAAGATAAGACATGTGGCCCCGGGCACGCCATGCGAAAGGCGTTGTCTTCCAGTCCACTACCTTAAATTGCCGGATAGAAACCCTTCATTGGGCTAATGAATGTTTGTGCCAGCCGCGCGTAATACGAATGCACGAATAACAACCTGGTTGAGAGATCTCCATGATCAACAACCCACAAGGCGGCAGTATTCCAGTTGTGGAATGTGATGCAAACAAAGACGATATGATATGATTTCATATCAAAATCAGATTTGTCTCACCAAAAGAATCATTTCTCATCTCATTTATTCATTCTATTAGGAACAAAGGTTAGATAACTGATGGTTTTGTTTCTTATTTTATGTTGTACACTACTAAGGAGAACAGACGACATTTGTGATTTGTATTTGCGAAGCTTGTTTTTACGTAGTTTATATTCTTACGAAATCAGTCAGCAGTTTCATGATTTTATTTTATGCGAAATACCATAAAAACAAGATAGTTTTTCGTAAGTATGATTGTGAAATGTTGATGTGGTTCATTAGTGAATAGATGCGCATCGCGCACACTTTCTTGCAGTTTTGTGGCCTTTGTAGGAGATGGGGTTTCTTCGTTAGAAACAAATAATAAACACAAGAAACAAATCAATCATCACTATAACTTATTTTATTTTCATTACTTTCTTTTTTTTTCTAATTTTTTTTTCACAACCGTAACAACCGTACTCAAACGCGTCATTCTCGAAACTGAATTCGCTCCTCCGCAACAATTCGCGCTACCCACCAATTGGATATCTCGCTCTCTCCTTCTCTCACAATGCTTCTATCAAAACGAACATTAGGACTGTTCAATGATTCGATTGTTATTGTTCGATTATTTATTATTTATCATTTATCATTATTTATTCCTACAGCCTTCTATGGTAATATGCGAGGCTGCAGAGCAAGACCGTGCTGAAGTTTTCGAAAGTTTATACACAAGATAAGAAAACCCCAAAATTCCAGGTCCCTACGAGTTATAGTTTACAGGTAAAAAAACGAGGTTTTTCTCTTCAAAATCTTGCTTCACTTCCTACCAATTTTTGAAGGTTTTTTTCTAAAACGATATCGAGGTTTATATATAGCATTATAAAGATAATTAAAAGAACTTTCATATTGTACTAACAAAGAGTCAGCCACTATTTTACCCGCATTGATATTTAGATATTTAGCTGGGGATCACATTTGGAATGTGTACTTTCAGATTCCCACGGAAAATCTTACGCAAAATTTTGAGAAAACGCGATTTAAAAAAAACTCGTTTGCTCCAAAACTTGTCTTTTTTTCCTTCATAGCAACTCAAATTTCAATATTTTACTATAACAAGCGTTCTTGCTTATTTGTTCTTGGTATTTTGCGAATAACAATTCGATGTCGCTTGGAAATTTATACATAGTTTTAATTAAAGAGTCGAAATATTAAGCCCTTTTCAAAAGTTAGTCGCGAAATGGCTGGAATTGTTATTTAACAACATTTCATTTTGTTAAGAAAATTATTTTGAGCTTTTTAGTGGAATGTCTTCACTTGTCATAGGACGGGTTTGTGCAGTCCCATTGGGTTCCACCACTTGGTTGTGTCTTGACAGATACGTGTTTCGACCTCAGCGGTGGGGCCGTCTTCGGTGTCTTGTACTTGACTTAAGTCGAGTCAAGTACAAGACACTGAGGACGGCCTTGCTGTTGGGGTCGAGATGCGTGTCTGTCGGGATACGGTTGAGTGGTGGAATTTCAATGGGATTGTGCAGGCTCGTCTTATGACAGGTGAACATTTCATTGCTATGAAAACATAAAAAACATCTTATAAGCTCGAAAAAGGAAGAAAATATTTTTGTCCGCTAGTTTGCTAAGGGGATACGGGATAGCGGGGCGGTAGTATCCCGATGGCTATGTGGTGTCAACGACGAAGAAAAATAAGATCACTCTATATTAAATATACAAAAATTGAATGGTTCGTCACAACATGTGTCGACGTACACTAGTGACACATATTTCTATCAGATTCACATAAGAACTTTCAGTAAGAATAATAATATTTTGATATATACATATGTATTACATTTAACATTTACAATATTTTTGTACAGTTCGTCATCGAAGATGACGACATGTGTAAGTATTTTTTTATAATAGTTTTATTGATCTATTGGTTGTTCTAATTTTAACTAATAATGGTTGCATGGATCGCATCACTTACCAAGGTGAATCCTGATCCATGTAATAACGTACCCTGTCCCAACTAACCAAAATCCTTCCTGTGACAACTGTGGAGATGCAGAGGTGTTCTCGGTCTCTAGTAGCAACGGATGTCACACCAACATTCCTTCCCTTCCCAGATGACCGTAAGGACGTGGCCGGCGCCGTTATTGGTCCTTTAATATCTTGAACTCTCAATATGTGCACATTGAGGTTGGACAGTTAATCCCAAGCCCCAACTATTGGTTTCCTGTGCAATTTTAATTGTTCTGATCAATCACGGAGTAGCAACTACGAATCGTGCGGTCATCAAGCTCAAGCTCAAGCTCAAGCTCATTAGTGAGTATTTAGATGGTACAGTACACTGTGTGGCTGAAGACATGCTGCTATGAATCGAGTTAAGTGGTTACGATTGTTATGTACTGCAGGAACTATTCCGGTCCGAATAAAAATAATAATTTAGCAAATCACTCTGGAATTCGAACCAGCTAACCAATCTCGATAGGCTTCAAATAATCTCATGTATGATTCTTTTCTTGAATAATTCCCCTGTTCAATTCTTTAACCAACGCAACACGACGATGAAACTTGGTTAATCAACCAATTTTGAGCTCTTTTTCCTCGTCATCATTATACGCACTGTCAGCAACAAGCTTCCAAACATCAAAACCCCCCGCATAAGTAGGGCAAAGGAAAATCCGTGCGACAATCCTGCAGAACACGAATCAAGTCGAGCCAGTAAGCGACTTGATCGGATTTTCTCCATAAACCGGGAAGAGCTTACACGTGCAAATGGAATCATCCTTCGCTTCGCATGCCGCTCGCCTAGATTGAATCGTCTCAATCTAGACATCAAGCAGGTGGGTAAGCATCTCCACCAAACAAGCTGCGGGCTGGGCAAAGACTTTCGCTTCAAACGGCGACGACAGGAGGAGAAGAAGCGAGATTATATCCACTTTGTTAAACCTTTATTGGATTTATACTTTCGTCGTCTCGGTTCCAGCCAACCAACATCGCAAGAGGCTCACCTATAGGAAAATGATACTTTTTTATATGTCGTCGACTGCTCGGCGAGATGCTTGTTTGTCCTGTCCCATTTTTCTGGCGAAGAATCGGTTCTCATCATACGCAGCACAAAAGCCACTTGATGATGATTGGGGCGTTAAGCAGGTTATTTGCTCTAAATTGGCACCGTGTTGCTGTCCCCGCTTGGAGCGGCGTTTCATATGATTTTGCTGCTGACGGTTGTGAACGAAATTCAACGAAACTCTAAGAAGTTCATGATGTAAAATTTTAATTTAACGATTAGGTTTTGCTAAACGAAGCAAAATTAGTTAATTCTCATTGCCATCAACTACTCGGCTTATCTGGAAAATGGAAACTCGTTTTCGTGACGTGTTCAATTGTTTATGAAGATCTTGCTTATAATGTTCAATAAGGTTCAAATGGTCACGATGTGAATAGAATTTCAATAAATTTTAAGAACTACGTTCAAAACGACTAAAACACGATTGAATTTGTTGATCGGAGAATTTCTCAACATATTCCACTATTCGCACTCCGCATTTTCATCAGTCAATAAAGCCCACAGTACACTGTCTGGAAATAATAATTTTGTCATACTTCGCCAAACATCTAGAAGACTGATGAAACGTTTTTTAGATGTCTGATTGATCAGACGACATTTCGTATTTCGGACAAAGTGTGTACAGGCAGCTTGAATGAAGAGTACCCATTCAAGGAAACATGTCCTTGACGTCTCAAGTAAAAAGGTACAATAATTTCCTTCAACAAATTGCCACAACCGCATAGTCATGGTTTGGTCCAACTTCACCTGCCTCGCCGGATTGCATTGAACCTCGCACCACACCCTTTTGTTACCAAACAAAGATGACTGGTTGTAAAATTAAGGATCGGTTATTTGCTATAAATATTGCACCACTTACCATCATACAGGCGCCAAGCCAGAGTTGTTAACTGGATGGGTCGTTCCGATGGTGCAACATTCCATTCAGCACAGGTGCAACCAGCGGAAAGTATGGCTTTCAGCCCATATCATGTGGCTTGATGCCATTTTGGGAACTGTCCGAGCAAACGAGTATGACTGAATTCATATATTCAAGAAGCAAATGTTTCACCGAATGCCTTACTGTTATATCCTTCGGCTCGGGTTGCTTCCACAAATATGAGCTACCAAGTTGGAGTTTCTCGTTCAGGTGTAAAATATGGGCAATGCCGGTCGGAAGAACAACTTTTATCCTGTTGCTTCTGGGGTAGCTATTGACAGGTTCGGAAATGGCCAAAAGTATGTATCGGAAGCAGTAGGGCACTTAATCCTGATATGGCTGCAAGGTACACCCCCCCCCCCCTCCAGCTTCTTCCGCAATCGAAACGAGCTCGGCACAAACGAACGCCCCACAAAAGAGTCAATACTGATAATGTACCATGTGTAATGAATAGCAAGTACTTTCGGGAAGCAGCAACTGTCCCCTTTCTCCCGCAACAATGATGGCGAATTGTGTTTCGATTAGTGCGTACGACTGAACTACTACACCTGGTCGGAACCGAGACACTTAAGCAGGATCGTAAATCATCGTTTGTTATCTTCCTCTCTACCGATATCGGTCGAATAGAAGCCAACGTGCCCTTCGGGAGATTCGAAAGCAATTTGCTGCAACTTGTGTTCATTATCGGATTTGAACGTCTTTTACCCGAATGGATCGCTTCCTTCCATTAGGGGAAGTGCATTATTCAAAAATTCTCCTAGGAACGGAGCAAATTTCCGGCAGTTTTGGGTGGATAAAAGACTTCACTGGGACTGGATTTATACCCCGATTGGGAAGCAATATACGAATGAAATATGTATCAATAGGCTTACATTGTGTCTCGTATGGATGTGATTCTACGGTGATAAATTAATCGCAACAGGAATATAAAATGAACTAATACGAAATCATATTCTAGGCTTTGAATTCAAATGATCCCACCTTATAATGATGGATTTAATTTTAAGTACACGATTTATTGCAATAATCTTGTTTATTATTACTATTTTTCTTTATTAGGGAGACTATAACACTTAATTAGGGTTTCATTTAGTATATCGTAGCATAGCGCCAGAGAACCCGTCTAGCGTACTTGGAGGTTCGGATTCGATTCTAACCAGCATAAAATGAATATTTTTTGCTACTTCTTCTCTTCTTTCTATCTCATTTATATAAAAATTATTTTGCTTTTCCTTTGAGGCAACATAACCTACGATCGGATGGATCAATTTGGGAGATTTTATTCTTTATCATCAGCCTAGATCTAGCTTAGCTTTAGCTTAGCTTTAGCTTAGCTTTAGCTTAGCTTTAGCTTAGCTTTAGCTTAGCTTTAGCTTAGCTTTAGCTTAGCTTTAGCTTAGCTTTAGCTTAGCTTTAGCTTAGCTTTAGCTTAGCTTTAGCTTAGCTTTAGCTTAGCTTTAGCTTAGCTTTTAGTTAGCTTAGCTTAGTTTTAGCTTTAGTTTTTAGCTTAGCTTTAGCTAGCTTTAGCTTAGTTTTTAGCTTAGCTTTAGCTAGCTAGTTTAGCTTAGCAGCTTAGCTTTAGCTTAGCTTTAGCCAGCTTTAGCTTAGCTTAGCTTTAGCTAGCCCTGTTACCCCAGCTCCCACCTCCAGTTCTGTTCCCACCCCACCCCACCAGCCCCCTGTTCCTGTTCCTCAGCCCCACCCACCCCACCCCACCCCAGCCACCACCTGTTCCTGTTCCCCAGCCCCAGCCCCTGTTCAGCCCCCTGTCTGTTCCCACCTGCACCCTGTTCCAGTTCACCCCACCTGACCACCCACCACTGTTCCACCCCAGCTGTTCCTGCCCACCCACCCCACCCCACTGTTCCACCCCTGTTCCCTGTTCCCCACCCTGTTCCTGTTCCACCCCTGTTCCTGTTCTCAGCCCCACTCCCAGTCTCCACCCTGTTCCACCCCTGTTCCCCACCCCACCCCTGTTCCTGTTCCTGTTCAGCTCCCACCCTGTTCCCAGCTCCCAGCCTGCTCCCACCTCACCCCCCCTGCCTCAGCTCCCTGTTCCCAGCCCCAGCTCCACCCAGTCTCCTGCTCCCACTCTCCAGCCTCCCAGCCTCAGCTCAGCCTCAGCTCCAGCCTGTTCCCAGCCTCACCTTAGCTTAGCTTAGTTTTAGTTTAGCTAGCTTTAGCTTTGCTTAGCTTGCTTAGCTTTAGCTTTTTAGCTTAGCTTTTAGCTTAGCTTTAGCTAGTTTTAGCTAGCTTTAGCTTTTAGCTTAGCTTTAGCTTAGCTTTAGCTTAGCTTTAGCTAGCTTAGCTTTAGCTTAGCTTTAGCTTAGCTTTAGCTTAGCTTTAGCTTAGCTTTAGCTTAGCTTTAGCTTAGCTTTAGCTTAGCTTTAGCTTAGCTTTAGCTTAGCTTTAGCTTAGCTTTAGCTTAGCTTTAGGTTTACCCAACCAGTAGATAGTAACAGATTTATTTTAGAACTTGTTAGTCTGTTACAGCAGTTTTTTATAACAGCGGTTGTTATAAAACATGTACCATTAGTAGTTAAAATTAGTTGTTAAAATAAATTGTAACAAAATCTCGTCCAGTTTTAACAAAAATATTTCTAAATACAGAGGTTAGACAAAAAGTTTGAGATAGGCAAAATTTCTTCGAAATTCAAATCAGCATAACTTGGCATAAAATAACTCGATTTTGATAAAACTGGGACCATCGGACGCGGACATTCTTCTAGTAATCTGTTTCCGTCCAAAACCTATGTTAAAAATGCATTTTTTCTACTGCTTATCATTTTATGTGGCGTTTACTTTTGACATTTTTATCCTTTCTTCAGAAACTAGAACTAATATGCCGACGATCGAGAATCTATTAAAATACGCAGAGATATGGCCATTTCAGTAAAAACGGTTCCGTGAACATGATGAAGTGGTAACAGATCGGAATAATGCAAATATGGGTATCTAACTTCATGCAGATTCATGGCTTTGCAAGACGATTATTACAGAATTATTTTCAGGATGATAGTGTCCACTGCCACCCTTATAGTAGATTCCAGGGGCCTTCGAGGAGGTACCGGTTTCGTACCCATCTGGAACCATGCATACATGGGTGTGAAATTTTATGTTGTTCCAAGACGATGCATATAGAATCTATAATAAAGATACATTTTAAGGTCTGTAAGACTCTTTAGCCAATTTGAAACAGGTTCCAGGTGCTTTGCCAAAGTGACAACTGTTCAGGGTATATGGCCAATCCCGAACCATTTTCACGGAAATGGTTATATTTCTGCGTATACCAGACGGATTTTCAATCTGCAGTCAGCATTGGATGGCATATTAATCCTAGTTTCTGGAGAAAGCATAAAACATGATGAAAGTAAACATCACATAAAATGAACAGAAGAAGAAAAAATGCATTTGTATCATACCCTCGGAAAACTCGGAACATCTCCGGTGATCAAAAGCCAATCTAAGGTTTAAGAAGAGGACACAATACTAGAAGAGTGTCCGCGTCCGATGGTCCCGGTTTCATCAAAATCGGATTATTGTAAGCAAAGTTATGCTTATTTGAATTACAACAAAGTTTTGCCAATCTCAACCTTTTTGTCTAACCCCTGTATGTTATTAATTGAACAAAAAAATAACTCGATGTGTTACATAAAAATTGGTGGAAAAAGCTCATACTATAACACATTATGTTATTGGAAAGAATATGATTATCAATAATGTAGGCAATTAACTTTGTCCAGCTGGTTCAACTTGGAATATAGGTTCAATGATTAATTATTTTAGAGTGTCTTAGGGGAAATGCTACAAGGTTAAAAGACTATTATTCTTCCATTTACTTCCACTATTAACTTTTTTATGTATCAACAAGCAGATACGTATTTCGTTTCCTACTTGGAAACTTCTTCAGTGTTTGTTATCGACGATAACATAGTCGATTGAATTTTATAAAAAGGGCTCCAGAATCAATAAAATCAACCCAATGCAATCATTCGAAAAACTATTTTGAACAAGCCTTGAAAGGTGAGTGTTATTAAAAATAAGATGTAGCCAAGTAAAACCGTTTTTATCTAAAAAAAATATACTGTTCCTTTTATAATGGAAAAGGACATTCAAGAACAGAACCAACAGCTAGACGAATGAGCGCATCTGTGAGCTCTTTGAACCCAGCAACGTATTCAAGAGGGTTCCCAAAACCGAATGATGCAAAAGCAACATCTTTTACCGAATTTTCCCGCTTAAATGTAGTATATCCTATCGGCCCTGGAAACGATCAGATAGTGGCACGTTCGCTCACTGCTTCCACAACATACCGAGGCTTGCCGAATTCAAATGAACTATTCAATTCTACGGACAATAAATCAAACCCAACGAACTCAAACCCAGTTAACGTATTATTCGAACCAAATATACCACCCGGATCTTCTCGCGCGGCATTGAAAAGGCCACATTCATATACCAGCGAAGATGGAAATTTGAAGCGAAGGACAGTTCCTACAAATTTGTCGCTGGAGACTGAACCTTACCGTGCGAAAAACTATTGGATTTGAAGAAGTTAATGCCATTTGTTGGGAACTAGCTGTACTATGAGGCGATGTTAAAGAATCTGGTTGCTCCAAAGCGAGGGCGGAAGGCTAGAACTGACGTGAAGGATGATAATGAGGTAGCTTGATGGATATCTGGGATCTGCAACTTAGGGTCTACGTACTCTAAAAAAACGGATTATTATCGAAGTTTCATGTACCTATGTTTTTTTTTTTCACAGAAAGTTAGGCAAGGTCATTTGAAATAAGGCACGGGGTATTTTAAAATATTTCATCGGCGATTTTTTGAAAAAAGTGATTTTTATTGTTTTCTTCACCAATATTCGGTATAAAAAGTCAATTGATAACTCAGAAATGAATGAATCATAGTAATTTACCCTCAAAATTATAAATATACACATTTGTAACATTTATTCATAGAAAGCCAATTTTTAAACGGATCAAATATGTTGAAAAATCATTTATTTTTGTATTTTACGCGCTTAGAAGCATTTTTTGCGTATTTTTTTTATTATTTATGCATGCATCACAATCTTTTTCCAGCAATTATCATCTATTTCCAGTATTCATGCAGTTCTCTGCTCAATGTTGTATTTGCATTTTTTTTTCTTCTTCCAACATTCGTACTAGATAGCCAGCCCATTGTCAGTCTGCCATATTTTAAAGGATTCGTAATATTTTTCTTTTGATACACTGTCTCATAATTTCTGTGGTACACATCACATTTTGCTTGAAAACCACAAAAGCATCTCGTACTTTCCATGCCTCATTTCCGAGAATGACTACCGGATGAACTAAAGCGAATTTCATTTCTGCATGTATGTTACGGAAACTAAGCTGCTGCTTCACCCTCGACTGTCTCATATTTTATTCGGTCCATATCTGCGGGAGTTATTCAAGCTTTTCTGGGCAGTAAACTGGTTTCTTACGTCTTAGAAGACCATTTTTGCTGCAGCAATACGTCCTTCAACTTTACAGGAAACATCCCAAGTAATAATTATTGCTTTATGATGTTCTTGAAGGTAGCGATTTACTAATCAGGTGTGCTATGAAACCATTACAACTACAACGATATTACTAAGGATCATTGTCCCACTTCACAAGCATTCCAAGGTAAACAATTTCCTCAGCACATCCAATCAAATCTTTTACATATCCTCTGATTCTATTTCTATCCGTAACAACTGTCGTAACCTACTTCGTATTTCATTCACATTCACTCTGTGATCGTTTCCAGCTCTGCTAAGACGATGTACATGGTTGCGTGTAGAGACAGAGATAAGTTTTATCTTGATTGTGCTGTAGTAGTGCTCGATGGATTGTTTTTGAAGGTGCTGAAAAAATGGTTACCTTGCAAATGCTTGGATGGCCGATTATGACGTTTACAGTGAAGCATTTCTGTAGAGAATAATATTAGCATTAAAAAAAACGTGGCAATCACTTAATGTTCAATTACGAGTTCAATATTATCTTAGGAGTCGGGTCAGGAAAGAAATTGAATAAATCAGTTTTGAGAGTGATTTTTTAGAGGACGAACGTAAGACAAAAAAGTGTTCTTCGATCACTAAGGAAGTCCAACAAGTCGGTCTGGCCTGTCCATCAAAGTCGTTAGTTCGCCAAAGTCGTTAGTCCGTCAAGGTCGTCTAGTCAATCAAGCTTTGATGTTCTGGTGTTCGGAGTCCGGATCCGTCACAATAAGTTCTTCCATTTCGTCTATTCCGTCCAGTCCGTCCATTCCATCCAGTCCGTCCAGTCCGTCCAGTCCGTCCAGTCCGTCCAGTCCGTCCAGTCCGTCCAGTCCGTCCAGTCCGTCCAGTCCGTCCAGTCCGTCCAGTCCGTCCAGTCCGTCCAGTCCGTCCAGTCCGTCCAGTCCGTCCAGTCCGTCCAGTCCGTCCAGTCCGTCCAGTCCGTCCAGTCCGTCCAGTCCGTCCAGTCCGTCCAGTCCGTCCAGTCCGTCCAGTCCGTCCAGTCAGTTCAGTCCGTCCAGTCCGTCCAGTCCGTCCATTCCGTCCAGTCCGTCTAGTCCGCTAGTTCATCAAACTCGTTATTCAAGCATTCATTCTGTGTGAAAATCCGGATCGTCAGTCTGAGTCGTCCAGTTAGTCCCACCAAGTCCGCCCAACTGCCACGTCATGGAAGACAGCGGTCACCACAATTTCTACTACGGATAAGGTCTCCTTCGGCTTACGTAATCAGTTCCAGGACTAAGTTTGGCTTTCGAATTTTACGACTGGGAGGTGCTACGTACAATACTCAGTGAGAGGCCAGGAAAAAGTGTGAGGCACATACGCATGAGTTACGCGCTGTATCATATGTTAAAAACCAAATGTTCGGAATCTTATAAAATACGGCACACTTCAGTGGGCAAGCCATCTAGCACAAATGATGAAAGATAGAATTGCAGATATTATATTTAACAGAGAACAGGATAGATACCGGAGATAGATGATAATTGCTGAAAAACATTGTAACTCACGCAAAAAAATAACAAAAAAACACTTAAGAAACGCTTGAATTATATAAAAAAAAATATTTTTACCATTTTAGATCCGTTTAAATATTGGTTCTCTACACAGAAAAACTACAAATGTGTATATTTCTAATTTTGAGCGTTAATTATTAGGATTCATCCATTGCTGAGTTGTAAATTGATTTTTTATACCGAATATTGGAGAAGAAAACAGTAAAAATCACTTTTTTTCAAAAAATCGCCGATGAAATATTTTAAAACACCCCGTGCCTTATTTCAAATGACCTTGCCTAACTTTCTGTGGAAAAAAATCAGAGGTACATAAAACTTCGATAATAATCCATTTTTTTTACACCGTTCAACGATGCTTAAAAGTTACGATTGCAGTGCATCTTCGCGACTGTATTAAAAATGCAGCTATATTGCAGCTAAAAACTTTCCCATTCTTTCAAAATTTCAATAATTTATGTTAACTTTTGGACATAGGGCGTAATTCTGTTTGCCGATATATATGACAGAAGAACGTCAACGCAACAACATACTTTGATGACAACAAGACACTATTCCACGGCGAAATTCCACAATAAATAATAACGAGGCGTAGTTCTATTTATATCGAATCTAGACCAACATTTGAAAAGGGCGTAACAAAATTTATTCTTTGTGATTCTTCGTCCACATATATAGCTATATATGTAGACGAAGAATGAGAAGGAATCAATTTTGGCTGTTACGCCCTTTTCAAATGTTGGTCTAGAAATATCTACATGAAATAAACAATTTGGTCTATATTTCGTGTTAGAGGTATATAAAACTTTTCATTATTAATTGAATTAGCTTCTTGAGCAACGTTGTTATGTTTTAATTGTGAAATAGAATAAAAAAACGAGCTTCAAACTTTGCTAGGCATTTTCTTGATTTTATACTTTTGAAACTACTCCCTAATCTAATGTTGGTCTAGAATTTATCTTATCCTGTTGATATACCTGACAGTAAGCTTTTGAGTATTCAAAGTAGGCTTTGAAATTAAAACAACACAAATCAAAAACGAATCGCCACCCACGAACCCACCAAACGAGGAGCTTCTGGCGCCGTTTGTTTGCTTGCAGAACATGATTGCATCAAAAGCAAGTGTGTTTTATTGGCAAATTGCGATTGATAAAGTAAGCTAAGCGAAATACAAATCAAAGGGATTGTTTCACAAGGTGCGTTATTAACTATTTAGAGTGGTTGTTCAGTCCAACAGTGTGCCTTAATTTAAATATTTAGTGAAAACCCAGATTAATCCACCTAGCGGTGATGGTGCCTTTCTCGTTCGTTCAAAAGGTTTGGAAAAATCTCAAATAACACCAATATGTGGATTGGTCTTATTTTTCATATTTGTTTATATGCATAAAAAAAATTCTCGCCAAACGCAATTTGTTGCAAACAAATCGGATGAGCATAAGAGCAAAAAATGGCATTTTATTTAGTAGTTTTAAAATTGATATTTTCGCCATAACTTTTGACCCAATTGTACGATCCGGCCAAGTTTCTATAGGAAACAATGGGACAAGATTCTGCGTCGAATGCAATCTGTTGCGAGCGACCTGAGAAGCACACATATTGCACATCAATCACAGTAACTTATATATGACCGGATTCAGTCACAATATGGTTACTGCAACCAGATTTTTTGAAATTGTGTTGCTTGGGGAATAGATGAAGTATAAGTGCTAAGAAAGTGAGCTAGACTTTTTTGAACTCTTTTTCACAATAAATAGTAATTTGACCATAACATCTAAGCCCATAGTCCGATCTGGCTAATTTTCAATAAGAAAATATGAGACATTCTGCGTCGAATGCAAATGCGAGCAAATCGGTTGAGGAAAAGTGCCTGAAAAATGAGTGACATTTTTTTAGCGATTTTTTCATAAAAAAATGGTATAATTTTCGATCCCATAGTCCGATATGGCAAATTTTCAATAGGAAACAACGGGACAGGATTCTACGTCGAATGCAACTTGTTGTGAGCAAATCGATTGAGGATAAGTGCCCGGAAAATGAGTGACATTTTTACGCGATTTTTTCGTATGAATTTGTATTTTGGCCATAACTTTCGATCCCATAGTTCGATCTGGCCAATTTCAAATAGGAAATAATGGGACAGGATTCTGCGTCAAATGCAATTTGTTGCGAGCAAATCGGTTGAGGATATGTGCCCGAAAAATGAGTGACATTTTTTACGCGATTTTTTAATATGAATTTGTCCTTTGGCCATAACTTTCGATCCCATAGTTCGATCTGGCC
Organism: Armigeres subalbatus; assembly: GCF_024139115.2. NCBI lineage: Eukaryota > Metazoa > Arthropoda > Insecta > Diptera > Culicidae > Armigeres > Armigeres subalbatus. The sequence continues at coordinate 13,013,710 of NC_085141.1, forward strand.
AATTTCAAACAGGAAATAATGGGATAAATCTCGTCGAATGCAATTTGTTGCGAGCAAATCGGTTGAGGCTAAGTGCCCGAAAAATGAGTGACATTTTTACGCGATTTTTTCGTATGAATTTGTATTTTGGCCATAACTTCTGATCCCATAGTTCGATCTGACCAATTTCAAATAGGAAACAATGGAACAGGATTCTGCATCGAATGCAACTTGTTGCGAGCAAATCGGTTGAGGATAAGTTCCCGAAAAATGAGTGACATTTTTTACGCGATTTTTTCGTATGAATATATATTTTGGCCATAACTTCTGATACCATAGTCCGATCTGGCCAGGTTCAAATAGGAATTAATGGAACAGGGTTCTGCGTCGAATGCAACTTGTTGCGAGCAAATCGGTTGAGGATAAGTGCCCGAAAAATGAGTGACATTTTTTACGCGATTTTTTTGTATGAATTTGTATTTTGGCCATAACTTCTGATCCCATAGTTCGATCTGGCCAATTTCAAATAGGAAACAATGGGACAGGATTCTGCATCGAATGCAACTTGTTGCGAGCAAATCGGTTGAGGATAAGTGCCCGAAAAATGAGTGAAATTTTTTACGCGATTTTTTCGTATGAATTTGTATTTTGGCCAAACTTCTGATCCCATAGTCCGATCTGACCAATTTCAAATAGGAAGCAATGGAACAGGGTTCTGCGTCGAATGCAACTTGTTGCGAGCAAATCGGTTGAGGATAAGTTCCCGAAAAATGAGTGAAATTTTTTACGCGATTTTTTCGTATGAATTTGTATTTTGGCCATAACTTTTGATCCCATAGTTCGATCTGGCCAATTTCAAATAGGAAACAAAGGGACAGGATTCTGCATTGAATGCAATTTGTTGCGAGCAAATCGGTTGAGAATAAGTTCCCGAAAAATGAGTGACATTTTTTACGCGATTTTTTCGTATGAATTTGTATTTTGGCCATAACTTCTGATCCCATAGTTCGATCTGGCCAATTTCAAATAGGAAACAATGGGACAGGATTCTGCATTGAATGCAACTTGTTGCGAGCAAATCGGTTGAGAATAAGTTCCCGAAAAATGAGTGACATTTTTTACGTGATTTTTTCGTATGAATTTGTATTTTGACCATAACTTCTGATCCCATAGTCCGATCTGGCCAATTTCAAATAGGAAACAATGGGACAGGATTCTGCGTCGAATGCAACTTGTTGCGAGCAAATCGGTTGAGGATAAGTGCCCGAAAAATGAGTGACATTTTTTGAGTAGTTTTGCGCACACACACACACACACATACACACACACATAGACATCACCTCGATTCGTCGAACTGAGTCGATTGGTATATAACACTATGGGTCTCCGGGCCTTCTATAAAAAGTTTGTTTTTGGAGCGATCATATAGCCTTTACCGTATACTTAGTATACGAGAAAGGCAAAAAAGCTGTACGGATTTTGATCCTTTGATTCGAAATCCGTCTACGATGGACGGGCTTCGGTTCAGGAGGCGTTGATTTAATTCATAATTAGTCTTGATTATATTGACATTTGGCGCTAAAAATGCCCCTCAATTGAACGTCGGGATTAGATCTATGCGTGTATTTATTTAAATCATCAAACATGTGTTCAGTTTTACGATTATTCAATAATTTGTCACTTGTCATAAGACGAATTTGTACAATTCCATTGAATTCCACCACTTAATTGTATCTTGACAGATACGTATTTCGACCTCAACGTCGAGTCAAGTACGAGATACTGAAGACGGCCTTACTGTTGAGGTCGAAATACGTATCTGTCAAGATACAATTAAGTGGTGGAATTCAATGGGATTGTACAAACTCGTTTTATGACAAGTGAAGACATTCCACTAAAAAGCTCAAAAAAATTTTCTTAATAAAATAATAATTTGTGATATTCAAATAAATACTCACTGACCCATATTCATCCCGAAAATTGACGGTACAGAGCCTAATATGAATATGTTTAGAAGTGAATTGACAAAGAAGGCCGACGAGCTTCATAAAAAATGATAAAATATTTGATGCTCTGGCTTCTGTATCAACTATTATCTTTTCATTTGCATTCGGTTCCTAATTTTCTGGAGACTTTTCCATATACTGAGGTGCTACATTTAAGGGTCAAACACAATGGATACGTTTGCGTGCGTTTTGACAGTTTTCCCATGGGAAATCTGTCAAAACGCACGCAAACGTATCCATTGTGTTTGGCCCATTACGGATTTCGATGCCTCACGGTATCATTAATAGAAACCGTCAACGATTTGAAGGAAACAGAAGAAAAAGGAAAGGAAACAGAAGAAAATAAAAATCGGAAGAAGCAATGATAGAATCGCAATGGAGAATGCTGAGTCCAAAAAGTTCAGCTGTGCTAATGGAAAACCAGTGGAAGTGTGTATGAGGGCAACAAGTGAGCACTCCTCAGCGAAAAAGCTCTCACCAAAATAATAATTCAATATTTTTGTAATTTTTTTTTCCTGTTCGGGTGTGCCACTGCGACCAATTATTAGATCTATTGTAGCGTTACCCGTATTCTTAGTGTTTAAGTGCATGTCGAATTACTCCAGTGCTATTGAGAAGCAATGCAGTATCGGTTTCGATACAGTAGTTGATTTGTTTTCTCAAGACCACCATGACAAGGTCCCGCTATTTAGACCCTTCATAGAGAGCAATCCCATTGAAGGCGCGCCCCTTATCAATAGGAAATCAATCCTTTCTTGAGAAAACAGAACAGTAATACTGTTTTTAGCCATGCATCGGAGCCCTAGCCACATCCTTGTCTTGCCTCTAGAATATCACCAGTAAACAATGAAAACCCGGGATTTAGCTCTGTCTACAAGACCATTTCAAGCAAGAGAATTTGTTCAGTAATAAGAACTTTCGTGTGTTCCTCTCACTACCATTGTTCACCAGTTCAAGAAGAGTTAGTACGTATTTAAGCCCCTAACTCGATTTTTCCAGCAGTCAGTTCAGCCTAGGACCGGGTACCGAGGTTTTTTGACTAATTGCTTGAAAAGTTGTTTCCGCTGCATACAGTTTAGCCTCAAACAAGAGGAATTCGAGTCTTTCAACTGTCTGCAAGGTAACATTAACTATGTTTTATTTGTTTTATTCCTGAGACTGCTGTTGGTAGCGAGGACTAAATACGATGAATCCTTAATTACCACAACTTATTGCCCTAGCTAGAAAAATGGATTAGGCTAGGGCTCTGTTTGGTAGATCTTACACCGCAACACACTACGTCAAAATGATCTACCGTGTTACGGGAACATTATTTTCGTAATTATTCATTTATATTAATCGCATTCGGCTCCATTAAATTCTCAAAAAACGCATGAGCCTTTTTAAACAAATTAGTCCTACTCGCGTACCGTTCATCTTCTTCGCACTAATGAAGAATGTTCGTCGTCGACAAATCTCTTCATCGCGTACCGTGCGCCTCCTCCTTCCTTTTTTCTCGAACATTTATTTTTCACAAGATCATATACTATATACTATATAAATATGAAAAAAAAACACTCGAAAGCATGCAGACCTGAGCCTAGAAGCAAATCAACGAGTGAATAAAGAAGAGCGACGCTAACTAAACTGGAGTGGGCACTGAATTTTCAATAGACGGTATAAACTGCTCCTTCCGGTCAATATGGGCATTGAAATCTCCTTTGGTGATTGGGCAGTTGTCGTACTAACGTTTGAGCTGAGCATAAAATGCTTTTTTAGTATCATCAATGCCTCCAGAGTGAACATTGATTAAGCTAAAGGTGAAGAACTGATTGTTGATCTGATAACGCCCATTTGCATCGGCTACCAGTATGAAAGCTGTTCTCAGTTTTGGTCGATAGTATGATTATCTCTAATTATTCGTATCATTGTTTTTTTTTTTCATTTCAGTTCCACATATCTAACTTCCAGTCGCAAGTTTCGTTTCGCCGCTGTTATGTTCATTGATTTTTCCGGTCCGTGTTTTCTAGTTGATTAATCAACTTAGCATCATCTATAACAATTTAAACGATAAGAAATCTTCGAATGCATATTTCAGATAGAAAACGAAACCTACAGCAACAGTTTAAGACGGACGATCGGTTCTCTAGTCATGTGTAATCCAATGTGATCAATTAGAGAAACGCGGAACGTTTGTCTCACTTGTATTGGCTTAAAAATGGACAAGCCAATAGTAGTTAAATGAAGTTCAGCGTACTGTGAAAAGCGGACGTAGTATGGTTACGTTAGCGTAACTTCTTAAATGAACAAAACTATTCTTTTGTGTTTGTATTGTTTCGCTTCAGAGTCCGGTTTTTACTGACGTGACACCTGACTGTTTACGTCGAAATAAACGTATCTTTCCCGACACCAATCAGATTAAATAAATATGAATACTTCCAACCTCCAAGGATTGCAAAATAATTCATATGCCAATCACTCGTGAAACCAATTCAATTACATTTAGTTAGGTCTTATCAATCGCAAACTAATTGATTCCTTCTCCAAACAGTTTTTCAATTCTCGTGTTGACTTTCGACCATTCAGTAGGTCGTTAAATCGAAGAAAAAGCCAAAACTTTTGGCTGACGCTTCTCGATCCTAGCTGGAAAGTTTTTTGCACTGCTTCTGAAAGTGCAAATTTCTGCCAACCATTCAAACCCGCGCAGCCTTCGAAGAAAAAGTTTGAGGAAACATTGTTTCGAGCCGACAACTTCATTCCTTCCCTCGTATCGATGAAAAAAATCTGAAGAAAAAGTTTCTCAAACTTATCACCCAATCTTCGGATCCTTTCATCCAATTAAACCAGATTCAACGAGGGGTAACTTTTTCGCTTTTGCGGTCCATCAGAAATCAGTCCGCTCTTTTCTTGAAGTTGGGAACGATTTTTACACAAAAGATGGACTATCGGCGAGTGATAAAGTTGATGCCATCCACAATGATATCGAAAAAAAAACGGGCGCACACCGAATTGATGGAACAGAAAATATGGACCGTTTGACTCGGGAAAAAGGAAAATGGCAAAAAAGTTTTATTCTTCGTGTCCTCTGAAGCCGGAGGCTTGTATCCTTTCGGGAAAAAGAAGCACTCTCAATAATTATGTGTACTCTTCTGGGTTGATGCTGAAGAGCTGATTGATATTTTTTGTTTGATGGGGTCAAGTAATGCTTCAATGAAATGAGAAAGTTGAGAGAATAAGTTGTATGATTATTTTCATTGCACAGCGAGTAAGTCAATCATTGAAACATAAATTTAACAATTTCACGTAACCCTTGTCAAAATGTTATAAACTATCAAATAGATAGAACCTACGGGATCATAAATAATTTAATTAGCTCTAAATCTTTGCTGCTTTCCTCAAAATTCATACCTGCATACGAAATCAGCTTATATCGTACGAAATTGGCAGCAGTTATACGAATCAAATGCGAAATCATTCCTCTCCCTATTGGCTCCTCATCGAATGGAATATCCGAAAGACCAAGTTAAATGTTTATTGAAATAATATACTGAAATTGAATTCACAAACTGATATCCAATTGCTCGTATCGAAATTCAATCCATACGAGATAGTTTCAGTCTACGGTCGTGGCAGATTGGTAGCTAGCTGCATATGCTCGCCGAGTTCCGACAACGACATGTGCGAGCTCTGTTTAGCTCATATTCCTATGCCTTCACCCTCGGCGGTCATGCGAGTAATCGGTGTTTGCTGTCAGCATAACCACCTCCGCAAACAAGTTCAACTATTTCCACAATATTCACCGTTCCCTACATACCAGAACAAGGTGAGCCACGCTGAAGTTGGCACGAGCCTGATGCCGACATCGCGCCGGCCATGTCGTTTATTGACTTGCCAAAGCGCGATTCCAAACACCACCGAGTTCGGGCGCTGGAGTCGTCCGTCTGTGTGCAACACTGGGCCAAACTAGTTGTTTAGTTGGGCTAAATGTTTGAAGATACTATGTAAGTAATTGAATTAGTTGTATCCCAAATTTTTCAATCCACAAGAGAAAAAATGACACTACATATTTGAGGTATATTTGTAGCTTATGCTAACTATCCTAACCAGGGATTGAATCCTAAAGAGAATGAACAAGTCTCTCACTTATCATCTCTGTATACATATACGATATGTAGCATACCGCGAGAGATTTTTCGCATGCTGTCATGATAGAGAACTGATTCGGGAGGCTATACGACATGATAAATTTCTTTTGGAAAGCTCCAAAGGTGGGGAGCACTGGAACTGATGATGCATTTAAACTTGTTCTATACAGCTGTGCAGTAACCAACACGAAGTGAGCGAAAACAAAGCAAGAATCACCATTTTTCTGTGGGGGCTGCCTATCTGATTCTGTTTTTTCGCACTTGTATACAAGTTTGATAAATTTGTTATCATGGCTTGTTATGATTCGGAACAGTTTTTGCCTCTCTTTTATCGTTGTTCGTTATCTATTGAGAGCGAATTCTGCAAACCCTGATCCTAACTATAAATCCAAAATAAAAGTTTAATATAAGCCGGAAAGGGCCCCAGTATGATCGCATTATGATAAATGCTCATTATGGGGCCCTTTTTCGCTTTAATTCTACTTATGGTTTGCACACATTTTATAAATTTGCCCCACACGTGAAAACTATACTGCTTTACCCTCATGTTTTACCCTTGTTGGGAACTGCGATCATTTGTTATATGCGATCATATGTGATATATGCCCCATTCAATGCACCTGTGTCAAGTTAACGCATCATAACCTCATGATTACTTGGAATAGATTATTAATAATTAGCGATAAGTTTCATATCAATTAACAAATAAAGTAAGCAAAAAAAGAAAATATCAAGATATCAAACCTCTGCGTAAGAACCCGTCTGCATAAAATTTGCCCAACGAGGAAGATAATGTTGCCACTATGTTCACCGTCCAACTGAACAAGATGCCCTCGATTCCCGTGTGGTGTCTCTCGTGGAGATCGAAACGGGGGAATCGAATTGACATGCTTGATAACGATGCGGGAAGGGGCATAATTTGATAACACTATTTGCCTGTCGAAATGCCCGCAACATGTTGCCTGTCTCGGTCTGCCATATGCAATGGTAACTACCCAACTTGAAAGGAGTTGAGATTCGTGTTTCGTGTCACTTGAGAATTTCGTTCGTCTGCACAAGCTGAAGGAATGGAGTGACCACTAAATCAATTAGGAGCATGTTGCGATTCAGCACGTTGATATACTTACTCAGTTGCTAGTTTCATTGCTATTTATTGCATGGATGACACCCAAGTTAACCAATTTCGAGTTCCATCCAGTGGCATCATCAAAGTGTAATTATATTAGCCAAGATGATGGCACTCGATGCACTACAATTCATTGGCACAGCTTATGAGATTATTTCCCGCTGGGGTAGATCGTGTAATCTGTTGTAACTTTGATCGTGTTTTCACAGATAAGCGGGGGTTTACTCTTCTCCAGCAGTGCAAGCATTCCTGAAGAAGGTACAGATCGCCACATCGTATGCTCCATCTGTTAAGAGCGATTGATCGTTATCCTAGTGTCATCAAAAGACGTAGGGGAGAACGGTCCAAAATGCACCCCTTAAGCTTTTTCGATGTTTTCGCCCATATAAACAAAAATATCAAACCATTTCAACGTATAGGTGCAAAATTTACAAACCCAGCTACATTCCACAATGATCTCCTATTAAAAAAATAAGGTTTTCATGACTTTCTAACGCATTTAAAAAATGTTTTAAAAATAGGCGTGGGGCAAAACGCCCGAATGGTGGTCTAAAATGACTCAATTGCATGTAAAATGATGGTGAACGCATGGTTGTTTGTTTTTTCTTAATGGATTGAACTACAATCTTACGGATGTGGTGGAAAAATAGCAAATCGTTAAATTTGAGTGAATATGAAGGGATTTTGCTAATTTTTTCCAATGGAGCTCAATGATGGATAACTAATTATGAATTGTAATGGTAATATTCGTTCATAAATGTACTACAATAGATTATATGAGTGATTTTGTAACCATTTTGCCCCAGGGGTGCATTTTGGACCATTCTCCCCTATAACATAACTGTACACTTCGCCCCACCAGACTGGTCGACAGTAAAATTGTATTCGGATTTCCCAATCGTGTGGCGCTGAATGATTGATTGAGGGAAACTCCGAGATTATTTGTTCACAAAACAGGTTTGGACGGAGGTTCTTCGCTTGTGAACGTTTCTTGGTTTTGAAGTCATTTGCATGTTTTATGTTCAAAGAATTTAAATATTATGTTATTTAAATAATCTAATATGTTTGTCAATGCCTTCCAGTAGAACAGGATAATTGTATGTTGAAAATCAGTATCATCATGTAAACATATAAGCTTGCTCTGTTTTACCCAATTCGCATCAAGTGTCACAAACGCACAGTATTGAATACCTCGCCTTTTCGTTGGATCGCTAACTCAGCGATTATTACCACACAGTTGATAGCTACCAACGTGGACTTTCCTTACGAAAACCGAACTGATTCCTTGGCAGGCCATCCGTGCCTTCTGAATAGTGCATCAGCCTGTTGAGGATGATCCTCTCCAGCAACTTGACCGTCATGTCAATTAATCGTTATGCGGCTGGCAAAAAAACACACCCTTAATAGCCCGGGTACCCGTGTTTATATTTCAAGTAATTTTCAATCGTTCAGTATAATATTGGGCTCGTTCAATTTAAAATTTCTTCTTCTATCAAGGATAGACCGATTCGGCCACACTCTTTTCTGGGAAATTCAGATTTTCAGGGACTTGTCCTATTTAGATGATATTGGTCTTTGATTTCGGTAGGCAATCCGCAATATGGGTATCACACTTCTTGAAATTTCTTCAGCAGGTTTATTGTTTTGGGTCCATCAGAAGTGCAAACCTTCGATTGGCGATTCCAGAACAGGTTCCTCGAGGGATCATACGTGCCCTAAACGATTTTTCAATAGACCAACATTAATATGGATATCAAAGTGTGTTGTCATTATAAACGCAATGGTTCAGAAAACGATTTTTTAGCAAAATGAGTGCATAATCATTGACCCTCCGGTGGTCAGCAAATGATTCAGGATATTTGGATTAGTGATTAATTCCGGAAATTCGTCCTAGACAGCTGTGACTTTTCATAAATCGTTTGTTTCAGCAATATGAGAGCGAAATCAATGCATGTTCTACTCCTCATAGATGGTCACTAAGTGGTGCTCTGGAGTAGAACTGTATTCCAGTTCTGTATACGAGTGAAAAAAGAATACAATTTCGCCTACCAAAAACACCGCACACGCGCGAACCTGCTGTTTGCATTTTTCTGGTGCTCAAGTTCCCCCGGGAGTTCCTCCAGGAATTCCTTCGGGAGTTCCTTCAGGAATTCTTCCGGGAGATCTTCCAGGAATTCCTCCGGGAGTTCCTTTAGGAATTTCTCCAGGAATTCATCCAGGATGTCTTCCGGAAGTTCTTCCAGGAATTCCTGCTGGAATTTCTCAGGGAGTTCCTCCGAAAATTCCTCCAGGAATTCCTCCAGGAGTTCCTTCAAGAATTCCTCCTAGAGTTCCTCCAGGAATTCCTGAAGGAGTTTCTCCAGGAATTCCTGCGGAAGTTCCTCCAAAAATTCCGCCGGGAGTTCCTCCAAGAATTCCTTCAGGAATTCTTCCGGGAATTCCTCCAGGAATTCATCCGGGAGTTCCTCCACGAATTCTTCCAGGAGTTCCTCTAGGAATTCTTCCGGGAACTCCTCCCGGAATTCCTCCGGGAGTTCCTCCACGAATTCCTCCAGGAGTTCCTCCACGAATTCCTCCAGGAATTCTTCTAGGAATTCCTCCAAGAAATCCTGCAGGAATTCCTCCAAGAAATCTTTCAGGAATTCCCCCAGGAATTTCTCCAGGAATTGCTTCGGAAATTTTTCCAGGAATTGCTCCAGGAATTCTTCCAGGAATTCCTCCAGGAATTCTTCCAGGAATTCTTCCAGGAATTCCTCCAGGAATTCTTCCAGGAATTCCTCCAGGAATTCTTCCAGGAATTCCTCCAGGAATTCTTCCAGGAATTCCTCCAGGAATTCTTCCAGGAATTCCTCCAGAAATTCTTCCAGGAATTCCGCCGGGAGTTCCTCCAGGAATTACGCTGGGAGTTCCTCCAGGAATTCCTACGAGAGTTCCTCCAGGAATTCCTCAGAAAGTTCCTCCAGGAATTCCTCAGGGAGCTCCTCCAGGAATTCCTCCGGAAGCTCCTCCAGGAATTCCTCCAGGAGTTCCTCCAGGAATTCCGCCGGGAGTTCCTCCAGGAATTTCGCCGGGAGTTCCTCCAGGAATTCCGCCGGGAGTTCCTCCAGAATTTCCGCCTGGAGTTCCTCCAGGAATTCCGCCTGGAGTTCCTCCAGGAATTTCGCTGGGAGTTCCTTCAGGAATTCCGCCGGGAGTTCCTCCAGGAATTCCACCGGGAGTTCCTCCAGGAATTTCTCCAGGAGTTCCTCTAGGAATTCCTCCGGGAGTTCCTCTAGGGAATACGGGAATTTCTCCGTGAGTTCCTCCGAAAGTTCCTCCAGGAATTCCTCCAGGAGTTCCTTCAAAAATTCCTCCTAGAGTTCCTTCAGGAATTCCTGCGGGAGTTCCTCCAAAAATTGTGCCGGGAGTTCCTCCAAGAATTCCTCCAGGAATTCCTCCGGGGATTTCTCCAGGAATTCATCCGATAGTTCTTCTAGGAATTCTTCCGGGAGCTCCTCCCGGAATTCCTCTGGGAGTTCCTCCAGGAATTCCTCCGGGAGTTCCTCCAGGAACTCCTCCAGCAAATCCATCAGGAATTCCTCCAGGAAAAAGGCCCTAAATGGACCGAAACGTCGGGAAAAAGTTAAAAACATAGTTTTCAATTCCCTTCAAGACTGCGAAGCCAAATATTTCCCAAATAAATCCGGAAGTTCCTCCAAGAATTCCTCCAAGAGAACCTCCACGAATTCCTCTAGGAGTTCCTCCAGGAATTCCTTCAAGAATTCCTCCAGGAGTTCCTCCAGGAAGTTCCTCCAGGAATTCCTTCGGAAGTTCCTCCAGGAATTCCTCCAGAAAGTTCCTCCAGGAATTCGTCCAGGAAGTTCCAGGAAGTTTCAGGAATTCCTCCAAAAAGTTCTTCCAGGAAGTTCCACCAGGAAGTTCCTACAGGAAGTTCTTCCAAGAAATCCTCCAGAAAGTTCCTCCAGGAATTCGTGAAGTTCCTCCAGGAAGTTCCTCCAGGAAGTTCCTCCAGGAATTCCTCCAGGAAGTTCTTCCAGGAATTTCTCCGGAAGTTCCTCCAGCAATTCCTCCGAAAGTTCCTCCAGGAATTCCTCCGGGAGTTCCTCTAGGTCCGAAGGTCCTCCAGGAAATCCTCTGGAAAATCCTGCAGGAACTCCTCTGGAAGTTCCTCCAGGAATTCCTCCGGAAATTCCTCCAGGAATTCCTCTGGAAAATCCTCCAGGAACTCCTCCGGAAGTTCCTCCAGAAATGCCTCCGGAAGTTCCTCCATGATTTAGTGATTAGAAATAGTCGCTTCTTACTGGGGCAAATTTGAAGAATCGAGAAACAAGGCCTTTAGAATATTCCAAGAAGATTTATACCCATATTGTTGAGGCTCCATTGAAAAATGGTTATGACTTCTCTCGACCCCTCTGGGAACCTATCCTGAAAAGGCCACTCGAATGTCCACACGTCTGACGTGCCCGAGATAATCATAACATTAACCTGCTGTGGAAATTTCAAGAAGTTTGATACCGAAATCCAAGGTTACTGTTACCGAATCAGTACATGTCCCTGGAAATCCGGATTTTTCGGACATCAATGTGACTGGGCTAGGAATGGGCGAAACTGATAAGATATATCGGGAATCGATATTTTCGCTCCAATTAATCGATATTTTGTATCGATTTTTTTAAGTTCGATATTTGACCGTATCGATTTTTTAAAGCTAATATCGGATTTCGATTTTTTCAAAGTAAAAATATAGCACATTAGACACAATCTGTTTAAAACAGCGAATCTTTGATGTGTGATTCGACGGTCTAAAATGGGAAATCCTTTTTTACTTTTTATTTTGTTTTGGTCGTGCTTGTCGATGTTTTTCGGCATCGATATTTTGTTAATAAAAACATCGATATGGGAATATCAATATTTTTCCGAAAAACGCCCAACCGTTGGACCGATCCAACCCAACAACAGCACAATAGAGAAACAAATTCGGAGTTGAATGAGCCCAAATCTGTTGAAATAGGTTGAAAATTGCATAACCCGTTCCTGATCAAAACTTCCGTTAACCCCTACGGTTTTTCGATTCGAATCGTCATTATTGTGGATCTGACAGAGTTTCTGCGTCATGCTATGAAAAATCATTTAGATATCGTGAATTGAATTCCGAAAAGGTACCCGAGTACCCAGTCGGCCACATAAGGGTTAAACAAATTGGTCTGTGTCGATGGATCACCCTGAAGCTTATTATATCATAATTTGGCAAAACAATTTGAATGACTACAGCGCCACTAGCTTTCTAGTACTTATGCTTCTACTGTCTATAGCCAACGATAGTGCATGGGGTGGGCACAGCAGGCCTTTTTTTGCTCCTGGGTCCCAGGGCGTTAGACCGAAGTAAAGTTTTCGGAAGGCATGGGAAATGAAACAACTACTCAGGATTTCATAACGGCTGTATTCCGATTAAAAACACCAACAGAGACGTGGGCGCGTGGCTACGTCGATACGAAACAGTCGCCGACGGAAGCTGCTGTCCTCAATCAGATTGCACATTCTTGGGAAACATTTTGATGGGGTGATCTGGGAAACATAGATTGGTCGCAGGTGGCCACACTGGCTCGCGTGTATTTTATTTTATGTGCTCTGAAGGGGGCGGAGTTCGTACGGTTTGTTGTAGATATCCGTATCATTGTGCCGACAGATCAAATGATGGGACGAATCGGATCTGGTTTGACTCCCCGACTTCAGTAGCTCCAGTCGCTGATTGGATTTTCTCGGATTTCTCTCCCTTAGATTCGTCCAACGGGTTTTTGTTTGTTCGACTTTCCTCTCTTGTTTTCGGATGGTTTACTACCATCGCGGAGGCCCTGCTATTGGTGCTATCGTTCGTTTATTTAAGCTGAACGTTAACGCGAATCAAATTAAACTATCTTCTTTCCCGAACCATACATCTGGTACAATGTTACCGTTTTGTTCAGTAACAATGACAAACTGGTAGGGTAGCCTAACTTGCTCGGGTTCGTTATGATTGCTACCTTACGAGCGCTGTTCAGAACTCCATCAGGCCCTGGAGCTTTGTTCGTTTACAGGAAATTGTCCACTGTAAGTAACTCTTTATTTGTCACTGGAGCCACCATTTCGGCCGCACCCATAACGCAGTAGCTCGAATCGGGAAGAGTACCTCGTACACGGCGGTCCGCTCTTTCCGTCTCGGTGCGGGCACGTTGCATCGTTCGTCTAGCAGTAGGGCAGGTTTATCGAAGGGCTGCAATTTCGGCACTTCACCAATAAACCGAGCGTCTGCCATTACTTGGAAGGGCTTTCCTCAGCATGGTGGCTTTGCACACGCGTGATAGGACAGCTACCAGTGCATCCCCGCTTAGACTGTCAGTGTTGGCTTCCAGTCCCAGGGCCGCGATGAAAACTTCATTGTCGAAGTGATTAATCTTTGCCTTGTTCTTTAAACTCCACAAGATGCTCCGATCAAATAGAGTTCACCGCCGTTACAGACTAACTATCTACAGAGTTTTCGAAAGCAAAGTACTGCGAACCGTCTATGGGGCCGTACATATATTACGTAAGCACTTGGGGGGGTGCTCTGACAATATCTTACGCGCCATATAAATAATATAAATAAATCTTTTGTATGGAAAAAATCTTACATAGGGGAGAGGGGGTTCGAAAAACCCAGAAAAATTGTTTACGTAATAAGTGTACGGCCCCTATATGGTGGGATGTAGATGGCGGACAGTACGTGGAGGGAGTTCGCGTTCACACCGCGAAAATCGGACGACTGCGAGGGGCCGGGCACATAGCCAGAACGCAACGAGCAAGGACCACCAATCGGAATAACTTTCTTTTCAACTTGTATACAAGTCCGATAGCCTTGTTTTCAAGGCTTATTATGATTTGACGAGGTTTTTGTTGGGAGCGCATAACAGTGGAAACAAACGTACAGCGGATCGAGAAAACTGGACAACGTGTACCATGTGCCTTCGCTTGCAACAAATCTGCTGTCTGTCAGTAGAATAACTGATTTGGGGTTTGAAGTTGCGTTCGATAAGAATGGGTGCCGTGTTCTGAAAGGCGAAAAAGTGATGTTAGTGGTTCAACGCAAGGGTGGGCTGTATCACTTTAAGCGATTCCCAGGGCAAGTTATGGTAGCGAACTTGAACCATGGATTTTCTTGCTTACATCTGTGGCATCGTCGATTTGGACACCTTGATACAAAAGCAGTTTTGAAGATTGTGCGAAATGATTTGGGACACGGTTTGAAGGTGGATGCTTGCAACGTGAAGATTTGTGAATCGTGCTGCGAGGGAAAGTTGAGCCGTGATTCATTTCCAAAGTTCTCTTCTTCTAAATAAGCTGTGGACCAGAAGAAGCCGGCATATGGACATCTACGAGTTTTCGGGTCGGAAGCTTTTGAGCACATCCCGAAGGAAAAACGCCGTAAATTGGACAAAAAGGCTCAAAAGTTGGTGTTTGTTGGTTATGCGGAGGGACAGAAGGCCTATCGGTTTGTGAACCTGGAATCGAAAGGAATCACCATTAGCAGAGACGCAAAATTTTTGGAACAGCTTGACGTTCAAGTTGTGCAGCAAGAGCCTTCTACGTCAGGAGGAGTAATGGTTAGTGCCACTTGAACCAACTCCTCTGCCTGAAGAAATTAATGCAGATGCAGGTGATGCTGATCTTGATGAAACTCAATTCGACAGTGCGACTGATGAAGATCTGATGGATGAATCCTCGTTCCACGGGTTTCCTCTTGATGAGATCGCACGCAGATCCGCACGTGCTAATAAAGGAATTGCACCTGTTCGGTTAATTGAGAAGGCCTATGTTGCGGGAAGTGTAGATTCAGCAGTAGAACCAAGAAACCTGAAGGAAGCTTTAACCTGAAAAGCACAAGCAGAATGGAGGCAATGTTGAGCGAACTGAAGTCACATGCGGAAAATGGCACTTGGGAGCTTGTTCAGTTACCTGCTGGACGGAAGGTGGTTGGTTGCCGTTGGGTTTATAAGTTAAAACGGAACGCAGCTGGAGAGGTGATCAAACATAAGGCTCGTCTGGGCTAAGGATTATGACGAAGTTTTTGCTCAGGTCACAAGTCACACCACTCTTCGGGTGCTGCCTGCTCTTGCTTCGAGGAAGAAAATGACACTTAAGCATTTCGACATAAAAACGGCCTAATTATACGGAGAGCTCGATCAAGTTTTGTTGATGCGGCAATCACCTGGATACGAGGAAAAAGGCAAGGAGCACTTGGTTTGCCTTTTGAAAAGAAGTATATACGGACTCAAACAGTCAGCACGTTGTTGGAACCAGAAGTTACGCAGTGTTCTTTTGAAGATGATTTTCAAGCAAAGTGGTGCTGATCAGTGCTTAAGCGTAGTATGCAGTTCTCAAGGAAAACAGTCAAGGAAAACTTTGTATAATTACCAAAGGAATTTCGAACCAACGAAATTGAATAAAGTAGGCGGAAAACAAAACATTTGATGTGTTCATTCTTTAGTTGATTTTCTAAAAGTCATTCAGAAGGTAAGTCATTACTGGACATAATTAAACTATATTCAATTATATATTTCAAACATTTTGCAGTTTTAGTATGTCAACCATGGAACCGACCGACCTATTTCAGTTTCTATCGTCCTGTGGCACTGGTGTTTGATGTCCAATTGTGAGAACTTGAATTATGCACCGCAGGCTGCACCTTGGCGTCCGATTGGCTGAGTTGATCCCTGCCAAGAGAGTCAATTCTTGAGGGGCGTCAAAATGAAGATTCATTGCATAATGAATAGAGCAGTTTTGAAAACCAATGATTTAAAAAAAACCTGAATTAAATTCAAAATGTTGGATGGTCCGGATTAGTTCCATTTTTGGTCGCTATGGGCCGTTCACTGATAGACTTCTGGATCCGTAATTTGGCAGCAGTAGCATATTAAACTTACATTAAGTAACTAGTTTTTAATATTTTAGGTACGATTAGTTGCTCGTGATATATAGAAAAACTCCTTGTAATCCGAAAAAATACATTTATAACATCATTTGGTTCAAAGGACTTGCCTAGGTCCGAAGAGCAAAGACAATTATCGACCAGCCCACTCCAGAGTTGGATTTTACTGGCTCCACAACCAACAGTGTTTTCTAATCATAACGAACAACTAACTCCAGTTTTTTGACTTCCTTATGTCTGTATAAACCATGTATAAACTTACTCCAGAGTTGATTTTTGCTTGATCCGACTAGGTCCGAATTTTCCTTTCACATTATCGAAAGTTTACTGAATTCTAAGAAAATCGTAAAAAGCTTTAATTGTTGATTTTCATCTAATTTGTTTGGGTATGCTTCAAAAAATATTTTGCCCTATGAAAAATATTGCAAGGTTTGTTTATTTTCTTCATAAGAAAATAAGAGCTTACGCAATGGCTCTGACCGCAGGCGTCTGTTGATGAACAGCTGTCGTCAGGAAAAGTCAACAAAATTATTATGTCATATGGCCGTGTATAAGTCCCATCATGTTAAAATAATAAGTTAACTGAGAACAGTTACAGAACAGAACATATTCGCTTTAGCTGATTTTCATGCCAATTTGCAGGAATTTTGAATTTTTGAACACACTCAGATTGATCACTTTTGATTTTTCTCAGATAATGAATATCGAGCTCATACTCTTCATCTCGTAAGCTTCATGGTTCATGAATCGCGTCCAATTCCTCTTCAAATAATACAAAAAGTGAGGAAGCAAATTGCAGCAGAAAATCCTAGAGGTATTTCCGGGGCAATTCCTGGGAAAATTCCCGGAGAAATTCTTGAAGGAATATCCTTCGGGAATTCCTACAGGATTTTCTAATGGAATTTCTACAGAAATATCACTGGAAATTCATCAGGGAACCCCTCTAAGAATTAGAACGGGAATTACTCCGGGTGTTCGTCCCACAATTCCTCCAAAAATTCAGGATTTCTTTCGAGAATTCCCCCAGAAATTCCACCGGGTGTTGCTTCACGATATCCTCCGGGAATTCCTTTAGGCATTCTGCCAGGAATTTCTTCTTAAATTTCATTAGGAATTCTTCTGTAAATTCATCCAGGAATTCCTCTAAGAATGTCACCATGAATTCCTCCGGTAGATGATCCACAAATTCCTCCAGGAATTCCATCACGGATTTCTCCTGGAATTTTTTCAAGAGCTCCTCCAAAATTTTTCCAGAAATTTTTCAAGGATTATCTTAGGGAATTCAATCGGGGATACCTTTAGGAATTCGTATGAGAATTCCACCAGGAATTTTTCCAGGAATTCCTTCTGGATCTCCTACAGATATTTCTAAAGGAACTCCCCCGGAAATTCTTCTCCTTCTCCACAAGATCCTATGGAAGCTCCTATGGGAATTCCTGCAGGAATGTCTCCGGGAATTTTCGGGGAAAATCTCAGGGGAATTCCTTTAGGAACTCCCAAAGAAATCCTTGGAGAAACTCCTGGAGGAATTTCTTGAGGAATTCCAGAAAAAATCTTGCAATAATTTTCACAAGAATCCTTCGAGAAATTCCCGGACGAATTCTTGAAAGAATTCCCGAATGGATTCTTGGAAGAATTACCAAAGGAATATCTGATAAAATTGCCGGATGAATTACCGGAGCAATTCCCAAAGATATTTCTGGAGGAATTGCTTAAGAAATTTTTGAAGGAACTCCCGGAGGAATTCCAGGAAAAATTTCTAAAGGAATTCATGAAAGAATTTCGAGAGAATCCTGGAGAACATCCTGTAAAAAAAACACTGGAGATATTCCTGCAGGGATTCTCGTAGGAGTTCCCATAGGATCTTTTTGGAGGAAATTCCCGAAAAAATTCCTAGAGAAATTTCCGACGGACTCTTGGTGGTATTCCAGGAGAAATTTCTGAAGGAATACCTGCAGAAATTATCGGTTAAAAAAAGGGAGGGATGAGGGCTTGAGGGATTTCAGGAGGATTTAACGGAGGAAATCCCGGAAAAGTTCCTTGAGGAATTCCCAGAGGAATTTCTGATGGAAAACCCGGAATTTCTCAGATAAATTCCTAAAAGATTTCCCGAAATGATTCCTGGAAGAGTTTCTGGGGGAATTCCTGGAGGAATTCTCTAAGGAACTCTTGGAAGAATACCTGGTGGCATTCCAAAAGGAATCCCCGATTGAATCCCGAAGATATTTCTTAGCAATCTTAGGGGAAACTCCCGGAGGAATTTCTTTCATAAATTCCCAGAGGAATTATGAAGGACTCTCAGATGAATTCAAGGAAGAATTACCGGAGGAATTCCTGGAGGAATCCGGAGAAATCCGGAGGAATCCAGAGAAAAACCCAGAGAAATGCCCGAGGAAATTTAAGAAGAATTTCCCGGAGCAATTTTCGAAGGAATTTCCGGAGTCATTTCTAATGGAATTCTTAAGGTCTGAGGGAAGCTCTCTCGCGGTAGAGCGCTATTTTCGTACTAAAATATCTATAACTCGGAATTGGGAACGAATTTCGCTTATCCCAA
This sequence comes from Armigeres subalbatus, assembly GCF_024139115.2. Taxonomy (NCBI): domain Eukaryota; kingdom Metazoa; phylum Arthropoda; class Insecta; order Diptera; family Culicidae; genus Armigeres; species Armigeres subalbatus. The sequence continues at coordinate 13,032,440 of NC_085141.1, forward strand.
CTGACAATCTCTTTGAAATTTATCAAGGAATGTTCCTACAAAATTTCATGGACCTACTCAGGGAATCAATAATCGAGCAACCTTTATCAGAACCCGAATATGACAAGAATCATTTGCCTTGCATGCTCTGATATTTCCGAGAATACGATGCTAACATTGTAATCATTGGTGGATTCTCGATTATTTCCATAAAAGCAGAAGCTTTGATAGCATAAAACCGAAATTTGCTCTAGAAATAATGCAAAATAACGAGATGAAAAGTTAGCAACAAGATTGTCTTCTTTTTTGTTGCTGACAAAATTTTTCGGATCTTTGTCATTATTATCTCCGACAAAAACAAAGCTTTGTCGTTGGTTCTCTTTTGTCGCTTGTTTCGCAAGCGCATTTCAGAAAAATTGATTCCCTGGACCTACTACTTCCCAAATTTGAATTAAGCTCTAAATACTGAACTATTGTAGAACTGAAATTTTCGCTTCTCAGTACCTCTCTCCGATGATTTGAGGCACAAAGGAACCGAATTTCGCAAAACCCAACTGACAAAAGTTTTGAATTTTTCCAACGATCATTTTGATGTAATAAAAAGTATATGTCTCCGCAATAAATTTTGCAGGAAGCTCTTTTTACTTCAACCAAGTTTTTTAAATTCCACACAAAAGTTACCATTTCGGGAGAGCAGCCAACAGCATACTTTCATGTAGCGTACGGCAGAAAAAGAGCGATGCAAAGTCCGTCAACTTTGTATCTAGCGTGACACTAGAAAAAAGCGTATTCCTATTTGTGAACATGGATACCAAATATATTCCCGAAGGAACTTCCGGAGAAACTTCCGAAGGAATTCCTGGAGGAACTTCCGGAGGAATTCCTGGAGGAACTTCCGGAGGAACTCCTGGAGGAACTTCCGGAGGAATTCCTGGAGGAACTTCCAGAGGAATTCCTGGAGGAACTTCCGGAGGAATTCCTGGAGGAACTTCCGGAGGAATTCCTGGAGGAACTTCCGGAGGAATTCCTGGAGGAACTTCCGGAGGAATTCCTGGAGGAACTTCCGGAGGAATTCCTGGAGGAACTTCCGGAGGAATTCCTGGAGGAACTTCCGGAGGAATTCCTGGAGGAACTTCCGGAGGAATTCCTGGAGGAACTTCCGGAGGAATTCCTGGAGGAACTTCCGGAGGAATTCCTGGAGGAACTTCCGGAGGAATTCCTGGAGGAACTTCCGGAGGAATTCCTGGAGGAACTTCGGAGGAATTCCTGGAGGAACTTCCGGAGGAATTCCTGGAGGAACTTCCGGAGGAATTCCTGGAGGAACTTCGGAGGAATTCCTGGAGGAACTTCCGGAGGAATTCCTGGAGGAACTTCCGGAGGAATTCCTGGAGGAACTTCCGGAGGAATTCCTGGAGGAACTTCCGGAGGAATTCCTGGAGGAACTTCCGGAGGAATTCCTGGAGGAACTTCCGGAGGAATTCCTGGAGGAACTTCCGGAGGAATTCCTGGAGGAACTTCCTAAGGAATTCCTGGAGAAACTTCCGGAGGAATTCCTGGAGGAACTTCCGGAGGAATTCCTGGAGGAACTTCCGGAGGAATTCCTGGAGGAACTTCCGGAGGAATTCCTGGAGGAACTTCCGGAGGAATTCCTGGAGGAACTTCCAAAGGAATTCCTGGAGGAACTTCTGAAGGAATTCCTGGAGGAACTTTCGAAGGAATTCCTGGAGGAACTTCCGAAGGAATTCCTGGAGGAACTTATTTGTCTTATTTGTCTTATTTGTCTTATTTATCTTATTTGTCTTATTTGTCTTATTTGTCTTATTTGTCTTATTTGTCTTATTTGTCTTATTTGTCTTATTTGTCTTATTTATCTTATTTGTCTTATTTGTCTTATTTGTCTTATTTGTCTTATTTGTCTTATTTGTCTTATTTGTCTTATTTGTCTTATTTGTCTTATTTGTCTTATTTGTCTTATTTGTCTTATTTGTCTTATTTGTCTTATTTGTCTTATTTGTCTTATTTGTCTTATTTGCTTTATTTGTCTTATTTGTCTTATTTGTCTTATTTGTCTTATTTGTCTTATTTGTCTTATTTATCTTATTTGTCTTATTTGTCTTATTTGTCTTATTTGTCTTATTTGTCTTATTTGTCTTATTTGTCTTATTTGTCTTATTTGTCTTATTTGTCTTATTTGTCTTATTTGTCTTATTTTTTTTTATTTGTCTCATTTGTCTTATTATCCACTGTTATCACCTAAATACTTTTCAAAGCTTGTGTGGAAACCTTGTACAGAAATCTTCTCACGATATTTTCTAATGTTGTTCTAGAAACGGCTCATGTTTTCATTTTGCAAAACCAGCTGGAGTTTGTTTATTTTGATATCCTGATTGCGTGATTGGTCGGCGCTGCTGCTGTTTTCTCGCCGAACTACTGCATGAGTGATAAATTTCTTCTCCATTGTTGCCAATTCCTTTTGTTCTCCGTGTACGGCAAATTCTACAGCAATTGTAAACTGCATAATGATGAAATAATTTTGGCGACACTGACAGCGTCATTCTGGCGGGCTGAATTGGGTAATTTTCTCTCTCAGAGAAAACTACCACGTGCTTTTTTAACGGAAAACCCTTCCCTCAGACCTTAAGGTTTGAGGGAAGGGTTTTCCGTTACAAAAGCTCGTGGTAACACTCTCTGAGAGAGAAAATTGCCCAGTTCAGCCCGCCAGAACGATGCTGTCAGTGTCGCCAAAATTATGTCATCGTTATGCAGTTTACAATTGCTTGAGAATTTGCCGTAAACGGAGAACAAAAGGAATTGGCAACAATGGGGAAGAAATTTATCACTCATGCAGTGGTTCGGCGAGAGAACAGCAGCAGCGCCGGCCAATCACTCCAGAAATTCCTTCAGAAATTCCTCCAGAAATTCCTTCAGAAATTCCTCCAGAAATTCCTTCGGGAATTCCTCCGAAAGTTCCTCCGGGAGTTCCTCCGGGAATTCCTCCGGAAGTTCCTCCGGGAATGCCTCCGGAAGTTCCTCCGGGAATTCCTCCGGAAGTTCCTCCGGAGTTCCTCCGGGAATTCCTCCGGAGTTCCTCCGGGAATTCCTCCGGAGTTCCTCCGGGAATTCCTCCGGAGTTCCTCCTGGAATTCCTCCGGAGTTCCTCCGGGAATTCCTCCGGAGTTCCTCCGGGAATTCCTCCGGAGTTCCTCCGGGAATTCCTCCGGAGTTCCTCCGGAGTTCCTCCGGGAATTCCTCCGGAGTTCCTCCGGGAATTCCTCCGGAGTTCCTCCGGGAATTCCTCCGGAGTTCCTCCGGGAATTCCTCCGGAGTTCCTCCGGGAATTCCTCCGGAGTTCCTCCGGGAATTCCTCCGGAGTTCCTCCGGGAATTCCTCCGGAGTTCCTCCGGGAATTCCTCCGGAGTTCCTCCGGGAATTCCTCCGGAAGTTCCTCCGGAAGTTCCTCCGGAGTTCCTCCCGGAATTCCTCCGGAGTTCCTCCCGGAATTCCTCCGGAGTTCCCCCCGGAATTCCTCCGGAGTTCCTCCTGGAATTCCCCCGGAGTTCCACCGAGAATTCCTCCGGCGTCCCCCCGTGAATTCCTCCGGGGTTCCTCCGGGAATGCCTCCCGGAATTCCTCCGGAGTTCCTCCCGGAATTCCTCCGGAAGTTCCTCCGGAATTCCTCCGAAGTTCCTCCGGAATTCCTCCGGAATTCCTCGGAAGTTCCTCCGGGAATTCCTCCGGAAGTTCCTCCAGGATTTCCTCCTAAATTTCCTCCGGGTATTCCTCCGGAAGTTCCTCCGAATTCCTCCGGAAGTTCCTCCGGGAATTCCTCCGAAGTTCCTCCGGAATTCCTCCGGAAGTTCCTCCGGAATTCCTCCGGAAGTTCCTCCGGGAATTCCATTCGGAAATTCCATCCGGAATTCCTCCGGAAATTCCTCCGGAATTCCTCCGAAGTTCCTCCGGAATTCCTCCGGAAGTTCCTCCGGGAATTCCTCCGGAAGTTCCTCCGGGAATTCCTCGGAAGTTCCTCCGGAATTCCTCCGGAAGTTCCTCCGGAATTCCTCCGGAAGTTCCTCCGGGAATTCCTCCGAAGTTCCTCCGGGAATTCCTCCGGAAGTTCCTCCGGGAATTCCTCCGGAAGTTCCTCCGGGAATTCCTCCGGAAGTTCCTCCGAAATTCCTCCGGAAGTTCCTCCGAATTCCTCCGGAAGTTCCTCCGGGAATTCCTCCGAAGTTCCTCCGGGAATTCCTCCGGAAGTTCCTCCGAATTCCTCCGAAGTTCCTCCGAATTCCTCCGGAAGTTCCTCCGGGAATTCCTCCGAAGTTCCTCCGAAGTTCCTCCGGAATTCCTCCGGAAGTTCCTCCGGGAATTCCACCGGAAGTTCCTCCGAATTCCACCGGAAGTTCCTCCGGGAATTCCTCCGAAGTTCCTCCGGGAATTCCTCCGGAAGTTCCTCCGGAATTCCTCCGGAAGTTCCTCCGGAATTCCTCCGGAAGTTCCTCCGGGAATTCCTCCGAAGTTCCTCCGGGAATTCCTCCGGAAGTTCCTCCGGAATTCCTCCGAAGTTCCTCCGGAATTCCTCCGGAAGTTCCTCCGGGAATTCCTCCGAAGTTCCTCCGGAATTCCTCCGAAGTTCCTCCGGGAATTCCTCCGGAAGTTCCTCCGGGAATTCCTCCGGAAGTTCCTCCTGGAATTCCTCCGAAGTTCCTCCGGGAATTCCTCCGGAAGTTCCTCCGGGAATTCCTCCGGAAGTTCCTCCGGGAATTCCTCCGGAAGTTCCTCCGGGAATTCCTCCGGAAGTTCCTCCGGGAATTCCTCCGGAAGTTCCTCCGGGAATTCCTCCACGATGTCCTCCTTCAGGAATTCCTAAGAATGTTTCATCAGAACTTCCTCCCGAAGTTCGTTCAGAAATTGCTCCCGAAGTTCCTTCAAGAATTATCCAAGGAGTTCCTTTAGGAATTCCTTCGAAAGTTCCTTTAAGAATTCCTTCGGAAGTTCCGTCATAAATTCTTCCGGAAGTTCCTTCAGGGATTTCTCCAGAGGTTCTTTCAGGAATTTCCGCGGAGGTTCCTTCATGAATTGCTCAGCAGATTCATTTAGGATTTCCTTCGGAAGATCCTTCAGAAATTCCTGTGGAAGTTACTCCAGGAAATTCTCCAAGAATTCCTCTGGGAGATTCTTCAGAAATTCTTCCGGGAGCTCCTTCAGGAATTCCTTCGGGAGTTTCTTCAGGAATTCCTCTAGAAGTTCCTTCAAGAATTCCTCCGGAAGTTCCTTCAAAAGTTCTTCCAGAAGTTCATACAGGAATTCCTCGATAAGTTCCTTCAGAAGTTCCTCCGGAAGTTCATGCAGTCTTTCCTCCTAACTTTTTCCTAGAATCACACAAGAATTTTCTCCTGGAATTGTTCAGAACGTTTCTTTATGGTTTCCTTGGAAAGTTGTTTTATGTGTTATTTAGCAAGAATTCCTCTGAATGTTCCTCCAGAAAATCTTACAAGAATTTCTCAATCCACCTTCATCCCACTTTCCGAAATTCTTCCAGGATTTTTCCAGAAATTCAATTGCGAATTCAATCATGAAATCTAACCAAAACCTAACGCACATTCATCCAAAAATTATACCAGAAAGTTCTACAAGTATTTCTCCAGAACTCTCCAAGACTACCCTCTATAGAGTTTTGGTTGATGAACTTGAACGTCCTAGTTGAAATACTTGAGGGTATTTCTGTTAAATTTCCAAGAAATTCATAAAGAAATTTATACCTTTATTCCGGTTATTCCTTTAAAAATTTCTGCAGGAACTCTTCCGATGAAACAACTTCTTCGTAAGTTCCTCCATAAATTTCCCCGGAAATGCGTCAAGAAATTGTTTAAGAAAAGTTTTTATTTTCCAGAAATCCTTTGAAAATTTCTCAAAGTATTTTTCCAAGGATTCACCAAGAAAACATTTTAAGATTTATTTCGGGGAATATCTTTAAGATTTCTCGGAATGTTCTGCAGAAATTACCCAGGGAATTCTTACTGAAATATATTCGAAAATTAATTTAGAAATTCCACAGAAATTTCTCAAGGTTTTCTCCAGAATCTCTCTCTCCCTTCTCTTCATTGACATTACATCCCCCACTGGAACATTGCAGCCTCACAGCTTTAGTGTTCATTAAGCACTTCCACAGTTATTAACTGGGATGTTTCTAAGCCAAGTTCTGCGTTCGTATATTATGAGGCTACCGAACATTGTCTAGACCGGCACCGGGAATCCAACCCAGCCACCCTCGGCATGGTCTTGCTTTGTAGCCGCGCATCTTACCGAACGACTAAGGAGGGCCCAGTAACTGCTCCGGATTTATTTCGCTCCGGTAATTGTTCATTCGGGAGGATGCACGATGGACTTTTTGTTGGAATATCTGGAAGGAGTTTCTTAAAGATTGCATGAAGCGATTCTTGAAGAAATTTCTGAAAAAAAAAATCGTATGGTTTGAATCCCTGAAGGATTTTTTTTGATATATTCTTGACTGAATTTCCAATGCAATTTTGGGTGAATTTCCTAATGTCTCGAAAACTCGAAAAAAAAAAATCCGCAAAGAGTAGTTATTTAAATCGCTGAAGAAATTTTGGACCGGATTTCCCGATGGAATTTTAGGAGAACTTTTCGAAGGAATTCTACAAGCAATTGAACCATCTCTAGACACAATATCTTGTAATGTCTAATTATATGATGGGATAGCTAAGAAATTGTTGAAATTGTTGAAATGGAGAAAATCAATTGGAAAACTACTAAGATATATCCATCCAAAACTGTAGTTATAACGGTTTCTAAACGAACAAACGGCTTCTGAAAAAATAAAAATGTGCTCCAGTTCAATTAAATAAAGTGCTTAACAAATCTATCAAACACTCCTTTTCCGATAAATCTTAATCCCATGAAAATACATTGACGCTTAAAAGAACTCGCATACACTTATGTCACTCGCAAGAACTTGAAGACCATGTACCTATAAAGCATTATTAATTAGCATTATATAAAAGCGGAACTTAAACTATCTTTAAAAAATACTTTAATAAAGATCTAAAATAAAATATGTTTTTTTTATTCATACATTTTGTCATTTTTTTAATTACATATACTTTGATCTTTTTTTACTAAAGCATAGCAGCTTACTCTACGTTGAGGTAACGCCCTTGGACTTCAAACGAAAATAAAGCCTATTCCTTTGAGGAAAACTTCATGAATTTCCTGAACGGTGTCCGTAGTGTTTTTTGATTTTATTGTTTTAATATTTGTTGTTTATTTCCACCCCTTGACTTCTCAGAGAGCGCTAGTAAACATTTTTCTAAAATTATGCTACTAGTTGGCATATCTGGCAAGGTGAACGCTGGACATGGCGTACCATACGTATTCTGAAAAAAAAATAGAATACCACTGCGACGATTTGGATCTAGTAATTAGAAACTCAGTACGTGCTACTACAAAACGCTGAACTTCATCAAGTGGAAAGCACATTTGCCGATGTGCTGAAGGAATGCGGATTCGCCATTGTACCGCTGCAGGAAGTGTGTTTGAGAGAATTAATGGTTCGAACATTTGCAGGTCATCAAAACATTTACCAGAGCGGCGACAACAAACACGATCTGGACTAGGATCAGCTACCATCAGTGATAGACACTATGCAGAGAAGGATGTACATTCATTATCCACGCAGTTCGAATGCAAGTACGACAGCTGCTCAAGCTATGTCATCAAAATCTGCAAAGGATATTCAAACATTCAGGTTGGTTGGGATAAGTTTAAACCGACTAGTGGAAAGATCTGTGCTCTCTGGTTGATGAACTTAAACGTCCTAATTCACATCGCCGCTTCCAAGCACATGGCCATTTGCAGCAACTACGTGGCCTTCCACATCACTACACTTGAAAATCACCACCGGTCGTAAAAATAGTAGACCTGAAATTATTGGCAAAAAAATAGAATAGAAAACAACTTCAAAAAACGTCACTTTACTTGCGGAATAATGCATCAGTGCATTGTATTTAGCGAGAAAATGGTGATTGCAGTGTGAGCCTGGAAGGCTATATTGATAAACTAATTGATAAGTTTGGGTTAAGTGATGCAAAAGTGGCTAAAACACCGATGGACGAAGGTTTTTTGAAAGTAGAAGACACAAGCTTAGTATTGAGTGACGAGACGAAGAACAGAAGTCTTGTTGGTACTCTTTTGTACATATCTTGGTCGAAAAGTGAGTGCCCCTACAGAGTCATGTTGGGTAGCAGCGAAGCGAGTTTTACGCTAATTGAAATCGACTAAGCACTGGAAGTTGACGTATAACGGTTCTGGTGGTGGTTTGATCGGTTTCGCTGACGCCGATTGGACCGGCGACGCAAGCTCGAGGAAGTCTACTACCGGATATGTGTTTTGTTATGCAAACGGTGCTGTTTCATGGGCCAGTCGTAAACAAGCGTGCGTTACATTGTCTTCCATGGAGTCAGAATATGTGGCTCTTAGCGGGACTACTCAGGAGTTAATCTGGCTTCGCAAACTGATGGTGGAGATGGGCGAACATGACGATAGGCCTGTAAAGTTGATGGAAGATAATCAAAGCTGTATTAGTTTCGTGAACTAGTTTCGTGAATTCGCTCAGAAATTAATCGCCGTTCTAAACATATTGAGACCAAGGAATACTTCGTAAGACAACAGTGTGAGCTGGGGCTTTTGGAACTGGAATACTGTCCTACAGAGCACATGGCTGCCGACGCTCTTACCAAACCAATGGGAACTATGAATCAAAGAAAGTTTTCAGGAATGCTGGGACTGACGACCGACAGTGGCACTGTACGTTGAGGAGGAGTGTTATGAGTGCAACTACCATGCCACCCTATTTGTCATTACATTGTTTTTCAGTGTATCTTTGTCTTCAGTAGTGGCAACACTGTACAGAGCGGATGCAGTAAGCGCCGAAGGCGCCATTATTCATAAGTGTGCTATTCGTTGCAGCGTCAACATCGTTTCTTTCAATTAAAATAAATCTCTTTCGTTTGTGAACTAAATTCGTCTTTTAATTTCGCTGGTGATTTCTGCCCAAGAATATTGTTGGTCGAATAAATTGATTGTTCGTGCCGCTGTTGGTAAAACTTGATGGATGTTTGAATAAACGAGAGGTGGAGTCAATGTTGGTCAAACTGCTTGACCGTGTGTACGTTCCATTAGACAATGGTTCCATTAAGGTTCCCCCAAACACATGCGACGCGATTCTATCGCTTGGCGTTGGTATGGAAGCGTAAATGCAACATAGCCTGCATCAACCCAACGATAGAATCGCGGCGACTTGTTGTCGCCGTTGCGGCGATGAAATCTCTTAGGCCTGGGGAAGGTTGTTGAACGCCGCTTGTGCCTGGCCGCTAACTCCTTGACGATCCCACCGAAAACTCATATCAACCGAAAATTGAGAACGTGGGTCGGTCACACTTTACGAAAGAGTGGAACAACCTCCTTCCTTCTTCCCTGTCAGCGTACGCCCATATCGAATAAATGTTGGATAGTCGATTTTCTGATGATACCAGTCCCGTAGTAACGACTTAATAAAAGCTAAATTTCGTCCGAGAACAACTTTTCGCTTCAGAAAATATGTACGTGTTAAAAATCCATCATTCGATCTCTTGGAAATGAAATACGGCCCGTGTACGTCAATCTGTTTTCGCGGAAATGCAGACTAAATATTTCCACTGTAACATGACAGAATTCCTTTGGAACAAAACTACTAGCACGGAAGATGGAAATGAATCGGATCGGATAACCAATCACATCAATTTTTCAGTCATGTGTCCATCCGCTGCTGCATCACTGGTGTTGAGGGAATTCTAGAATGACCATTCAGCAGTGCCCCCAATCACATAGCCTTGCAATGGGGGACTCGCTTTGACTATTCGATTCAGATCAACAACATCGAAATGGTAATTAAGCGTAAAATATGGATGCCATGCATCATTTGGTTCTCTTTTCTATTCTATTTGCAGCTCACACAAAGATTGTGTGGCCTACAGTTGACTGGCTGACATCAGGGGATCCATTTTGCCGGACTTCGATAGAGCTTTGTTTGGTCCAATGTCACGTCCGCCAGAGCTTTGACGGTCCGATGCTTAGACAAAGAGAAGCACAGAAAGGGGGTAATTTCATTATGCATTTGACATCCGTGCAAAAATGGAGCACCGAAGTATGTTGGCAGAAAAGCATGATAAATGTGGAGAAGCCATGCGTATTGGAACTTGCAATGGAAGAGTTGTGGTGGCAGGATGTACGACCTTGCATGAAAGTGAATTCTAAAGCACCTCTTCGATGCAGTCGATCCTTCTATTTCAGTAGAAAAGGTTGATATTGCGAGTGTTGCTAATGCAAATAAGACAGGCGCCGGAGAAATGTAAGAGCGTTTTAGATAGACTGGGGAACCGGACCGAACAGAACTGGGTAAGATGTGGTAAGATGAAGTAAGTATTTTTTTACAAGACATATTTCAAAAGAATAGTAAAGAGCTGAAATTTACAGACAACAACATTTCTGGCAAAATGCACTGCAAAAGAATCTCTCTTGTTACTCTTATTCTAGTGGAAAAAGATAAAGAGTATATCTATTTCCATCGTTACCGTTCATGCATTCCAACCGAACTAAGTGGTTTGATTTTGACTAAAACTCAAGTATTTGATCAGAATGCAACTGAGTAATAACAACCGGGAACAAGAAATTTGCATATTTTTCCACTTATGTTTAGTTCGACAAAATATAAACATGGCGCTCTCACTTCAGTTGTTCTGATTGAATATCACAACAGGGGAACGAGTGGCCATATCATTATTCTTATACCAAGCCTCTCGGAATTGAGTTGTTTTGAAATTTGCATAATAACCAATTTTCCTCGAAAATAACATCCGTTCACTGGGAAAACTGATTTAACATCATAACCTCTGCTCTCGTATACAGTGCAGTGGCCCCTTAGTAATGACCATAATTTCCTACGACCCGCCGTAATGAATTTTCATTACACGATTTACTTTCTCGGTCGCACATGGACGACGTGCACTCCGAAGGTTCATCAACATAATCAAAACTCTCGACTGGTGTTTTACTGTTTGAAACAATGAACCCTGGTTTTGAGAAGTCACCCGCCGTGGTCTGCTGTGTCTTTAATGTTTATTCATGATGAAGTAAGTACTTGCTGAAAATGGCGAATACATTTGTGTTTATTTCTCTTGTTTCGGTTGGTCATCGTCATGCTCGGAAAATCGGATTCAGCCTTTGCGGTTCATGGCGAGTTAGGAAAATTAATACAACACTTTCATGTTTATGATCAACTTACCTGCTGGAGAGGAATATTTAAAGGCGTGGCACTGCGGATGTTGGATTATGTGTCCCAAGTCAACCGACGATTTTAAACTTTGACTGGCAAGTCATTTTACTGCAATTCCCACGGGGCTGCATAGGAATATCATTTTAAAATTATTTCAAATTCTAGACAAAATGTAATCAAATTCTAATTGATGTACGACACGGAAAATGTTTTTTTTATATATTTTCTGAAAAGATGTCTATCAAATACTTTGAACCTTTTCCGTATGGTACAATCTGATTTTAATTACATTTCGTCTAGAATTCATAATCACCATTTTAAAATGTAATCCAATTTTTTTTTCAACTAAAACGAAAGATAATAGCTTATATGCATTGCCACCATTTTAGAAAAAAAAAGTTTTTCTATTTAAAAAAAACAATGGTTTTCTAATAATTTCGAAATGCAATTTTCAGTAGTAAACAATGGGACCGCAATTCCCCGACGAATGCAACTTTTTGCGAGGCAATCGGGCAATGCTAAGTTCAAAAAACCGTGTCTATAAAATTTGTACACATACACACATACAGACATCACTTCAGTTCGGCCTTCTATCAAAAGTTTTTTTTTAAGTAATCCTATACTGCCGCTAACCGCAAGTCGAGCACATCTGTATATGGAGGCCAATATACAGATGTGCTCGACTTGCGGTTAGCGGCTGTGTAGCCTATCGGTAAAACTTTGTTATACGAGAAAGGTAAAAAAATGATCTTCCTGTGCTGTGCCGTGAGATCTGTCAAAGTTTAACACCGTCGGTTGTCTTCTTTTCTTGGGTTCGTCTATACACATAATGATGTAGAAAAAACTCTTAGCACAGAAAATTATTACAAAACGACAACACTACGTTTTCAATGGAACTTAAGATCTCAAAGACTACAAATACAACAACGAAGCACACGCATGTACAACACCTAATGCCGACTGAATCTTTCATTCAGTAGACTTTTGCTGTCAATGATTAAGCATTGCCGTATGTGCATATCTGGAAAGTTGCTTTCTGAACCAGAGCGGTTCTGGAAAGAACAATTCATTTGATAACTCCCTGCCTGGCATAATTCGTTTGGACAATGAAACTACTCCTTCAGTTGGATCGAGGGTGTGGCAATTGACCACGATGTGGTTTTGCTCTAATCGGATTCACTTAGCCATCATTGCGACGAAGCAGTCATATTCGTCGAGTTGCTGCTGGGCTTGCAGTTCTTCTTGACGTTCCAAAAGACTGATGAAGGAAAGCTGTTGGGCTATACTTTTGTATGCGTTGATTTCTAATTTCTTATTAAAATTTTATCGATTGGGGATTTAGGTATTTAACCTGGATCTCCAGTTGGCCTTGCGAGAAAAGGCGTAGGGTTGGCTATCCGGAGATAATGTAGGATGTTTTAGGTAGGAAACATTCTTCATTCCCAGACCACATTCGTCGTGCTTGCCATTAAAATTGTAGACTACGGGACTTAAGCTGGTTACGAAGTCCGTAATAAGCCCTATTTGCAGATGCAATACAACTTTTCACCTCGCGGGTAACATCATTATCGCACGTCACTAATGTTCCAAAATACACAAACTCTTCAACCACTTCGTATTTTTCACCATCCAGCACCATTTTGCTCCCATCACCACTAATGAACCCACGTTGATTGCCAGCGACCACGTACTTCGTTTTGCCGGTATTGATCATGAGTCCAATCCTCTCTGTCTCCCTCTTAAAAGGCATAAAAGCCTCTTCCACGACACGGCAGGATCGACAAAATGTGTGACCCCAAATGACTGCAGCAAAATGCGATGACAGCAGCACTCCATGGGTGCGTGTGTACGCCATGGAGATCTTACAAGAAGAGGCCGAGTCATGGCTTGCTGCTCATCAATTGACATGCTGGAGTGGCAAAACATACTTTTGCATATAAACGATAAAGACGGATCCATAAAAAACTGGAAAACGATCCATAAATAACATCTGAATGTTCCTTAAAATGCTACCATAAATCCATAAAATAGGTAATGAGATTCCATAAAGAATAATTTTTCGATCCATAACTAAGCTAAAATTTAGCAATTAATTGGGAAATATGTTCCATTAACATGGTCAAGAAAAACAATACAATTCTTGCTATTTTCCCATGAAAATATGACAAATGATCCATAAATCTTTGGAAAATGATCCATAAAAAACTATATTTTGATCCATAAAACTTCAAATTTGCGCATTTTTTTATCGTGATGATGATCCATAATTTCAGTAATATGATCCATAATTTTAGTCATATGATCCATAATTCTGGCCATTTGATCCATAACTTTGTTCAAATGATCCATAGTTTTGGTGATATGATCCATAAATTTTGATAAATGATCCATAGAGTTGAAAAATGTGTGGATCAATTAATATAGTTTCATTGGCCTTCTTTCCAAGCATTATGGATCCATTATCAAAATTATGGATCATATGACCAAAATTATGGATCGTATGGCTGAAATTATGGATCATCATCAGGATATAAATTGCGCAAATTTGAAATTTTATGGATCAATTTATAGATTTTATGGATCATTTTTCAAAGGTTTATGGATCATAAAAATATTATTTATGGAAACTCTCGAACTATTTTATGGATTTATGGTAGCGTTTTATGGAACATTCAGATGTTATTTATGGATCGTTTTTCATTCTTTTATGGATCGTTTTTCCAAATTGAACGGTGCAAAGTAAGGGCTGCCATGCTGGAGTGTTAAGGCAAAAGATATTTTAGTTACTAGATAAAGATTGTCCGCTTCGGTTCCCTTTGTTCTGCTGTCGGAAACATGTGCGGTACTAAACTGTCAAATCGTATATATTTTCCTTCATTGACATTTAGATCCCCTATCCTCGCCAGCAAAAGATGTTCCGGACAGCGACGACAGCGACAATCTTTATCTAGTAACTAAAATATCTTTTGTTAAGGCTCAAGGAGAGTTTGGCAAGGAAAACAGCTTTCTGAATGATTTACCACCGGCGGTGTGTCGTCTGTCTCTTTCCGTCCTTCGGAAAATTATGATTGTGTTTTATTGCAACACCGCACAATGGTCGGATTCGTCAAATTTCACGACATAAATCGATAACTCGAAAACTATCAGTGTTAGAGTTTTGACGTCTTCAGAAGAAATGATCTACAAGAAGAGATCTATTTTTGGTGTAAGTTGTCATTAGGGTGGCCCTTCGGTGAAATTTTTTTGGAAATGTATTTTTTTACCCTTTTGAGTTAGGAGTTCATATAATTCTACAAAGTTGTAGAGAATTTAATTCTAAGCATTTTTGCTTAATAAACATTTATTTTACATCATATAGGTGATGTTTTATGACAAAGTTACTAAATTTAGATAGGGTGGTCCCGAAAAAATAGTTTTTAACTTCCACTTTCGTCAATTCAGAATATTTTCAAAAACTGCCTTAGCATCGCTTCACGGTCTTTGGATAGCGCATCGTTTGGTTACATAAGATGGTTGATAGCCTCATTTTTAAGCATATTATAAGCGCTTTTTTCATGAAAATGTAATATTTTTCTGAGCATTCTACTGCAGCTAGTAGCAAATATTAGCAAAAATTTCAATCGTAATCTGAAAATATACATGCAGGTCCATCAAATCCATGGTATTTCATTTGTCAATCTTTGTCCGCTTTTGTTTGACGATAGTATTATTTTTGTATGAAAAATTAGGGTGAAACACATATATCATCTTTTGGATTTTCACAATATTTGGTAGAATAAAAGACAAGAACACCGTCTTCGGCCAGAGGACG
This sequence comes from Armigeres subalbatus, assembly GCF_024139115.2. Classification (NCBI taxonomy): domain Eukaryota; kingdom Metazoa; phylum Arthropoda; class Insecta; order Diptera; family Culicidae; genus Armigeres; species Armigeres subalbatus. Next base: position 13,047,559 of record NC_085141.1, read on the forward strand.
TAGAGACTGAACACTTAACACCTAGACAACTGACAGGACACATAATACCCAGTGGGGTGGAGAATTTTTCGATCACGAAAAGTTTCCTTCTTACCGAGGCGGGAATCGAGCCACGCTCCATAGTCCATGCCTCTAGACGATTGACGGCGCTAACCACACGGCCACAAAGCACACAAAGAATCGTTCTTTACCTAAAATATTTAAATCAAAATCAAAATAAATAAATCAAAATCAAGAAGTCGAAAAAATCATTTTGACATTTTAACTACTGGAACGATTTTCAAAGGTCATTAGATAAAATTTATGCATTTAATGCTTAAGAGCGCTACTTTTGTGGCGAAATACAAAATCATAAAATTCAAGTTGGTTTTTCATGGCTAATTCGCAGAATAATTTCATTTTCACAGTTTCTAAGTGAGGGTCGCCAATGACTACATGTGATTCCATGGACATTGATAATAGGTCCAGTAGATCAAAAATTATGTTTTAAAACAATATTTTTTCCAAAATGTTGATTTTTTCGACCACCCTGGATCGAAATCGGACAAAATTAAAAAGTGAGTTTATTTATTTTCGAAAAAGAATGATTCTACCAAATATTGCGAAAATCAGAGATATGGTATATGAGTTTCCCATGGAATAGCTGATTTTTCATACAAAACTAATATGATTATCAAACAAAAGTGGACAAACATGGACAAATGAAATACCATGGATTTGATGGGCCTGCATGTATACTTTCAGATTACGATTGATATTTTTGCTAATATTTGCTACTAGCTGCAGTAGAATGCTCAGAAAAATATCACTTTTTCATGAAAAAACGCTTATAATATGCTTGAAAATGAAGCTATCAGCCGTCTTATGTAACCAAAAGATGCGCCATCCAAAGACCGTGAAGCGATGCTAAGACAGTTTTGAAAATATTCTGAATTGATGAAAGTCGACGCTAAAAACTATATTTTTCGGGACCACCCTATCTAAATTTAGTAACTTTGTCATAAAACATCACCTATATGAGATAAAATAAATGTTTATTAAGCAAAAATGCTTAGAATTAAATTCTCTACAACTTTGTAGAATTATATGAACTCCTAACTCAAAAGGGTAAAAAAATACATTTCCAAAAAAAAATCACCGAAGGGCCACCCTAATGACAACTTACACCAAAAATAGATCTCTTCTTGTAGATCATTTCTTCTGAAGACGTCAAAACTCTAACACTGATGGTTTTCGAGTTATCGATTTATGTCGTGAAATTTGACGAATCCGACCATTGTGGCACCGGGGGGAAATCGGCTATCATTTGAGATTTCTATGAAGTGTGTACCGAAAAAAGCGAAAAAAATTAAAAAATTTCTAGACCCCCGATAGAACATTTTAGTTTACTCACTATATGAAAGAGGAGAGGATATACTTTCGCGTGGTGGGTGTTTCAGATATACTGATTTTTAAAAAATAATAATTCCCCATAGAGACACCGTGGGGTATATGTATATTAGAGTGGGGCGTCATGGTCATTTTTTCAAATCAATGGTTTTTCAAAGCCATTCTGGGTCCTAAACGACTGTGGAGAATTTGAGACCGATTGGTTGCTTCTTCGCTTTCCGCATCGCGTTTGAAGTTTGTATGGAAATTAGTATGGGAGAACGTATATTTTTGCATTTCTACTACTAGAGGCTTCAGTTCATCGTAGACCAAGTGGCACATTGCGTTAAAGTATAACCCAAAGGATGCCGAAAAACTTTGCTGAAGAAGGCACGTTGCTGAAACGTCCACGAAAAAAGTTATAACGCTTAGAACATTGAGTGTTCAAACCATATGCAAAAAATCGTTTATTCTGCCAGCACTGCCGTACTACGTAGACCAATAATTTAACTGAGTGTTATTTCAAAATAATTGATCTTATAGGGCTTTAGAGCTAATGGGAGGTATCCGGAATCATTTCACAAAGAATAAAATCCGACGAGAAGGAAGATGGGGTTTGCCCTTCGAGAACCATAGGTTGTCCGGTAGTACTGGCAGGAACATTGATTTCTTGCATATGATTTACACAATCAATTTTCGAATCGTAATAACATTTTTTGTAGACCTTCCAGCTACGTACCTTCTTCGGCAAAGTTTTTCGGCATCTTCCAGACTAGATGCTAACGTATTGAGTCACGTGATTGATGATAAATTGAAGCCGCTAAGAACAAAAATGTGAAAAAGAACGTTTTCCCATACTCATATCCATATAAATTTTAAACGCGATCCATATTTTACACAGATGATTGGGGTCCCAAAACGATTCAGAAATACCTTGATCTCACTTGATCGGACGAAGTTTGCGCTTTTCCATACAACTGCGAACCACTATAATGTATATAAAGGTATTTTAAGATCCTGTGCACATTTTTTTCACCAAGACCGTATGAAATTTATTTAGGAGATTCCCTATTCTACAGGAACTAATCTTGAAATTCCAATCAATATTCCTGCAAGTGTTTTTTTCTCTTTGAAAAATCCTTGCAACCCCTCCTACTTAATAATGCTCCAAAAGCAGTTTCACCTGGAGATCGTCCGTAGATTCATCCAAGAAAGTCCTTCTGAGAATATTCTAGAAATTGGTCCTGAAAATCCAACAGAGTCCAATAAGGAAAACTTTTAAAAACTCAACTAAAAATTGATCAGCAATTTTTTTTTTTCTAAATTTGCCCTGAAAATTTGCCACGAGTTCCAAATGAAGTTTATTCGGTTCCACATAGAATTCGTTTAGCAAATCCTACAGAAACTACTCCAAATAGTCCACAAGAATTTCGATCAGAATTTCTACAACCCCCCAGGAAACTTCACCAGGTATTCTTCCGCTTTTCCTTCGGAAGTTACACCAGGAATTCTTCCGGAATTTTCTCCAGGAATGTCCCCGGAAGTTCCTTCAGGAGCTCGTCCCGAAGCTCATCCGGAAGTTCCTACCCAAATTTCTTCAGAAAGTCCTCGGAGGAAAACCTGGAGGAACTTCCGGATGAATTCCTGAAGGAACTTCCAGAGGAATTCCTGGAGGAACTTCCAGAGGAATTCCTGAAGGAACTTCTGAAAGTATTTTCTGAGGAATTTCGGGAGAAATTTCTGGAAGAACTTCCGGAAGAATTTCTGGAGGAACCTCCGGAGGAATTCCTGAAGGAACATTAGAAGGAATTTTCTGAGGAATTTTCGGAGGAATTCCTGGAGGAACTTCCGGAGGATTTCCTGGAGATATCGGGCACAAGCAATGGGACTGCAAAGGCCCTGACAGAAGCAAGCTCTGCCGACGCTGCGGATTGGAGGGACATAAGGCACAATGCTGCACGAACCCTCCCAGCAAGTACCCCATGGGGGGTTCGAAGTGCCCGGCGTTTAAGCGTGCGGCAAAATCACATTGCATGTAACGCAGCTAAACCTGAACCACTGTGATGCAACCCAGCAACTGCTATGTCAGACAGTTGCTGAATGGGGGACGGATATCGCCATCATAGCGTATCCTTACCTGCCGTAATATGGAAAAGTGACGTATACGCCATTTTACAAAAATGGTGTTAACGAGTAGTACTCATCGTACTTTTTAACAGAAAAATGAAAAAAATGTGTGTTGTAAATTGGCGCATACGTCACTTTGCCAGATTACGGCAGTTACCGGGTACCCGTCAGGAACGGTAATTGAGTCACCGATGGGTCTAAAATGGCGGCGATATGGACAACGGAGAAATACCCAGTCCAAGAGTTGGTCTCTTCGACACACGAGGGCTTCGTCATTGCTAAATTCAACGGGGTCTTCTTCTGCAGCTGCTATATGCGCCTCTTATATGGTCAATCGAGCAATTCAGTCGTATGCTGGATTGTTTGATGGCTAACTTGAACTGGCGTTGGCCGGTGTTGATAGCGGGGGACTTAAACGCTTGGGCCGTGGAATGGGGAAGCCGTTCCACGAATCAACGGGGGCAGATCCTGCTGGAATCACTGGCCATGTTGGATGTGGACTTGGCCAATGACGGTACCAAAAGTACCTACAGCTGGAACGAGGCCGAGTCGATTATCGACGTTACGTTCTGGAGCTCTGGACAAACGAGTAGTTCGTACTGGAGGGTAGCTACCTAGGTAGCTACATCTAGATGATGGCTACACTCACAGCGACCACCTGGTGGTTCGCTACAGTATCGACTATACGACCACCATTCAGCGGACGGAAGAAGAGGCTAGGCCTAGCCCTCGTATGTGGGAGACATCGTACCTCGACGACAAGGTGTTTAAGGAAGCGCTCCGCTGCGAGCACAATGCTCTCGGTCTGAGCGGCGAGCAGCTGGTAATAGTACTCTCGCGTGCATGCGATGCCACCATGCCTAGCCCTTATCCTCCCTTGACACTTTTCAGGCACTAAAAATGAATTCAAAAAACCAAAACTCCTTTGATTCTCAACCGATTTTGACGATTCACCTACCAAACGAACCGGTTAGGTCTCCAGTTTTCAACCAACAAAAGAATTGGCAAAAGATTGGTTCCGGATCCTGGTGGCATTCCAGAGACATGGTTCCCCGGGGAAATGGCCACTTTTTGATATGACCTGAAACCCATCTTGCGACGTCTTAAACTTCATGATTTCGCGAAACGAGCTCAATAGAATCTAATTTGAGGTACCTGAGTGGTGCTGGTCAGGCTCCGTGGCATTCCGGGGACCTGGTTCCCCGGGGAAAGGGCCACTTTTCGATTTGATTCGAAACCCATCTTGCGACATCTTAAACTTCTTGATTTCGTGAAACGAGCTCAACAGAGTCTAATTTAAGCTACCTGAGTCGTTCTGGTCAGATTCCGTGGTATTCCGGGGACCTGGTTCCCCGGGGAAAGTGGCCACTTTTCGATTTGACCTGAAACCCATTTTGCGACGTCTCAAACTTCATGATTTTGCGAAACGAGCTCAATAGAGTCTAATTTGAGGTACCTGAGTTGTGCTGGTCAGGCTCCGTGGTATTCCGGGCACCTGGTTCCCCCGAGAAGTGGCCACTTTTTAATGTGACGACTTCTTGCGACGTCTCAAATTTCATGACTTCGTGAAACCTGGCTCTCCCGGAGAGGTGGTCATTTTTTAATGTGAACTGAACTGAACAATATTTCGACGTTTCAAACTTCATGATCTCGCGAAACGAGCAGACGTTTCTCATTAGGCCAGTAACCTGGTGCCCTCGGGGATGAAGAAACTGCTTTATGTATTCTGAATCCTGAATCATGTAATCTGTAACATGAATAACGAAACATGAAATTCTTAAATGTTGTACATGCTCTCGAGTATTTTGAGAAATTTTGTACTTCTGGATAGTTTCCACTTTGATACGACACAAGTTTGATACGATAGGGGGTCCCGTAGCGTAGTTGGCTACATGTTCGCCTTTAAATTTGAGACGACGGAAAATGGGTTTCAGATCACATCAAAAAGGGACCACTTCCCTGGTGGAACCAGGTTCCAGGGATGTCACGTAACCTGACCAGCACCATTCAGGTACCTCAAATTAGACTCTATTGACCTCGTTTCGCGAAATCATGAAGTTTGAGACGTCTCAAATGGATTTCAGATCACTGAAAAAAGTAGCCCCGGGGGAACTATGTTGCTGGAATGCCACTGAACCTGACCAGCGCCACTAAGGTACCTTGAATTAGACTATACTGAGCTCGTTTCGCGAAATCATGAAGTTTGAGACGACGGAATCACATCAACCCTGGTAGAACCAGATTCCAGGGATGTCACGAAACCTGACCAGCACCATTCAGGTACCTCAAATTGAACTCTATTGACCTCGTTCCGCGAAATCATGAAGTTTGAGACGTCGCAAGATGGGTTTGGAATCGAAAGTGGTCACTTCTTCGAGAAATCATGAAGTTTGAGAGGTCGCAAGATGGGTTTCAGGTCATATCAAAAAGTGGCCACTTTCCCGGGGGAACCAGGTCCCCGGAATGCCGCAGAACCTGTCCAAACCCACCAAGGAACCTTGGAAGATGCACTATTGAACATGTCTACATCAAAAAAATAGTTTTAAGACTTATAGCAAGGTCATTTGATTTGAGAAAAAAAAAGTACCCCACTCGACCCCGGAATTACTCCGGAGCCAGGTGGCCAATGCCGATTCTCTTCTCAGGTTTCTAGAGACCTAACCGGTTCGTTTGGTAGGTGAATCGTCAAAATCGGTTGACAATCAACGGAGTTATGATTTTTGAAGTCATTTTTTTGTGCCTAAGAAGTATCAAGGGAGAATAAGGGCTAGGAAAGTCCACCCTAGGAATGGGAGGCCACCGGCTTACTAGTGGACCTGCGCCGCGCCTGCCTATGGGCACGGAGGCGGATGCAGCGAACACGCACAGAATAGGAGTGTGTTGAACGACGGTTGGCGTTCGTGGCTGCTAGAACCGCTCTGAATACTGAGGTTAGATCGAGCAAAAAGAACCTGCTTAGAGGGCCTGTGTCAAAGTGCCAACGCGAATCCACACAGCAAATAATTTTGAAAATTCAATGACGTGTAAAATTGCAGCTTATCACATCAAACGAATTAACATTTGATATTCAATTAAAATTGATTGAATTTTACAAGTAAACACTATTTACATTTATTTCTATTTAAAAGAATAAAGATATCGATTGAATGTTACGTTTATTTGCATGCTCCAAATATGTGCAAAACAATACCTTTAAAACCACAACATATTTTTATCTGTGCATAGGGTGACGTCTATAGGGTCGTATTGACCATGACACGTGGGCCGATGTCCCCTACAGAGCGGTCTCCAGAGATGCTGGAGAGGATCATCGCGGGGCTCTTCCCACGTCATGATCCAAGTCCCTGGCCTCCTTTTGTGGAGCTGCCAGTGACCAGGGTGGTCGACGAGGAAAGAGGAACCGTGGTGGAGCTTGCGGGATTACACAGTCCCTTAGTGTAGATAAGGCGCCAGGATCGGATGGTATTCCGAATCTGGCCATCAAAGCGGTCATTGCTGAGGCTCCTGAAATGTTCAGATCTGTCATGCAGAGATGCCTGGACGAGGGAATCTTCCCTGAAGCATGGAAAAGCTTGGTCCTATTGCCAAAAAAACCACCGGGGATCCGTCGGCATATAGACCAATATGCCTGCTTGATACGGCGGGAAGGTCATCCTCAACAGATTGTTGATACGCACGGAGGGTGCGGATGGTCTATCGAGTAACCAGTTTGGCTTCCGAAAGGGTAAGTCGACCGTAGACGCTATCTTGTCGGTTACCAAATCCGCGGAGATAGCTATCCAGCGTAAGAGGAGGGGAGTTCGCTATTGTGCAGTAGTGACTCTCGACGTGAGGAATGCATTCAATAGTGCCAGTTGGGCAGCTATTGCAGATGCGCTCCTGCATCTTGGAATTCCCGAGTACCTGTACAAGATTCTCGGAAGCTACTTCCAGAATCGAGTACTGGTAAACGACGCGGAGGCGGGGCGGAAGTGCGTTGACATAATCTCAGGGGTTCCGCAAGGTTCCATACTGGGTCCGGCGTTATGGAATGTCATGTACGACGGTGTCTTGAGGTTGAAGTTCCTGATGGACGTGGTAATCGTCGGCTTCGCTAGAAGTTAGAACTGGGTCACCACAAGACTGAGGTGGTTGTTGTTAGCAACCGATAGTCGGAGCAACAAGCGGTGATAAGGGCAGGCAACTGCACAGTCACCTCTGAACGCTTCATCAAACTCTTGGGGTTAATGATCGACGATAAGCTCACCTTTGGTAGCCACGTCTATTACGCCTGTAAGCGTGCCTACACAGCTATAGTGGCATTGTCCCGGATAAGGTCCAATAGCTCTGCGGTTTATGCCAGCAAGCGCAAGCTTCTGTCTAGTGTCGCTCTGTCCATACTGAGGTATCGGGGCCAGCTTGGGGCACGGCCCTGCGTATTAACTGCTACAAAACGAAGTTAGAAAGTACGTATAGGCACAAAGCACACAGACATCACCTCAATTTGTCGAGCTGAGTCGATCGGTATATAACACTATGGGTCTCCGGGTCTCATATAAAAAGTTCGTTTTTGGAGCGAACATATAGCCTTTACGTATACTTTGTATACGAGAAAGGCAAAACAAAGATAAAGTCCGAATTTAATACGAGCGCCTCCATCTTTCTCATATGAAATTTGATGCTACCGCAATATTAATGGGTCTGGGGGTGAGAATGGGTCATCGCTCTAACCGGCAGTCTGGAGGTCGTCGACTAGTCGACGTCAAGTACGAGACACTGAAGACGACCACACAGTTGCGGTCGAAATACGTATCTGCTAAGATAACAAAACGTAGTGAAATTAAATGGAGAGTACTAAACTCGTCTTAGAAATATTTTTTCTGAAGATCTTTTATATTATTGTCTTCTTGCCCTCAAATAAATTCAATCTATTCTACAAGCATTCTAAGTGGTTGAAACATTGACCCATTCTCACCCCCGACAACGGTACACTCTTGCTTTTTTTCAACGATATGCTGACTTATAAGATCGGTTGAGAAATATAGGAGTTATGGCAGTTTTAGTGAGTCAAGAATTGAAAAAAATCTAGGGGTCCATAAAAATGATCTCGTGCAGAACTAACAAGGCGTCCATCTTTCTGAGAAACTTAACTCGGATCCTTCGTATACTCGCCAAAAGCTTTCGAAAGATAAAAATTTAGGCATTTCTAAGAACCAGTCTCAGCGAGAATTTTTTATCTTTTACCCCTTTAGACTTGTGACGAGACATACCTCGTGGCAAGTGCTTGCTCCAGGACATTTGGAGAGCAGGCGTGGACTGGAACGAGTAAACTCCAGCGTAATTGGTCATGGCGGCACTGGGTGGAAGTAGTTCGTTATCTCAACCACGTGCAGATTTCGGGCTGTTACTTCCCTGGGTAGGATCCCCAAAGCTATCGCAGCTTGGAACTTCTCATTTTCGTCGACGTGAATGAAAAAGCTTACATTCGGATTGTCAACCGCGGGCATGTATGCTGTGCGCTTGTTTCTGCTGAAACAAAATTCCGAAATATTTCACGGAGACAAAAAAAATGTAATGTGGAAAAGTGAAATTCAGAAGAATTATTTTTATTTATTAATATTCAGAAATTTTCTTGAAAATTTAGTATAGAATTTAACATTATTTAAAACATAATAGCCAGGAGATACTTAGATTTGTACCAAACGAAGAGATCTTGAGGAACGTGTCGAAAACTGGATCGATTCTTCATCAAACCAACGGGGTCTAATTATCATCCAACGATGTTGGGAAGCAGCCATTAAAACTTTTACCAGTAACGATTTTTAAAAGCAATTTCCACCGCACTCACCTGAATGTGTGAGCTTTACTGCTTTCTTCGTACATGCATGCGAGCGTATGCGATATTCGGGCCGCAGTCGGGGTGGAGCACTCGTACCCAGTAAAAATAATGGCATGCAATTAGTAGATCACTCACGTTACACACGCGCCTCCTTGTGGCTGAGGTCTGAAAGTTCGTTCGGTTTGTTAAATGGAACACCGGGGAGGAAAATACGACAGAAAGAGGGGCAATTACCTACCCTATCGTGTGTAAGTCCACGCCGCGAACTATGGCATCAGCGGGAGTAGGAATGTAGAGCGAGCGAAATTAGATTTTTATCACACCTTTGCTTTGGATGAAGGCTGGTCGGTATAATTGCACCCGGCGAACATGAGTTCCACTTATTAAAACAACACTTTCGGGTCGTTTGACACTTGAAAAGGCAATTTATCAATGTAGTTCCTGGCAGGAGATTACATGATTGAGCACTGAAATAATTAGCATTCAATTACTATTTAAACGAATTCCTGATGATTTTTGGTTTAAGTGGAAGGGCACACTCCTGGACAGAATACCGATTATAAGTAATTTCAATTTTGTACAAAAAAGGAGTTGAGAGGACGACAGCGTAGCATCTTTGTCAAAACTCACATGCATTCACGCAAGCATAGAAGCAAAGTGCTCTATTGCGAGCCTCTATGGTTGATGACTGTGTTATCCAAGTATGAGATATTGCAATCTATGTGATTGGAATTGTTCGTTCTCCTCTTGCGTTCGCAGAGCACCAGTTTAGCTGGCTATGGATATGGTTGAGCCAAGTGAAGATGTACTGCTGTAATAATCATAAATACCAATAACGAAGAAGTTGTAATGCATGGCAGAAAGTACAATGTGCTGTGACTTTGGACTCAGCTGCATGCTAGTCTTGGGGATGAACTATAGATGGAATAAATACTTTATTCTGTGGAATAAAGCAGGGAGACGCAATGCAGTAAGTAACATTTAATGTACTGCAAGTCTTTTTGTAGCTGCATATAAATATTTTCTTGTCATGATATAGGAGTGATGTTTGCACATGATCAAGCATTCCTGAGCAGAAATGAATAAGAAGAATTAAAATGCATTGATTGTCACGAGTCATTTCGAAGTATAAAGCATTTTTATCCTACCAATCTGGTCATAGCTTTTTTTTATCACTTTGTACATATTTTGTTATGATACTATTATTCCCCAAAGCTTTAAAGACATATCTCGAAAGAAGGCTTCGTGGAAAGTATAAGTAGAATAATTTTCAACCTTTCTTACTTTATGCTTCAAGCATAGTATAAATGCATTATTCACTGGTCAATATTATCCGATTATCTTATCGAGTCTAGGTTGGCATACACTTCCCAGAGGTGCAATAATTTTGTTGACAATTATGCTAATCAAAATGTTGTTCGTTGTTATTAGCCAATTTACAATTATCAAGTTCTGTATAGCTTTTTATGGCAAAGCGAATCGTATCTTTTAGCTGTATAGGAAAATATCCAACACGGGATCACGTATTCATATCTATTTAAATAATCTATGCATTACTGCAAAATTGTTGCTAATTGTGCTTCCGCGATGAGGGGGTAGCATGAGTGCATACAAAATGTAAATTATTTTCAACAATACATTCATATGATAGTTTTAGTCGACAGCATGCTTTCTGTAGCGAGGCAGAACCACATGGAACTCGAACAGCGGCCAGAATGAATTCACCCGGTAGAAGATAATTGATTTATGTTCAAATTTATATCGTACAACAAGCGTGACCTTTTCAATTTTGTTTTAGTAGGTCTTATTTTTGTTTTATTGATAGTCTAAATCGACAATTATTATATTAACCGAGAAGGCATACTTGTAACATTTTGACTAAGAATCGTTACCTAATTTTTTAATTTGTTTTTATTAATTTTTTTAAATGAAATAAGTAACTTTGTTGTAAGACACTTAATAAACTATTAAGTAGTTTTGAGTAATATTGGGCAATATGACCATTTAACAGTCAAACTGTAAAACTCAGTCGTTGGTGTGCACGTTTAATTATTCACCTTGTTCGTAATAGATGGATTTACATGCAGCTGATACGTTTTTCGACCTCAACAGTACAGTCTTACTTCAGTGTCTCATACTTGACTCGTCTCAGTTTTTAGAAACGAATTGATTTTTTTTCCTTGGAATTTTATTGAAGCATTTCTGCATTATTCAGATATACCTATAACACAGACAAACAGACGTAGCAGCTACAACAGTTTAGCTTAGCTATGACTGACTACACATATCTATGGTTTCTACTTCGTGATTAACCAGAATCGGTGAAATGGCACAAAGAATCAACTGATTGATTGACTGGGATTGCTCAAGCATTCTCAGCGTGTAAGTTTCAGTGACTCAAATATTTAAATGATTTGTAGTCAGTTAGGAAGATGGAAGGAATATTAGTAGGTGGTTTTTGCTGTTTGAAGACCGTGTTTACCTATGCGTATCCACAAAAACCACAGGAAGGATTATCAGTTAGTCAGTAGGCATCGTTAGATGGGGATTGACTCTGATAAGTGATGCAACCGTGCCAGTTTTTTACACAACGATTTTAACTAATTATGTCGCGCAAAGCAGAACTAACCAACGAGTTATTTATTTATCATTTGCACTCTCAATATATCAACAATAACTGATTTTGATATTTTTTTCTGCAAATATTTTGCTATTGGTTTGCTCTTATAATGGCAGAATGGGTTGTTTTTGAGCTATTCGCTCGAAGAATTTCTGCTATTATTTTGATTATTTTAGCAACTATGTCAAACAAACTAACATCAGATTTTGCTATTCTATATATTGCTATATATTGCCCGAGCAGGAGAAATTGGCTCAATAATACCTAATGCTGTTATTGATACCAAACTCTGTTATGAACTAGCCCTGCATAAGAGGTAAAATACCAAAGGAAAAATACCAATAACTAATATGTACAATATTTGAGCCATAACTTACTCAGTTATTAAATTGAATTTCTATACCAAATGCATAACCAATTATTAATCGTTTGGTATTGAAAACCCTAAGTAGGGTAAGTCGGTATAATATGCCCCCCTAAGGCAACTTCTTGATAACTTTTTACTTTTCAACGCTATTTTTGCGCTATTTCCAGGAAGTCACAAATGCATTGCCCGTGTGTAGTCATATAAAAATATTACAGATAACACGTAATAAAGCTTTTTGACAATTCGTGAAAAATGGATTTCAAAAAGTGCCTGGGAAGACTCTACGACACTACCCATAATTCCATTACCCATAATGCCATTACCCCGAAGGCCACTACCCCGAACGCCACAACCCCGAATGAGTCACTACCCCGAATGAGCCAGTACCCCGAATTAGTCATTATTTCAAGTTTATACTTCATTTCAATGAAAAAAATGTTACTCAAAAAAAGTTTATTCATAATTCATATGAATGAACAATAATTGGAACTGAAATTGTTTCAATGCACTATGGAACTAAGTATTCTTACTCCGTACGATCCCGTTCCACTTCGTATGGCACTCTTCAAGATTCCTGAATGGCAGGGGGAGATTATGCAGCACGTTTTCATGCACAATGCAGAGAGTTGAGGTAGGAAGTTGAGGGTTCGAGTCCCTCCAAGACACGTGGATTCTTTTTCGCAAATTTCATATCAATTTGTTCATTTCGAAACATATGCTGTGCATATGCACAGCCAAGATATTTAACAAAAAAAAAATGTTTTCGTACGGCCGAGTTGCTGAATAATATGCAATTAATTGCAGAGAGTTGAAGGCAACTGCGGTCCACGTCAGCATGGCTACTAGGGCAACAAGGTAGAAGTTGTTCCTTGATCGCTGTAGTAAAAGCAACGGATTCTGGTTGAAGCGTGGTCAAAATCTCAGAATCGACGAGGGGGTGAATGGGTGAGTAAGAGTGAGTGAGTGATTAAGTTAGTGAATAAGAGTTAGTGAGCGAATAAAAGCTAGTGAGCGAGCGAGTAAGAGTAATCGAGTAAGAGTGAGTGAGTAAGAGTGAGCGAGAAAGAGAGAGCGAATGATTGAGAGTAAATGAGTGAGTAAAAGTGGATGAGTGAGTAAGAGTGGTTGAGTGGGTGAATGAATGAGAGTGGGTGAATGAGTAATAATTAGTGAGACAGAGGAAGTGAGTGAGTAAGGGGATTTGTGTATGAGAGTGAGAGAAAGGGAGATCTTGTTTGTCTTCGGGAAGTTGCGTTGACTTAAAGAAGGCATCATCTCGTTTCGCCTTCTATCGATCAGACGTTATTTTTAAAAAGGCAGTATTTCCTCTGTGTGCCTTATCGAGGTATAAGCACGTTCATTAAAAGGAGGTATCATCTCCTCTCTCTGCCTTATACCGGGCAAACGCGTCCATTTAAGGAAGGCATCATCTCCTCTGTCTGCCTTATACCGGGCAAACTCGTTCATTTAAACAAGGCATCATCTCCTCTAGGGCCCTCCTTAGCCGTGCGGTAAGACGCGCGGCTATAAAGCAAGACCATGCTGAGGGTGGCTGGGTTCGATTCCCGGTGCCGGTCTAGGCAATTTTCGGATTGGAAATTGTCTCGACTTCCCTGGGCATAAAAGTATCATCGTGTTAGCCTCATGATATACGAATGCAAAAATGGTAACCTGGCTTAGAAACCTCGCAGTTAATAACTGTGCTTAATGTTAATGAACACTAAGCTGCGAGGCGGCTCTGTCCCAGTGTGGGGATGTAATGCCAATAAGAAGAAGAAGAAGAATCATCTCCTCTGTCTGCCTTATACCGGGCAAACGCGTCCATTTAAAGAAGGCATCATCTCCTCTGTCTGCCTTATACCGGGCAAACGCGTCTATTTAAAGAAGGCATCATCTCCTCTGTCTGTATTATACCGGGCAAACCCGTCCATTTAAAGAAGGCATCATTTAAAGAAGGCGTCATCTCCTCTCTGCCTTATACTGAACAAACGCGTCCATTTAAAGAAGGCATCATCTCCTCTGCCTGCCGTATATCGGGCATACGCGTTTATTTAGAGAAGGCATCATCTCCGCTGTCCCTGTCTGCCTTATACCGGACAAACTCGTTCATTTAAAGGAGGCATCATCTCCTCTGCTCGCCTTATACCGGAAAAATGCGTTCTATTGGAAAAAATGATCTCTTACTCCATTTCGTAGAATACTACTTTTCCAGGCCAAATGACAGGAATGACAATTAAAGCTAATTAGAAGAAAAATCAAAACTGTTGGTTAAAAACTGTTGGGATTCATCGATATATGTTGGTGTTAAACATAATAATAGTATACTACAGATTCTAAATGTTTTCGGGGTAATTGCCTTTCGGGGTAATGGATTTCGGGGTAGTGTCCCATTCGGGGTGATGGCTTTCGGGGTACTGTCCCATTCGGGGTAGTGGCCTTCGGGGTAATGGCGTTCGGGGTACAGGCTTTCGGGGTAGTGGGGTGGAGCCGCCTGGGCAATACGCCCCACCTTAATCAAATTCGTTTCATAGCCCTTTATTAGTATTTTATCAATCCCATAATAAAAAGGTTACAAATCCTTAAGTGTTTGACATTGAAAAACCAACATAAGTTCATTTAAGCAGGTTTGAATTACAATTCGATAGTTTCCATACAATTTGGAAGCAACTGCCGCAAGCTCGCCACGTTTGTGTCCAGTTTGTAAGGGCATATCACCCTGCATACTTATTATTATTATTTATTCAGACTAAGGCCGAAGTGGCCTGTGCGGTATATAAGAGTCTTCTCCATTCGGCTCGGTCCATGGCTACACGTCGCCAACCACGCAGTCTACGGAGGGTCCGCAAGTCATCTTCCACCCTGCATACACTGGGGTATTTTGTCCAGTTAAACATATTTTTCAAAAACGTTACATTTTTGAAGATGGAAGCAATTTTAAATCATATTAACCACTGAGAAAAGTTATTTTGTTGCCCAACTGAGTGTTCCAGTGCAGGTTTGGCGGACAGTATGCTCCATAATGTTAAGCAAATAAACATTGAAAGTTACATCAAAACTATAACATTTTGTATTTTGCTATTATTTTCATTATGTAATACAAAAATACTTCCATATTCACATAGTATGATAGTTTTACAAATATATATATATTTATACAAATATGTACCAACTGATTTTGGCCCTTAGGTAATTATAATTTTCTAGAAACCAAAGTGGGGCGTTTTGGCCAGGTGGGGCACATTATATCGTCTTATCCTATGTTATACCTCATGTATTCTGCATATAAGTTTTTGGTATTATTTTTTGGTATTTTACCTCTTATGCAAGGCTAGTTCATACCAATTTCTGTTATCGAGGTCGTCGCTCCTGCTCGGGTGATAGTAAAATTTGTTATTATTTTGCTATTTTCTTCTACCCGGGTAACAACCCGGGACGATTAGAACTAGGATAGTTTATAAACATTTTCAAGAGATTGGACATTTAATCAGAAAAATCATGCTGAAGGGATGAATCTAATAAAAACAAAATTGTCCTAAGACTTCAGAATAGGTAATCATTTTTTTAAGAAAATTATTTTGAGCTTTTTAGTGAAATGTCTTCACTTGTCATAAGACGAGTTTGTACAATCCCATTTGATTCCACCACTTAATTGTACCTTGACAGATACGTATTTCGACCTCAGCAGTAAGGTCGTCCTCAGTGTCTCGTACTTGACTCGACTTTAGTCCGGTCGAAATACGTATCTGTCAAGGTATAATTAAGTGGTGGAATTCAATGGGATTGTACAAACTCGTCTTATGACAAGTGATAGGTAATCAATAAATAGAAATTATAATCCTGCATGAAACACATTCTTTTCTAAAAAGACGCATATTTGTATGACTCTTAGCCACGACTTACAACCAGCAGACTTTGAAGTGATCGATGAGCTGCACTTTTCTTCATCTATGTAGGGGAAAGAATCTAGGTGAACAATGATCAGAAGCGTAATTTCAAAAAGGTTTTCTAAAAACTAAGCCCTGGCAATATTTGTCAGAACCCCATAGAACAAATAATATGTACCTTACTTTCAAAACCACAAATATCTTTGCAAAACTAATGCCAAAAAAACATCTAACCTAAAAATGTCCTAGCCCGAAACGGGAATATAGCTCAGCCACCTCCAGCATGGTCTTAGCATGCTTATCTGAATTCTCATATATCTGGATTAATTTCTACGAATTTACAATTAAATCCAAAAAGCAGGGAATCAATTTTTCAATTTTTGTATTTTGGCCATAACTTTTGAGCCCATAGTCCGATCCAACCTATTTTTAATAGGGAACAATAAACCAACGTTCTCTGACGAATGAAACTTGTTACGAGTAGATCGGTTTAGACTAAGTGCTTAAAAAAGTTAAGACTATTTTTGCCTACACACATACAGACATTCACACAGACATCACCTCAATTCTTCGAACTGAGTCGATCGGTATACAACACTATGAGTGTTTGGGCTTTTTTTTAATGCTTTTAGAGCTTCTACGTATACTTATTACGCCAGAAAGGCAAAAATGGGCAATTTTTAAAATCCATGTATCTTACAAAATGGTGATTTTGGGCAGAATTTTATTCATGGTCCTCAAAGCTTATGAGTTCAATAGTGTAGTGCGTGATGTTTTACTGCCGGGTATTGCGGGGTACCAAACTGTTTTGTTCGTTAAATATTGCGTAAAAGATACTGTTATAAAACTACTAAAAACTAAATTATGGACGAAGCTATTATTACATTATCAAGCCTATTGCATAGATCTGTTTAAGAGCTTTGTAACGATATATAAATATGTTACTTTTGAGACGAAAACATAGCAAAGCTGTCCATTTTCTCAAAAAACGTTAAAATATCATTTCTATGAGAGGCATGAATTGAACGCCCCCCACACCTCCCTAAAAAATCTAAAAAATTAAAACCGTCCTGATTATAAAAATATAGGTTATAAGCTGTGTATTCATCACATTTCACTCGACCAAATCGAAAATTGACCTTTTGGTAGAGTAATCATATGGTATCAAAAAGGAGGACATGTCCTCCTTTTTCGATGAAAAATGGATGTCCTCCTTTTGCCCTAAAATGTCCTCCTTTTTGCATAGTTTCAAGAAAGAATTATCAATGCAGGAAATCAATTGAACAGTTTTTCACTTGATCTTGCTGAATAAAATTTTATAATTGAGATTCATTATCAAATAAAACGTATAGTTGTATGTGTATATTTGCGTTTAATTGCTTTCTAAACTGAAACATTACCATTTTCAGATAAAAATGTATCAAAAGAATCTCCAGCTAGTTGATTTGAAGCAATCGTTCGAATTATTAGAACGGTACGTTCCCTTGAATGTGTGAAGCGACAAACAGCCTACATGGCTGTCGTTATTGAAATTTTTCCAACTTTGTGATGTCATCACGTCTGCTCCAAAATGGTTAGGAGGAATCTAAAAATTGTCAGAAAAATCAACCGTCTAAGACGAGTTAAGTAACTCCATTTAATTCCACCAATTATTTCGATATCTTTACAGATACGAATTTCGACTACACAGTTGTGGTAGAAATACTTATCTGCAAAAATATCGAAATAATTGGTGAAATTAAATGTAGTTGCTTAACTCGTCTTAGACGGCTAAAAATTGTGCCAGAATGGATTTCAACAGTAAATAAAAGTAAAATGCTTATATTTAGAAACTCATTCTGCATATTTACAGTTCGTGGCGCATTTGGTTTGGAAAATGTGTTCTAGTACCGTGCTACTACCCCAGTGCACTATCGGGTACAAAAAAAAATTATGTGATCAAGCAAAATTTTTCAAAATTACATCACATGAAAAATATAATTGTATTTGGATTTATAGTTTTATTCGTCTAGCTTGGTTGATAGAACCTCATTGTGAAGATAGTGAGCCCGTTCCTTGTTTTTGTCCATTTTAATGAACGTTGCATTTGCCTCGTTTTGGAAAAAAAAACTTTCTCCAGTCAAAATAGTCTGCAAAAAAATTAATAAAGTCAAACACAGAAAGTTTTGTGTTTAGTAATTTGTTTCCCATGTCCTCCTTTTTCAACCAAATGTCCTCCTTTTTCGCTATGATGTGGATAAACGTCCTCCTTTGAAAGAATTTAATATGGTCACCCAAAAGGTAGGTAGTTTTTGCCATACCTTTATATGGGGCTCTCCTATTGTATAAGGGGAGAAAAAATAGTTCGAAAACGGAAAAGCAACGCGAGTCTTATGTATTTTCCCGAAGACTTATTGGATATCTTAACTACTTCGCGACGTAAAAATGATGAGCTCGGTGGTCTAGTGGCTACCGTTTCTGCCTTATAAGCAGGAGGTCGTGGGTTCAATTCCAGGCTCGTCCCTTTCCTACTTTGTATTGACAGACAAGATGGAAAAATTTCAAGTGTCACAATTTTTCAAGTTTCCTAATTTGTATAATTTATCACCTTGAATTTGCTAACACTGTATTCCGGATAATATGTGATTTGCCGAGTTGCCGTGTTAACACGTGATGGTCGTGTTAAAAATTATTTAAAGAAAAAAATCGGCCTGGTTTTGCTGAACGAAAATGATTAACGCAACGGTCTACTCAATTTAACCATCGGAGGAACAGGATCTGAAGGACTCAAACTCTTTGAATTTGCAGCTAAGTACATCATATTTTGTCCCTTTGTATAAAAAACACATCAACATTACCTCAGTTATATTATCTGATGGTTTTGTGAAACAGCTTTTCTTCGGTCATACGCATATTTGTCTCATGTCTGCTGGGATTCCTTGGAACATGAGACGGTTATGCGTGTGATGGTGGCTAAGTAACTTTATTCCAGCATTCGTTATATTATGGAGCTCAAGACTAAAAGAGAAGATTTTTGTTTTACTTTATTTTTTCTTCTTCTTCTTATTGGCATTACATCCCCACACTGGGACAGAGCCGCCTCGCAGCTTAGTGTTCATTTAGCACTTCCACAGTTATTAACTGCGAGGTTTCTAAGCCAGGTTACCATTTTTGCATTTGTATATCATGAGGCTAGCACGATGATACTTTTATGCCCAGGGAAATCGAGCCAATTTCCAATCCGAAAATTGCCTAGACCGGCTCCGGGAATCGAACCCAGCCTCCCTCAGCATGGTCTTGCTTTGTATCCGTGCGTCTTACCGTACGGCTAAGGAGGGCCCCACTTTATTTTTTACCTAATCTAATTTCCATTTCCTTACTATTTTGTTTAATTTTTATTTCAAGATTTTTAATCTTATTCCAACTTATAAGTTTTTAGCTTTTCGTTTACTCTATTAGTATAATAATATTATTCGATCAAATAACAGTTATTGATGTGGATTTTTCTCAATTATTCCTTATCATAACTGTTGAGATGAATGTATATAAAGTGAATTACATTGTTGTTATATACCGTCGTTGGGGTGACAATAGGTCAAATGGGGGTGAGAGTGAGACACTGTTTCAACTATTTAGAATACTTGTAGAATAGATTTAATGTATCTGAGGGCAAGAAGACTAAAATATAAAAAGACCTTTTGAACGATTTTGATCTACGACATCCAGACTGCCGGTAAGTGCGCTGACCCATTCTCACCCCCAGACCCATTGTACATAAATATAAACGCTTGGAAATAAAAATATGTTCAGTACCAATTAACAGTACCAATTAAAAAAACAAAGATTCAAGTCTTGTTTACAGTAATAACTAGAAGCAAACCAATCAATATTACTATCGATGTGGTTGAGCAACCGTGAATATTTCCTTATTTTCAATTTCAATCCCACTTTATTCTGCTTTCCTTACGTTAAAGAAATGATAACGCTGGCGCTTGATCCAAAATTAAAATGATCAATCGCTCGTTTTGAGCGGTTGATTGTTTGTCCTCTCGAGGGATGAACAATTGAACAAGATAGGAAAATGCTAATACTTTTGTATAAAAGTTGCATAGGTCACATCACTTTCCATGGTGAATTCCGATCTATGTTATTGATTGCCCGACCCAATTAATGCAACTTCCTTTCCGTGGTAAATTGTGGAGATGCAGAAGTATTCTCGGTCTCTAGTAGCAACACTCGCTCGCTTTGAGCGATTGATTGTTTATCCTCGCGATGGATGAACAATTAAAGAATCATAAAAAGTTTTAATCACAGCAAATCGTTCAACATAACGACCACCAACGACAAACCTGTCCCAATTCCAAACACCTGTTCATGTTCTAGTCCACTTTATCATGCTATGAGTATATGTTTATCTGTTTACACAAAAAGTATATTTATGGGAAATAACTGAGAATCCGAGAGATAATGCTCAATATTCGGTATAAATACATACATACATTAAACAATTAATAATACTATTCAAATCAATGTTTTCAAACATCATTGGTGTTTGATTTACTTTATACTATCTTTTTTCGTTTCCTTCTCTATAATTCGATTGATAAATCCACACGAAAATAATAACCATTATACACACACTTTTTTCACTTGGTTTTCGTGAGAGTTTTTCGCTTATGTGCACTGGGGGACCATCCCCTAATAGTAGGGACATCTAGCGCTCAGAACGATCACCAAATTGTTTTGTTCTGTGTTGTGCGAACGAGTAATTTAATTTACAAATTCAGAATGATCACGCGATCTTCGAAATATGTTGTTCTGCTTTGTATAGGTGCATTAATTAATTAGCAAATGAAATATTGGTGCGCGTCCGATCGTGTTTTTTCTAATAAGCAGAACGATCGCACGATCATTGAGATATTTGGTTCTGCGTTGTGCGGGTAATTAAATTAATTAACAAATAAAAATTAAGTGCGTGTTCTATCGTGTTTGTATTAGTACGCAGAGCGATCGTGCGATCATCGAAATAATTTGTTCTGCTCTGTGCGGTTGTTAAGTCGATTAATCAGTGCGCGTTCGATTGTATATTTGTTTAAACTTCATCAAACTATATGCTTCACACGGCAAACCGTTTACCAAAACGAACCCTGCTACAATACCTACCCCATGTATTCAACATCCCAGTGATTTCTCGTGGAAGTGCAGATGACTCGTCGGCTTCCATCAAAGCGAGTATCACGTCAACATTATCCTACCCATTCCTTAATTGACCTGCATTCGGACACGGCCGGCGCTGGTATTGCTTAATATTTGGGTCACCAGTTCTTACACATTGAGGATGATGTTAGTCCCAAACATCATCTGTTGGTTCTCTGTTTAATTACAGCTGACCTGGCAATAACGGAGGAGCAACCGTGGGCGGTCAATCATGCTCATGCTCATGCTCATCTTAACTACTTCGCGACGACTGAAACACGCACTGCACATCGCTTGCTCGATGGTAACTGCAAACCATTGAAGATCGCGTTTGTTTCGACCGGAGCAAAGCATAATACATGTACATAACATAAATTTAAATATATATATATAAAGGCCAATTACTGAGCAGATTAGATAGATAACTAAGATCGATATCCCTGGATATCATCAGTATCTTTGCTCAGAAGATCGAATGATGGGATAAAATGCGATGCCTGTACATAAGCCACCGTAATTCGCCAAATGTTGAACGGCTAATTTTTTCGCCTATTGTTGAACGCACGTGCATTTCTTATGGGAGTTCAACAATAGGCGACAAAATTAGCCGTTCAACATTTGGCGGTTTCCCCTACTTGTTCGATGCAAACTCATGAGCCACCGAACATCGTATGGATAATTTACCATTTTCGCGACACTAAAACACGCCATGTACTCACTTACTCGATGGCGACTGCAAACTCCGCTGCACTTCTTGTTCGATGGCTTCTGCAAACTATTGAATATCGCGCTTGTTTCGACCGGAGCAATGCGCAATACATGCGCATGAGCAACCAAACACCAGAAAGATGTTGCGGATCGTTCCAAAATGTTCCATTTTTCAGATTCCGCGATGTTATACCGCAGCTGTCAAAGTTCTACCGCCAGCCTGCAAATCTTCAATACACTGAAACAAAAACCTGGTAATTTGCGTTGTCATCGTAGAATGCTATGCCAAATAGCAGAGTATGTTAGTTCATAGTTAGTTCAGCTGCGGTAGTTCGAACATTAAACCAGAAAAAGGAAAGTTTTCTTTGGCCTAGCAATATTTTATTACTTTCTCGACCACTAATTCAAGCACTGCACTTACTTGTTCGATGGCTACTGCAAACTCTGGATGCGCATGCAAAACAAGCAACAAAAGAGAGCTAAAGGCAAACCTTTGTTTTTGTCGGAGATAATAATGAAAAAGATCCGAACATTTTTGTCAGTAACGAAAAAAGAAGACAATTCTGTTGCTAACTTTTTATTCCGTTTTTTTGGATAACCTCAACAGCAAATTTTGGTTTGATGCTACCGTAGTTTCTACTATTAAGGCAATATTCGAGAATCTAACTCTGATTACAAAAATTGCATCGTATTCTCGGAAATATCAGAGCATGCAAGGCAAATGATTCTTGTCATATTGTGCTCGGGTTCTGATAAAAGCTTTTTGCGAGGTGCGTTTGTCAGTAACAAACTTTGTTGATGACAAAGGGTATATTGTTAGTCGTTGCTCGAATATTGATTCCTTGTCAAAAAGTGTAACAAAAAATAAAATTATTTGATCAGCGAAAAGTTGCTGTTAAAAATACCATTGGGATTAACCCTTTGCGGAGCGGTAATGTCATGAAAGTCATGAAAACCTTATTGTTTATAATAGGAGATAAAGTACCTGGTTTTCCAAATTTTGCATCTACACGTTGAAATGGTTCATTATTCTAATTTATATTGATGAAAACATCGAAAAAGTTTACGGACACTCCTCACGGAATCCAAGTTTCAAAGTACTCGCGTTTTCAAGGGGCCTCGCGTAAGACGCGCGGCTACAAAGCAAGGCCATGCTAAGGGTGTCTTGGTTCGATTCCCGGTGCCGGTCTAGACAATTTTCGGATTGGAAATCCCTGGGCATAAAAGTATCATCGTGTTAGCCTCATGATATACGAATGCAAAAATGGTAACTTGGCTGAGAAACCTCGCAGTTAATAACTGTGGAAATGCTTAATGAATACTAAGCTGCGAGGCGGCTCTGTACCAGTGTGGAGGTGCCAATAAGAAGAAGTAGAAGAAGAAGCGTTTTTAAGGGCACACCATTCGATACGGAAGTAACGCAAAATTGTTTTTTTTTTCGCATGCTGCGCCGCAGCTAAGCCGACATTTTGGACCGCTCTCCCCTACTTTGCACTATTACCATGCACTCAAAATAATTTTTACTTAAAAGTTACATGAAAACATATGCGGATATTTTCCATCTAGTTTCGTTTGTAAAAGTTAAATAATTTGTTAGTGATGGTACACACTGCTCCCAATTCACTATAAAATGGGATTAAATTTAAGTGAATTGATATTTCTATAAACACATAGATTTTAAGTGAATTGGAATTATACACTGAGGAAAATGGACGTATGTTTTTCAATCAAACGCCTTATGAAAATTTGCCACAAGGAATCGGTATGATTTTCAATATGTTGCCTTATGAATGATGATTTTCATTTAAAAAAAAGTAAAGTGCCGCAGATTGGATTCAAACTATGGACGTCGGGGTCGGGAGGCCGGTATGTATACCACACGTCCATCGACGCTTGAATAATCGGGAAGGTAACTGCGTATAAGAAGCACTGTTGGTGGAATAATCAGTCGAAGACTCATAAGAGGCCAGTTATGAATTTCGATAGTCCAGTTCACTGAGTGTAGTTTACGCTATATCCGTGTGAGTAATAATTATTCCCGTCCACTAGAAACGGACGGGAACACAAAAAACTAGTGAAATATTTGTTTCATACTCAAAGACTTATTTTTGTAAATTGTTCTTATGATATTTCTGTACAATTTTTCATTAGCGATTGACTGTCATTAGCGATTGATCTGTCTGAGTACCCCACTCATACATTTTTCATACATTCGTAACGAGTAGTATTCACTAGAAAAGGACATATATTGTTTTCAACGTTTTCATTTAAATTTCACTACATTTCTTTTTGGTATGCATTGGATTTTCAAGACAAAAAAGGATTGGAAGCAAAATTATTAGTACAAGTAGTAAATTTGTAAAAGGAAATTATTAACCAAAAATAAATTATCAATTACCTTTACTGCCCTTCTACGCATAATTGTCCCATGTTAGTTTTTGTGGCTTTAGCTTTAGTTGACTTTTCACCACAGAGCAGTTTATTTTGATGTATACTTTTGGAAAACTGTAACAGATTTCGAACTTTGTTCGGAAAAACATTGAAAACAACATCAAGTCTATTTGTCCCATTGCTAAATTTCTACGCATAATTGTCTCGCGGTGATTAAATTCACCATTATGGCGGATTCTTTTATTTTATGGAGCAACACACATTGGAATAGCTTTTTCTGTTTAGATCTTCCAATCTTGGCCTGTTCTACTGGTTAATAGAGGGAAATTTGTACAATACTCATTCTAAGCGACATAAACACTTCAACCACGTGCATGGTTTACTTCCATAGATAAAGCATGTGGACACATAGGTCAATCGCAGTAGTCATTCACGAAATCATGCACTGAGCGGGGCTGATATGCGTAGAAACTAGAAATACTAGAATAAGAGATCGGCGAAGACGCCATCTTGTTTCCAATCGAACCCTCAAAAGCGGTTCCATTTCGACTTGGTTACTTTTTGCTTCCATAAGAAGCAAGCAAAAAGTTCAAGTGCTGCCAGTATAATTTAAACGATTTCACGCAATTTCATACGTTGCCATTTTGTCAGTTTTTCACTCCGCCGGTCTCTGGTTATAGGGTTGCTAGTAGAAACCACCAAACAAGTGCTCTATTTCTCGACATAACTGTCCCGCCCAAGATGAATGCACAGCTAGGTGTTGCAGTCTGCCCAATTTATGGACGAGAAGAAGGCGGGGGTGAATAATTCATTTTCGGTGCAAAACATAAACAAACCGGCTGGCTCTCCCATACTAAAATCCAAGATGGCTGAATCGTGAATTTGGCAGATTGGAAAACCTGTGGTGTATTCATCTTGGTCCCGCCAAACTATTTTCATGATCGTTGTCGCAAATTCTATTTGTGGGTGAAAAATAAGAATGATTTCAATGAAATTGAGTCTTCTGAATGGCTATCTGATGTAATAATCTTATATTTCATTCAGGGGCGATTCAAATATGACGTCCACTACTTTTTGGGATTTCTAGACCCCCTCCCCCCTGTGTCACGCTTTTTTGTATACCTAGTACATGTACTGTCACAAAATCTTAGACCCCCTCCCCCCCCCCCTGTGACATCATTTTTGAACGACCCCTCAGGTTATACGTCAGCAATGAAAATTAGGATTCAGTTTCAATTGCCATTTTCTCATTTGTCGTTTTTTGAATTTGGTACAAACATGCGTAGAACGGCAGTTCAGCTTTGATCTGCACACTTAATCGACAATTTTTTTCTCGGTAAAATAAATTGACGATCATGACCGTAAAAGTTTATTTTCACTGATATCTCGTTAATAAGTATGACGTTTATATATGTTACTGAAACTCGGCAGTCAAATTTGCAATAGTAATCGGTAGTTCGTGATTCAGCTGAGTTTCGGTAAACCCATCTGTCATACGTGAAACTTCTGTCGCTGTTAAAAAAACACGTGAATACGCTTCGAAGCAAGGAATAATGGGAATTTCATTTTTAAATTTTTTGGTAAGCATTTAATGTATCTACACTATACATTTTACATTGATATTAACATTGAAAGTAATAATATTTTCGTATAACTTCAGCTCGGCTGTATTTGGAAAAAAAATGCTGCAGACAAAGCAAGATCGACCGTAACCGCTTTGCCCGCTAGAGGTGGCTAAATAAAATATTCTTTAACATCGCTGGAAAACTATTCAAGGAAAAGAACCATTTGAGCAGCACCTACTGTTTCCGTAATCAACGTTACAGAATTACAAATTGTAGTAATTTCAGGACACAGTTTGTAATATTTGGTTAGTTCATGATAATACATTCATTTTGGTAGGCAAATTCATATTTGCAGTACCATTTCTTAAGTTTTGTTTAGCAATATGTATGTACAATAAGAAAAATACGCCACGAAATACATTTTACTTTTATATTGATTGATGCTTTTAATATTTGTTTTTATTAATCTGGAAAAAAAAATTATTTACTGAATTTCGGCAAAACACTTTACGGGCCCACTCGGCAACGCACTACCGAACGGCACGGTAAATTTTGACAGCTGGGTGGCGACGAACATTTACCGACCAATCGGTAGTTTGAACTTTTACCGAGATTTTTACCGAGACATCAGCTGTTGGATTCTCGGCAATTTATTTTGCCGGCCTCGGCGAAAAAAATTAAGTGTGTGCTTTTTAAAACGGAGATTCCAAAGTTCCAACATCATTCAAACAGTATTTTCTAATGGAAGCTGTTGATGCCGGCTTATCCTGACTAAAATAAAAACGCCCCCTAAAAAAGAAATTTTTCATAAAAAATTAAGAAGTTGCAAATAAAGAAATCAGGGTATAGGCAATGAAAATAATACAAAATTGCCAGGAACAATTTGAAATTTTCCACGAAACAAAAATATATTAGTACTTTTTAAAGGAAGAACTGCAATTCTAAACAAAGAATTGTCCATAAACAAATCAAAATATTCCACGGAAATAATTACAAAATTTCCATAAATAAATCAACATTAGCAATAAACAATAAAAAATTTTTAACAAAATAAATATTTTTTTCCCCAAAAAAATTAAAACTTTTACGAAAAATATTATAAAGAGCAATAAATAAATAAGAAAATTTTTATTGAGAAATATAAAAAGCAATAAAACTGAGCATTTTTCCATAGATGACCCCTTCTTTGAAAGCGTTTAAAGTTCATGGAAAATTTTATCAATTTTTTTGCTCTTTTGTAAATTTTCATTAATTTAAAAAAATAATATTGCTCTTTATTGATTATTTTGTGGGAAATTTTCCTTTTTTTATGAGAAAATTTTTATACCGTGGATTTTCTTAAATTGTTTATTGCAAATATTGATTTATCCATGGAAATTTTGTATTTCTTAGCTTTATCGTATACTAAGTATACGTCAAGGCTATAGGATCACTCCAATAACAAATTTTTATAGAAGGCTTGGAGACCCATAGCGTTACATAACAATCGACTCAGCGCGACGAATTGAAGTGATGATAGTATGTGTGTGTATGTGTACAAAATTTTGTAGACACACTTTTTGGAACTTAGCATTGGTCGAATTACTCGTAACAAATTCCATTCGGGGAATCTTGTCCCATTGTTTGCTATTGAAAATTGGCCAGATCGGCCTATGGGATCAGAAGTTATGGCCAAAATACAAAACCCGCTAAAAACACTCACTCATTTTATTTTTGCACGAGAACGGCACCAACACCGCTAGGTGGATTAATCAGGGTTTTTCGTGGAACATTTTGATTTCACGGCCTCTGGCCTCTGGTGACAACGACGATGGAGCTCATTGTTTGAGATCCAGTTGTGAGGCCACCAGGCCCGAATTATATACCGCAGGCATCTGTTAATGAACACCTGCAGCCGTTGAGTGTTCTCCACTGATACACACCATGTTTCGCTAGCGTATAACAGCACAGATTTCACGTTAGAGTTGAAAATTCGTATTTTGGTGCGTTCACTTATCTGCCTGTTTTTCCAGATATTTCTTAAACTCGCAAAGGCAGCCCTTGCTTTCTTGATCCGTGCGCCTATGTCGATCTTGGTACCGCCGTCCGACGCCATTTGGCTACCAAGATATTGGAAGCTTTCAACATTCTCCACTGGTTGCCCGGCTACTGTGAAACTGGAAGGAGTCACCGTGTTTACATCCAACGATTTGGTTTTGTTGACGTTGATGACTAAACCTGCCGAAGAGGAGCGCTCGGTAAGGTCGTTGAGCTTACTCTGCATATCAGAGCGCCGTTGCGCGAGGAGTGCAACGTCATCAGCCAATTCGAAGTCGTTCAGATGCTCCATGGTTATAGGCTGCCATAACAGCCCGCGGTTTGGTTCACGGTCAATCGCACCTACCAGAATCTCATCGATTACGATGAGGAACAGTAACGATGATAGGATACATCCTTGCCTCACACCAGCTACGACCCGGATAGGGTCGGACAGGACCCCATTGTGCAGCACTCTACACGAAAAGGCCTCGTACTGTGCTTCGATGAGGCCGATGATTTTCTCAGGAACTCCCTTGCGTCTCAGGGCGCCCCACATATTCTCGTGATTGAG
Organism: Armigeres subalbatus; assembly: GCF_024139115.2. NCBI lineage: Eukaryota > Metazoa > Arthropoda > Insecta > Diptera > Culicidae > Armigeres > Armigeres subalbatus. The sequence continues at coordinate 13,076,172 of NC_085141.1, forward strand.
ACGGTCGAAAGCTTTTTCGTAGTCAATGAATACCAAGTAAAGGGACTCTTGGAATTCGTTGACCTGCTCCAGAATGATGCGGAGCGTGACAATATGGTCCACACAGGATCTTCCGGCACGGAATCCGGCTTGCTGCCGCCGGAGAGTTGCATCGATCTTCTCCTGAATCCGGGCTAGGATAATTTTGCACAGAACTTTGAGAACGGTACACAGCAACATAATGCCTCGCCAGTTATCGCATACAGTCAGGTCACCCTTTTTGGGCACCTTTACTAAGATACCTCCCAGATATTACGAAATAAACGATTCAGTAGTTGAGCGGATGTCATGGGGTCAGCTTTGAGCATCTCGGCTGATATGCGGTCGACCCCTGGGGCTTTATTCGATTTCATGCTTTGGATGGCTGTTTGAATCTCTAGCAGTGATGGAACATCGGTATTGACGCGTGTTATACGTCGGATCCTAGGCAGATCATGCCGAGGTGGTGATGGCCTGGCTGGCACTTGAAAAAGTTGTTCGAAGTGCTCAAACCAGCGTTTCAGCTGGTCAGTTGGGTCGGTCAATAACTGATCATTCGCGTCTTTCACAGGCATCGTTGCATTCATCTTCGCCCCGCTTAAGCGTCGTGAGATATCGTAGAGGAGGCGAATGTCCCCGGTTGCGGCGGCTCTCTCTCCTTCGTCGGCCAGAGAGTCTGCTCACGCTCGCTTGACCCGTCGACATGAGCGTTTTACTTCCTTCTCAAGAGCCGCGTATCGTTGGCGGGCTAGAACTTTGGCTCCTCTGGTTTTTGATCGCTCTATCGCGGCTTTGGCTTCTCTTCGCTCCTCTATCTTCCTCCAGGTCTCATCGGTGATCCATTGTTTTCTCTGGGTGCGTAGTTCGCCCAGATTGTTCTCGCTGGTGGCGATGAAGGCATTCTTGATGGCGGTCCATTGGTCTTCCACGCTGCCACCTTCCGGAATATCTGCAGCACGCGTCTCCAGTTCTTCAACGAAGGACCGTTTCACCGTGGCATCTTCCAGTCAGTCGGTGTGTTGAATCGTCGTCCAACTCTTTCCTCCTGCCGACGAATCCGCGCAATGCGCAGGCGTATTTCGTCGATGAGGAGGTGATGATCTGACGCGATAACTGCACTACGTTTATTCCGTACATCAAGGAGGTTCTGTTTCCATTTTCGGCCCATGCAGATGTGGTCAATTTGATTTTCTGGAAAGCCGTCACGGACACCCACCTGGCCTTATGAACCGGTCGATGAGGGAAGAGCGATGCCCCGATCACCATGTCGTTATTACCACAAAATTCTGCGAACAGCTCTCCGTTTTCGCTCATTTCTCCGCGACCATGGCGTCTCATAATGCGCTCATGGTCCGAGTTGACGGATCCTATCTTCGCATTGAAGTCACCTATACAGATCTTGATATCACCCTTCGGAATTATATCTACGACGGCATTGAGTTGGCTGTAAAAGTTCTCTTTGTCTTGCAGATCGGCAGCACCGGTTGGCGCATAACATTGGATTAAAGCAAGGTTTCGGACCCGTGGTATAAGTCTGAAAACGATTATCCTTTTACTTATAGGTTCCCACTTCATAAGCGCAGAGTGTGCCTGAGCGCTTAGTAGGAAGCCAACTCCGCGTTTCCGGGGAGCGTGTTCACCTCGTAAACCAGAGTATAGCAGAACTTGTCCCGACGGCGTTCTGTGTTCTCCAAAGTTTGGCCAACGGACTTCACTCAGTCCCAGGATCTCAAGCTTCATGCGGCGTGCCTCATTGGCAAGTTGTGCCAATTTACCCTGCTGGGCTAGGGTTAAAACGTTCCATGTTCCTATTCGTGTCCGTTGTTTCGCGCTAAGAGTCGTCGCCGTAAAATCAGTCCGTATTATGATGTTTCGGGAACAGTAGGTTGTTGGCCCAAGGTTCCCTATCCACCGGGACGGGGCTGCCATCTTAGGTATAGCTTCCGGGGAATAGCATTTCATACTCAGCCGCTGGATGCCAGAACAGACGCTGTTGGAGCCGCACCTCCTTGGTGGACAGACGCTCGATCAGTCGGGTCAAATCTGTCTAAAGCCCTACCCAACACCACGACTAGGCTAGTGCGCTCTGCCCGGCACACGGTCGCTTTGATAGGGCCTGCTTGGGGACACATGCAGCTTTTATAGAAGTTCAACAGAGCCCACTGTCGAACCCCACCACATCCTAGGCAGACCCCACAGGACGCACCCTCTCACTCTAGCTGATGTCAGAAGGACAACAGTGCCCAGGCTGCACTACCAGCTAAGTACGCAACCCTTAGCTGGCGGTCAATTGTCATCGGAAGACCCGTGGAAGCGTGAGTATTGGAACTTGTGAGGACCAGAGCTATGTTAGGCGCCCCTTCCCGGATGTCAACTCACCATTTCGCAGCCCAAATTCTCAATTGCTTATGGAAATTTTGCCTTATTTGTGGAAATTTTATATTTATTTATTGCTCATACCATGATAAAGAGTCAATTTCCTCATTTTTATTTTTTTTTCAAGGGAAATAATTTTAAAATTCCACGGGAAATTTTTCGGAAAGGCCGTTTGAACCTAAAATTACCTCGAGGAATAATTCTAAAATTTTTCACGGAAAATTACTCGGCATTTTGACGGAAAATCCTTTGGAATGTAGAAGAAAACTCTTGGGATTTCAACGGACGATTATTCTTCGGGATGTTAAATGTATTTTTCAAGAAAAACATCGGAATTATCACGATGAGTTCTTTGGAGAAATTCTACGAAATTTCCACCAAAAACTTATTGGAATGTAGACTTGACATTCTTGGAATTTCAACTCGAAATTTTTCGAAATTCTGAAAATTCTTCTGTTTTTTACAAATTTGAGCCGGCATGTCTGATGCGTGATAGATTTTAAGCATTGGTAATTGGTTGAAGAACATAGAAAAGGTGAAAGCATTCATATACTTTATCATTCATGTTTTGTTCCTGAAAGACGTCTTCCACATGACCGCCAGTTTTTGCAAACACTCCTTTTTTTAATTGACCTTTTTTCGGGAATGGTTTCCAGAATCGTTTCCAACACCATATTATTATTTTTTTAGAATCTGTACCATCCACCGATATCCAAATTTTGTAGATCCGTCTTCCGTTCACCGTTCACCGTCTTCCGTGTCTTCCGACAGGGAGAAATACGGTTATTTTGACGTTCCATTGTTTACAAGTCTGCTGACATTATTTCAAAACACGCGCACGTTCGAGAACTGACAATTTTAGGCAGAAAAAAATATTCAAGCTCTTAGTGGAATGCAATGGAAAGTACTAAACTCGGCGTCGGCTTAGACAATTGAATTTTTGACAGTTAGTAGAAATCAATGTGATGGCCTACTGCGATGAACAGGAAAAAAGGGTATTTGACTCACCAAAAACAAAAATGCCCTCAACTGCCTAGTAACTATTCAGGCAAAGGCAATTTCAAATGAATCAGGCTACAAAAGACAGGTGGTAGTTAATTTACGCAGGAGTTGTTTAAGCAGAGGAATCGAGAGGGAACATTTTTTAGTGGTTAAAGATAGTCATATTCTGCTGAAATTGGCGTTTTGATCAACAGTTTTAGTTGTTGTTGAAGTTGTTTTCTTCACTGTTTAATTGGTCGCAGCTGGAATATTCCTCAAGTGACAGCTGCGAGCCTTTATATTTACTCACAGGATGTTTCAGCGGGGAATGGAAAGGTAACGATACCTTCTTAGTAGATAAAAATGGTCATATTTTGCAGTAATTGGTGTTTTTCAGCAACAATTTAACTGAAGCTCTTTTGTTCACTATCAACTTGGTCGCAGCCGTTTGCAGCTGGATCACCCCTCAAATGACAGCTGAGAGTCATTATAATTACGCATGGGATGTTTATGCAGGGCAATTGAGAGGGAATGATACTTTCTTAGGGCCGATGCACAATGGTCGGAACCCGTGATTTGATGAACTTAATTGTTTTGTGACCAAACGGCTGATATGATCTAAATAGTGTCTTCAGAGAAAAAAATCACAAAAATAGTGCCCATATTTGAGTGGATTTTATTTTTCAATAGTACCTACTATTGAAAAAGTTGAAAATTTAACTTTTTTCACAAACGTGATAAAAAAATGTTTCTTCGGCAAAGTTGTAGATCTAGCAAAAATATAACATTTTGCTATAGAAACTTTTTTCCTACGATGAAAACTTTTGGAGATATAAGCGTTTTTTATGGAAACTCCCTTAAATTTCGTATTTTTGGTATAACTTTTTTTCTAAACAAAACTGAGATTCGTGATGTTCTACAAAAATGTGAGCACTAAAAAACTACGCGTTTTGATAAATATAAAACTTTGCTACGACAATTATATCAAAAGTTATGGAACTTTTAAAGTCAATTTAACACTGATTTTAATCGCGTATAGGGGAGAAGGTGGCAAACCGAATCACAATGTCAAGTACTCTTCTGAAAGTTCAGACTCCATACTATAAAGTAGTGAAAGTTTCGTGAGTGCCAATTCATAAACAAAGAATTTACGTAATTCAAAAGTATGGAGTTTTCTTTAGAAAAATACACTATTTTTCAATAAGATGCGTATAGGGGAGAGGGTGGCACATCGGGACACAATGTCAGGCACATTTTAGAAAGTTTTCATTCTATAGTTTAAAGGTGTGAAGGTTTGGTGAGTGCCAATTCACACATAAATAACTAGAATTGTAACAACAGTGTCTTGCCTTTGACAACTTGTGCTTATTCTGCGTCTCGTATGAGGTGAGGCGTTTCGAATGAAGTGACAATTGTCGATACCTCCCATCTGAAATACACGGTCGTTTTACGTGAGACGTGTCGAAATCGACAATTCTCGGGTCATTCGAGACGCAGAACAAGCGCATCTGCTTCGTTAGTTTTATATATGGAAGAAGATATGACCTTTCTCGACCTATAGCGGTTAGATGTTTGACTAGAATGTCGGGCTAGGTTCATTTGTCGGTCTGGTCAAATAAATTTTCTTATGGCATAAGAGTACTATTAAGCTAGGATACACAAATGCATAAATAGTAGTTTGTTATAGAATCCTGGTTTGTAACTATGGAATTATTTAATAAACATTGAATAAGTATAAGAAAATTATTTTGAGCTTTTTAGTGTTAGACGAGTTAATACAATAATGTTGAGGTCGAAATACGTATCTGTCAAGATACAATTAAGTGGTAGAATTCAATGGGATTGTATTAACTCGTCTTATGACAAGTGATTGAATAAGTAGTTAAGAATGTCACAGAAGAAGACAGGAAGAGAGATGGCAAAGTCGAATAGTTATGTGATAGCTTGTGCTGCATTGAATAGTAGTGACTAGTGATAGATATTTCGTGGGCGCTAAATAGGTGAATAATTATGTTAAATATTTATATATTTTAGAGCCACATTTAATATTTTTTAAATTGTCCATAGGAAGACAGATGGCGCTTCAATCATTGATTTTTTAGCCGATGCCTGGAATGGGATTTCTTCCAGCAAAACAACTTCGTACCTTATTGGGTGGCTTCTTAAAATTGGTAATTATTATTTTAAATATTTTCGGTTTCTAATTACTAATTACTCTAATTACTTACGTTGACTTGTTATATAATATTATGAAGCTTACTGGATAATACTGAGCATTTTGATTTGGCTTACAGCTTCCGTGCCACTTCCGAAAATATGCATTATGGAAAAAGTTTTAATAGCAAAATGTCATATTTTTGCTAGGTCCACAACTTCCACTAGATCAACAACATCTTGCCGAAAGATGGCTAAGAATGGTCCCATCTCTTCCATATATGCATATAAAATTACGGAGTAGAGTATAATACTGTCCTGTGGGGGAGAAACAGGTTTAAAAAATATGCGTGTCAAGCTGAGCCGAGATCCAGCTGACAGTGCAAGCCAAAAACAATGCAAGCCAATTCTCTAAGGCAACATAACAACGCAGAACAAAATTTGGCCTTTCAGGTGGCGCACACTTTGATTGTTATTTTCTTGTTTTAAATTTAATTGTTGTCTGACGACAGTATTTATTTAAATTTATGCGTGGTTCTCCCTCTCAGGTACTGTCGAAGCCGACCCTAGTTGTTTGTGTGTGAATTGGCATTCACTGAACCATCACACCTTCAAACCATAAAGTAAAAACTTTCTAAAATGTGCCTGACATTGTGTCCCGGTGTGCCACACTCTCTCCTATACGCATATAATTGAAAAATAGTGTTTTTTTTAAAGAAAATTCCACTTTTGTGACCTACGCCAATTCTTCGATAATGAATTGGCACTCACGAAACTTTCACTACTTTATAGTATGAAGTCTGAACTTTCAGAAGAGTACCTGACATTGTGATTCGATTTGCCACCTTCTCCCCTATACGCAATTGAAATCAGTGTGAAATTGACTTTAAAAGTTCCATAACTTTTGATATAATTGTCGTAGCAAAGTTTTATATTTATCAAAACGCGTAGTTTTTTAGTGCTCACATTTTTGTAGAATATCAAGAATCTCAGTTTTGTTTATAGTTATACCAAAAATACGAAATTTAAGGGAGTTTTCATAAAAAATGCTCATATCTCTAAAAGTATTCATCGTAGAAAAAAAATTTCTATAGCAAAATGTTATATTTTTGCTAGATCTACAACTTTGCCGAAGAAACTTTTTTTGTTATCAAGTTTGTGAAAAAAGTTAAATTTTCAACTTTTTCAATAGTAGGTACTTGAGCTTGAGCTTGAGCTTGATTGACTGCTCGTAGTTGCTACTCCATTATGACCAGATCAGCTGTTATTGCACAGGGAACCAACAGATGTTTGCTTGGGACTAGCACACATCTTCAATGTACAAGTACTGGTGATCTCATTTGTTAGGTCATACTGGCGCCTGCCACGTCAGAATGCAAGTCAATATAGGGAAGGGGGAGGAAATGATGATGCAATCACTCGCCCACTGCAAGCCGAATATACCTCTGCACTTGCCACGAGTTCATGCGGAATTTGTTGGAATTTCTGGGTTAGGTTGGAGAGGCAGAGGTCCGTCTTGGTTAACGAGCTGCCAATGTGATAGATAGGAGAAGGTAACTGATAGAATTTCTAATTGGATGTAGGAAACGAGCTCTATAGTTCATTTCCAATTCTAGCAGATTACTGATAGAATACTCAAGTTGAAGGTATAGGAATAGTAATGGAAACGGTATGGAAGTCCATTTCCAGTTCTAGCAATTGCTAGAACATGAGAAATAAAGAGAAGGATACAAAGTAGGAGAATGGAACGGACCTGGGATTGAACCCACGACCTCCTGCGTATGAGGCAGAAGCAGTAGCCATATGACTACCAAGCCCGCTACAACTTTTTCAATAGTAGGTACTATTGAAAAATAAAATCCACTCAAATATGGGCACTATTTTTGTGATTTTTTTCTCTGAAGACACTATTTATATCATATCAGCCGTTTGGTCTCAAAACAATTAAGTTCATCAAATCACGGGTTCCGACCATTGTGCGATGTCCACCTAGCGGTTTTTTACGCTGCGTGCACGCCGCGTTCACGCAAGCTACCCAGCATCAAATGGAGTAATGCACACGTAAACGTGAGCACGACTACATTTGATGCTGGGTACCTTGCGTGAACGCGGCGTGCGCGCAGCTTGAAAACACACTGCGTGGGAACCGCCCCTTATGGATCAAAATGGTCATATTCGGCAGAAATTTAAGTTTTGCCTTTCTCGTATACAAAGTATACGTAATGGCTATTTGTTCGCCCCAAAAACATACTTTTTATAGATTGCTTGGAGACCCATAGTGTGAGTATGTGCGACATCACGTGACTGATTACTGACTGATTAGAAGAATTATCTAGCTCACAATCGCGACACCTTGTCTTACCGGTGTGTCGACTACAGGTCAGTTCCTCGTACCTTCTTAACTTTTGCAGCACCGGAAGATGACCTCTGAACACTAACACGCCACCAAGTGGCCAGTAAAAATTTTCACTTTCAACGTGAGCTAGATTTAAACAAAGACCAGGTTTTGATGTGTCAATTTAAGGATCAACTGGAGAAGTGATATAATCACAAAGGATAAATTCACTGCCCGTCACGAACCACTTCCAGTTTAATTAATGTACGATCCTAAACTAACTGAACTGTACTTTGACTATCTCGCTTTCCATGAATATTCTAAAAAAACAGATCAACGATCTGGAAACCAGCTCTGTTATAGCTGCTAGGTAGAATATCGCGTGATCACCATCCGGTAATCAGATTATCATTTACAGATTATTTTAAAAAAAAAAGTAAATATAAGTATTTTTTAAGAAAAGTTATCACCAAAATAAAAACGTTTTGGTTCTGAAATAGAGCGTTGAAGATGAAACCAATAATGCAAAAACAGAAAAAGTGGAAATTATGATCTAATGCGAAAGAGTATGTACTGTGCTTATCTTAGAATTAACTTTGAAACCAATTTAAATTTCCTGAGCATATACAATCTATTCAGATGTTTGGTCAATTTGAACAAATCTTCATTTTAATGTTTCAGTCTTTTCGGGCGATTCATTATATTAAATTAGCGCCATCACTAAGGCTCATATCCAAGAACAGGAATAAGATTCAATATAAGTATGAATCAGTGCATTCAGTCTTGTACAATCCTGAAAACGGTTCTGAGCTACATTTTACCATCAGCTTGAGCATAAGCTGGTAAGAAATTGGAACATCAAAGTTCATCCTTACAACGGACTCATCTCCTCTACCGATATTTTTATTTGCGAATAATAGACAATCGATCCTTCAAAGAAAACCAAAACGCTAAACACTTCTCCCGGGGGCACTTCCAAAGGAAAATAACAAACGTAGAGCAACAGCCGCCAGACTTCAAACGAGAAAAATCCACTTCAGAAGGATTCCTTAGTTACACACTTGAGCGATTATGTCGAACAAACAACCGCCGGGCCACGAACGATGCCGGCCCGGCCGGTCAACCCGGCAGGACTCGAAACGCAGGCTTATGGGAACCGCTCGAATTCGCAAACCCATTCTCACTGATGTGTGGGCCCTCGAATCAAATGTATGTTAAACAAATTCCGCTTTTGATCCTTTTTACCTATTTTTATCAGTCTATCATTCTTTTTTTCATAGCGTGTGTGTGTGTTTTATTGAAAAGCTGGGTAATTTTACAACCTAATCGGATGTTTCTGTTCCAAGTAGCGATCCAGGGACACGTGCTTTTTTTGAATAACAACCCTAATTGATTCATCTGGTGGAACAACAGCAATCCAAATCTTCAATTGAACATCATTGATTCATTTAAATTTTTTAGACATCTTGTACAAAATTTAAAAAAAAGTATTTCGTTTTTATTTATTTCTCACAAATTTCCATTCTAATGTCTGAATAATGAAACCTTCAAAACGTTAATCGTTGTCAGATAGCTTAAAGCAATATAATGAGTATTCATAATATAAATTTTTGTCCATCTGAACCTTGAAGATAACAATATATAGAGCTTGGAATAATGATAGAAAAATTGCTTATTTAAAATCTTCTAAAATTTAAAATACATATACTCCTAATATTTGCCAAATGTATATGAAGCAAGTATCTTAATCACAAACATAAAACAAAGGAACAATTCGTAATTCTATTTTAACCATCATTTCGAGGAAGACGTTCACAGTTGCCAAGGAGTGTCCAAAACAATGATTTCCCTTGAGTGCGGTCGGTACTTGTAGGCACTTGACAAATCTTCGCCGAGATGCTCGGAATGAAAATGAAAATTTATTACAACGGACAATTTCACAGAGAAGAGCATCTCTGCAAAATCTGATTACAGACAATAATCTTATTATTTCTTCGGTAGCTACCAAGAAAATTTAATTTTCATTTAAACTATTAAACTGTTCCTAATATTTTTATTCATTATTATTTACCCCCTCTTCTGCTACATAAAAGTAGAATCAAGCAAGATTCTAGTGAGATAAAGCAAAAGCCTCAAACACAAAAAAAAACTGACTCTGGTATACACTATTTGCCTTTCACCGTAGTTCAACTGCAGCGTTGCTCGGCTTCCTAAAAAACAAGTTGGATAAACACCCGCAACAAAGCGACCACGGTGACACGCCAGCTGAAGGCTGTCCCATGACGACGACAATGTGGAGCAAAATTGACCACGACACGACGGCCAAGCCAAGCCAAACGGATCAACTTGTGCTGCACCTCCTCCGATGGGACAATTGGGGATTTTTTCCTGCTTCCACGCAACAAACAACTGGCCGAAACCGAGATGAAAGGGTTTCGGGCTCTCGGGCTGAGTCCTGCTGCTTCCGGTTCGCTATGATGCAACGTGATCGGGCAGTTTAGGGTTTCAGACATGGTGTGTTTGGTTTATTCCGTTGTTTTCCCATAATTGAAGTAAGTGTGGTAGATGCGATAGCGGCGATAGCTGGAAGCACCGCACACCACAAGGAGCAAGGAAACCATAGAGTGCTGGTACTGTCACCAGTGTTTTGTTTCCAATGATCGCCGGTTAGAAGAGATTTTTGGCTGGTCATGTTGCAGCATAATAATTTGAATTTGATTGAAAGCCGGCTTGTTTTTATATTTTTTGTATTTTTTGATTGAAAACATTTACCTTTTAGCATATTATTACCAGTAAGGGATCCCAAAACACAAATCTATGATTTACCAAGCGCCTCCACATGCTGTCAACAATAAAATGAACCGGACATGATTTTTCCAGCACATGTATGAGCTATGCACCATAATGTCAACGTCATCGACAATACCAAACAGCTGACAATTCGATTTTTCTGATTTGTGGGCTTTCCCTAGCCTTGCATAACAGGTAAAATACCAAAAACTAATACCAAAGATTAATATGCAAAATACTTTAAGCATAGGCGTCACAAATTGTTATTCGTTTGGTATTGAAATACCTCAGCATGTTATGCCTAAAGTATTTTGCATATCAATTTTTGGTATTATTTTCGGTATTTTACCTCTTATGCAGGGCTAGTTCATAACAGAGTATGGTATCAGTAACAGAATAAGGTATTATTGAGTTAATTTCTCCTGCTCGGGTTGTTATACTTCCTCCTAAGCGATGCAGTCTCTAAAGCCGAAAGCGCCTCCGAGACCTGAACTACAAAAAAACAGAAATTAATCTCCATCTTTGCCTCTCCTTATCATTTACATTTGCATGGAATTATGTTTCCCGGTGTAATGAAAACTGCCCAGATCGACCGATGCCTTCTAACAATTAGGTTATTTGAAGATCTATAAAGATGTCGTTGTTTTCTTCATTTTTCGAAGCACTTAAGCCTTGTAAAATGAACACAACTGTCGATTAACATTTACAAATTGCCACAAAACAATTAGAAGAGATTATTTCCTCCTGAGCGTCACAACCAGTTGAAGTAAAACGTGAATAAACACACCATTCAGTGTCGTGCAGTTTATTTGTTTTTAATTTTCTCTGCACACTTGAGCCCGTTATATTCATTCATCTCTTGAACCACGTTCTCCATTAGTTCTTTGCAGCGTGATAAAACACAGTCGGGAGCAACAGGCGAAAACAATTGTTCCCGGCCCCAAAGACAATAGGATTTCATTTTGTATGTCACACCTCTTTGGCGCCTACCTCCCCACAACAAGGAAGTTATATTTATTACCCATGAATGCGAACGTATAATAGCAGGCAAACAATGGGAACAATCCAACGGGAACGAAAGCATTTGTCCTCAGGTCACTCCAAGCTAGCGCGAATGTATCGCTCGCAGCACGAGGTGGCAAGCTGTCGCCATCACTGCGATATGATAGGGTAAGACGGTATAATACGCCCCACCTGGCCAAAGCGCCCCCCTTTGATTTCTAGAAAACTATAACTAACTAAGGGTCAAATTCAGTTGGTACCTATAAATATTCGTAAAACCATCATCCTATGTGAATATGGGAATATTTTTGTATTACATAATGAAAATATTTGCAAAATACAAAAAGTCACAGTTTTCATGTAACTTTTAATGTTTGTTTGCTGAACATTCTGAAGCGACTCTGGCATACTGTCCGCAAAACTTGCACTGGAACACTCATTTGGGCAACAAAATAACTTTTCTTAGTGGTTAATATGATATAAAATTGCTTCCATCTTCAAAAATGTAACGATTTTTGAAAACATGTTTCACTGGCCAAAACGCCCCAGTGTAGGCAGGACAATATGCCCTTACCAACAGACACAAGCGCAGCGAGCCTGCAGCAGTTGCTTCCGAATTGTATGGAAAATATTGAAATGTAAATCATACCTGCTTGAATGGACCTATGTTGGTTTTTTAATGTCAAGCGCATAAGGATTTGTAGCCTTTTTATTATGGGATTGATAAAATACTAATGAAGGGCTATTAAATGACTTTGGTTGAGGTGGGGCGTATTGCCCAGGCACTTTTAAAAATTCATTTTTCCACGACTTTTCAATAAAGTTTTATTACGTGTTACCTGTAATATTTTGATATGACTACTCACGGGTAATGCATTTGCGACTTCCTGGACTACCAAATAACACAAAGTTTGCATAAATTGCGTTGAAAAGTAAAAGGTTATCAAGGAGTTGCCTTAGGGGGGGCATATTATACCGTCTTACCCTACGCGTTCGTTTGAAGAAGTCCTATTTTCTACTCCACCCCAGTTTGACAGATCTGCTGACATCGGTGATTTCCTCACTGTATAACCGTTTTGAGAGAAGAATAGCAAAAGGAGAAAATTTCTTAGATAAATGATAAACAAACATGCCGTGCAATGAATGAGATTGTTCCCTGTATGTTTTACTACCTATGAAAAACTCAATACAATTTAAGACAATGTTGGAAACGATAATAACTTCCACAGGATGGACATACAAGTTATATTGATTCTACTTTCAGATTATTTAAATGATTCAGTTACAACAGTTTGAGCAATTTCCAGAAAAAAAAACTCGAAAATGTTTTTGATTTTTTCAACAGTGAGCATGCAGAACAGCAATAAAAAACAACGCGAATTGATCAAAAATTGCATGTCTGGCGAATGTTATTGATATAGGGACACATAGGGACAATAATAAAACAAATACCCTAGACATGTATCTAGAATTGTTATAGGGGGAATGACGGCTTTGGCAGGTTTTGTTCTATTATTGGCAGGGGGTTATTTATGTCTGACTATGCTCAAATTTGGCCTAAACATTCTTTGCATATCAAAGAACATTGTGGCCAAATTTCATAAAATTTGGTCGACAAAAACCCCCCTGCCAATAATAGAACAAAACCTGCCAAAGCCGTCTTTCCCCCTATCTCAGATAAAACGCATATAACAATTTTATTTACTTACTTACCTATTTCTGGATCCCATGGGCGTAGCCAGGATTTCGATTAGGGGGGGGGGGCAAATTTTTTAGGTCTTCTGAATCGTAGTTTTATAGTAGTTTTATAAAAACACATGAATATTAGTGCTTGGAACTTTTTCCTTCTAAGCTCCAAACACTTTGAAGCCAAATCCACAAGCAACAGTAAAGGCTGAATCACAACAGCGCGTTGCGCGTCAGCGTTAAAGTTAGTGTTTTTTCCAATTTCGTTTATTTGGTAGGCTCAGGCGTGTATAACACTTTACGGAGCCACGTTTCTTTGAGATATGTACAATCGACTTAATCTTATTATTAAATTAGTAAGAGAGGGAAATAACCCAACGTACTCGTGGTGACTCGAGGTTAGGTTTACAATGTTTAAGGATGGATTGGGATTAGGATTTGGGAATCAAGGAATCATTATAATCAAGGAATTCCAGCTGCTCATCCGGCCATTTGGCGTCAGAGACGATATGTGGCATGTTGTCGTGCTCGAGGAATGGTTCGAATGGGAGCATCTTCCGGATGGCCAGAGCTACGGTGCTCTACGGGACAGAAAGACAGAGACAAAACAAAAAAAACTTTGAAGAAAAAGAAAAAAACAAAAGTATTAGACTTTTATGTCAGAGGAACAAAGAAAACTATAAATGGCTTGCATATAGACCACATCACGGTCCCCCAAAACACCTCTTATCTCCTGGAAGGGTTGTTTACCTCGGGCCACTAGGGTATCCAATAATTGCTCTCTGGAGACGTCGTTTTCCGAGCAGAACCAAACTACGTGATCGATGTCATTATAACCGGCTCCGCACCTACATAAGTTGCTATCGACAAGGTTTATTCTGTACAGATGTGTGTTTAGTGAATAGTGATTAGACATAAGTCTCGACATCACGCGAATGAAGCCTCGACTTAAGTCCTCACCTCTGAACCATGCTCGCCCAGAAACTTTAGTAACTATAGAAAATAGCCACCGTCCGAGTTCATTGTGTGTCCAATTCCTTTGCCAACTTTGAAGAGTACTCTGACGAACTAATGGGAAGAACTCGTTGCTCGAGAATTGTCTATCATAAACCTCACCTTCCTGTGCGCCCACCTTTGCCAGCGAGTCTGCCTTCTCATTGCCGTAGATTGAGCAGTGAGAAGGGACCCAAACAAAGGTAATCTTGAATGATCTTTCGACCAAAACACGCATCTGCTCTCTTATGTTTGTAAAAAAGTAAGACGCGTGCTTAACAGGTTTCATCGACCGGAGTGCCTCGATAGAACTAAGACTATCCGAGAAGATAAATTAATGGTCCACTGGCTGATTGGAAAACATCCCCACAGCGAATTTGATTGCTGCCAGCTCAGCAACATAAACCGAACACGGTTCCTGAAGTTTTCGGAAGGTGGTTGAAGTTACATTGAAAACACCGAAGCCAGTGGATCCGTTAATGCGAGAACCATCAGTGAAATATCTGTTGTTGCAATTGACATGTTCATATTTTTCAGAAAAAATGGAGGGAATAGAAAGATTTCGAAGATGATCTGGTATTCCTTGAATAGCATGTTTCATGGACAGATCGTATACAATTGAGGAACTGTCTTTGGTGAAGTGAACTCGAGGGGGATTATAACACGGAAGACAAAGATCTGATGATATGTAGTTGAGATAAACTCTCAGGAATCTTGAACGACAAGTTAGTTCAAGCATATTATCGAAGTTATCTAGAACAAGTGTGTTACTTGTTCCACATTTGATGAGTATTCTAAGTGAGAGCTCCCAGTAACGGTGCTTTAAAGGAGTGACTCCAGCAAGCACCTCCAGGCTCATGTTATGCGTTGAATGCATGCAGCCAAGGGCAATACGCAAACAACGATACTGAATTCGTTCCAATTTTATCAGGTGGCAATCAGCTGCTGAGAGGAAGCAGAAGGAGCCATACTCTAAAACAGAGAGAATAGTCGTTCTATAGAGTTTGATGAGGTCTTCCGGGTGAGCACCCCACCATGTTCCGGAGATAGAACGTAGAAAATGGATCCTTTTCCGGCATTTTGTATCAAATACTCAATGTGGAGTTTCCAGGTGCATTTGGAATCAAACACGACCCCAAGGTATTTAGAAGATAAAGATTGGTTGATGTCATCATTCAACAGCTTGAGTTTCAGTTGAGCAGGATACCGCTTCTTAGTAAACACAACCAACTGAGTTTTTTGCGGTGAAAACTCGATCCCTAAATGTCTGGCCCAAACAGTCAGATTATCTAAGGTACTTTGCAATGGTCCTTGCAAGACAGCTGCACATGGACCTCTTGAAGAGACCACGGCATCATCTGCAAGTTGTCTCAGCGTGCATTATCCTTCCAAACAATTGTCAATATCTTTAACATAGAAATTATAAAGCAAGGGACTTAAACATGAACCTTGGGGAAGGCCCATGTAGCTATTTCTGGAAGTTGTCAGAGTGCCGAGTGTGAAGTTCATTTGTTTTACTGACAACAAATTGTACAAGAAATTATTCAAAATAACGGGTAATCCATTACTGTGGAGATTGTCTGACAGTACTTCTATGGAAACTGAATCAAAAGCGCCCTTAATATCCAAGAATACTGAAGCCAATTGCTCCTTGTGCGCAAAGGCCAGTTGTATATCTGAAGATAGCAACGCTAGACAATCGTTTGTTCATTTCCCTTTTCTAAATCTAAACTGAGTATTTGAAAGCAATGCATTTTCTTCGACCCAATGATCGACTCTTGAAAGGATCATTTTCTCCAATAATTTCCTCATGCATGATAGCATGGCAATCGGTCGGTATGAATTGTGATTAGACGCTGGTTTCCCAGGCTTTTGAATAGCTATTACTTTGACCTGTCGCCATTCTGGTGGTACGATGTTGTACTCCATGAAACAGTTGTACAGGTCAAGTAACCGTCTTTTTGCGATATCTGGGAGATTTTTGAGAAGATTGAATTTGATGTTATCGCATCCCGGAGCAGAGTTATTCGATGAAAGAAGAGACATAGAAAGTTCCAGCATTGAGAATGGCCCATCCAAAGAACCGGGATCAGTGACTGATTCTCGAAATAGCGGTTCTGCTGGTTCTGCAGACCTTTTTTGCGAAGTTGAATATCCATCGATTGGAGTATACTTCACTCTCGTTGGTGGAAGTGCGGTTCCGCATGTTGCGGGCCGTTTTCCAAAGTGTTGTCATTGAGGTTTCTCGTGATAGTCCCTCGACAAAACGTTGTCAGTAGCTACGTTTTTTAGCCTTGAGAAGATTTTTGAGCTTTCTTTCGAGCCTCAAATACTCTTCAAAAAGCTCGGACCTTCCGTGTTTACGGAAGGCCTTGAAGGCGTCAGATTTCTCAGAATACAACTTAGTACATTCATCATCCCATCCAGGAGTGGCTGGTCTTCTTATGACAGATGTACTTGGAACGCGTCGTTTCTGAGCTTCTAGTGCGCTTTTTTGAATCAACTCAGTAAGGAATCGATATTCATCCAAAGGTGGAAGAGTATCAGTTGATTCAATACCAATTTTTACCGCCGATGCAAATTTTTGCCAGTCAATGTTCTTCGTGAGGTCGAAAGGAACATTAACTGGCTCAGATTGTTGATAGCTACTTTTAATTGTGGTAACTATCGGCATATGGTCACTACCATGGGGATCTTGTATTACCTTCCACGTGCAATCTAATGATAGTGAATTTGAACATAAAGACAGATCAATACGGCTTTGTTGACCATTTGGTCCTATTCGAGTTACTTCACCAGTGTTCAAAATATTCAAATTGAAATCGTCACACAAATCATAGAAAATAGGCGCTCTGTAATCGTCATACGTTTCGCCCCATCCAATACCATGTGCGTTCATATCACCCAATATCAATACTGGAGATGATAGGAGGGAGACTGCGCTCCAAAAATGTCGACGATTAATAGAGGCATTTGGAGGAATGTACACTGAAGCTATGCAAAGATCTTTATTCTTCACATTTACTTGGCATGCGACGATTTCTAAGCCATTAACAACCGGAATGGGAATTCTGTAGAAGGAGTAGCATTTTTTGATCCCCAAAAGAACGCCACCATAGTGGTCATCCCGATCTTGGCGAATAATGTTAAAATCGTGGAAGTTGATTTCATCTTCAGAAGAAAGCCATGTTTCACAGAGAGCAAATACATCACAATCGGAATTGCGAATCAAAAACTTGAACACGTCCAATTTATTTTTTAGACTATGACAGTTCCACTGCAGTACAGTGACTGTATCTTGTATGGCCGTATTATCCATCGAAAGATACAATTTCTGCAAGAAGGGGCCATGAAACAGTCAATTGCTTCAGATAACTTTCTACTGTTGGAATAAAGAGGTCAATGATTGGCCTCAATGAATCCGGAATATTGAAAAGATTCAAAAAGCGGTCCACGAGGTCCTTAAAGGATATCAATCCTCGCTTGGACGAGATTCTCTTTTCGGAAGTGCGAGTAGCATTTTCCTTTTCATTGATAATCATAGCCGGATGTTTCTTAGGAACATCGGTTTTAGGCAATGGCGGGAATGTCTTAGAGCAGCAAGGATCTGCAGTGAAGACTGGTTGCTTCGGGATTTTTAATAATCCCCCATTACCTTCAGGTTTTGCCAAGCCTTTATGGATGACTTTTGTTTTCTTTCGGCGCGATCCCGGGGAAGACGGTTGCAATTCCTTGCAGTCCAGGATATCCACGGTAGATTGCAGGGCATTCTTTAAGCGACCTTTTCCTGCAAGTACATCTTTGCAAGTTAAGCTCGCTGCGTTGATAACACCTTCTATTTCGACCTCCCGCGAGGGGACATAAACTAAATATTCAATATTGTACGCCCTGTCGCCAGCAATTTCATTCGCCACCTGGTATGTAGGTGCGGTGATGCGTAGCTTGTTTCTGTTGATTTGATTGAATTCAAGCTTCGTAAAACGACGCGTCAAGTCTCGTTTGATGCCGAGAAAATCTAGGCTTTTCGCTTTCTGCCGAAAGTAAACAACCCAAGGGCCAGGCGAAGATGCCTGGTAAAACCGTGTGCGAACCTCCTTTGGTGGCTCATCACCTCCCACAGTCTCTGCTTCCATTCTCACCCCGAGAGGTGGAAGGACAATTTTGTCTTATACTAACTTAAAACTATCAGCAAATCAGAAAAAAAAATGAAAAAAAAAACTAATTCAATAATTGATTTCAATCAGTCCCGCTCCAAAAGGGAGAACAATAAAATAAAATCTGCCACTTATCTGCGCTGATGCTGTAGGTAGCAGCAGAAACAATAGCCTGCTTCACTGGCGTCGCCAGAAGCAGCTACCTTGGATCCGTAGGTAGGCACCACACAATAGACTCGCACTACCGAACACAATCCGCGATGAGACACAGCACACACGTCTTTTTTTTTTTTTTTTTTCTTGAGCAAGGGTAAACGGAAATCTGCAACCAGACACCTGAGGAGGTACTCAGGTAGTGTGGGGATGGGTATGTCATGTAACTCTTACCCGACCCACTAAAACCAAAACCCTTTCGCCAGTCCGTACCCCCGGCCCGCAATTAAGCAATACATCAGGGGGGGACTATTGAGAACGCTCACGCCTATGCTAACGCACTTGACGTCAATACACACAACATCGACTTCAAGGGTGGCTACCTCACCACCCGTCGATCGCAAGCTATGATAGTAACCTAACGGTCCGTATCATAATCTCACGTTGGAGACGAGCACCCCGACAACAACCACCGCGCGTGAACCGCAATGACCTCTATATCTACATACTGAGGTCCCCGCAGCCCACCCGCGACATGTTGGTTGTCGGGGTGAGCAAATGTTCACTGCATCACAGGTGCCCTTACTGCACTCGTTGGTTTTGTTCAAGACGCCACCACCGCTGCAGTTTCGACATGATTTGTTGAGATGCTGTGTTCACCGCATTCCATATAGCTTCTTCCCGGCTCTTCCTCTCGACGAGGTTGTCCGGTTTTGTATCCATTCCACTAATAAGCAGCATGGTATTGCGTTCTACGTCGAATCGCGGGCATGCGAACATCACATGCTCTGCCGATTCAACCTCACCTACACATTCAGGACACTCCGCAGAATCTGCGAAGCCAAACCTGTGTAGGAATTTCTTAAAGCAGCCATGTTCAGACAACACCTGTGTTAGGTGGAAGTTGACTTGACCATGCTTCCTATCAACCCAGTTGGACACATCTGGAATCAGTCCGTGGGTCCAACGACCTTTGACTGCGGTGTCCCATGCTCTTTGCCATTTGAGCAACGAAGCTGCTCTCTTGACACGTCGCACTTGCACCGAGTCCCTTTCGTTGTAGCACTCCACATCCTCCTCTAGGAGTGTGTCGATCGGCATCATTCCAGCTATAACGCACACCGCCTCATATGATATGGTGCGATATGCGCTCGCGACACGTAAGCACATCAGCCGGTGTACTCTGATCAATTTCTTTACATTGTACTCGGCTTTTAGTGCTACGGCCCATGCCGGCACGCCATAACGGATGATAGACAATGCTACGCCAGCTATCAGCCTACGCACTTGACTATGCACCGCCGATCTGTTGGACATCATTCGTGATAAAGATTTTATCGCCAATGAAGCCCACTGACATGCATAATCGACATGGCTCGTAAAATTGAGCTTATCATCGATCATCACGCCCAGATGCTTGAGAGACCTCACGGAGTTAACTGTGCAGGTCCCTACTCTTATCCTAGCCTGTTGCAACCCATGACGGTTATGCACTACCACGACTTCCGTCTTGTGGTGTGCAAGGGATAACCGTCTCGAGTTGAGCCATTCCTCCACTCTGCCAATCGCGTATGAAGCCTTCAATCTAACTTCGTCGAGAGTGTCACCTGCTACTTCTAGCATTACGTCATCCGCGAAGCCTTCTATCTTCACTCCGGCCGGGAGACTTAGGCGTAATACTCCATCGTACATAATATTCCACAGAACCGGTCCGAGGATCGATCCCTGTGGAACACCCGCTGACACTACGATCGACTTTCGACCGGCATCAGTGTCGTATAACAGCACCCTATTCTGAAAATAGCTTTTCAGTATCCTGCACAGGTAATCCGGAACTCTCAATCGGTGCAGGGAGTCAGCAATTGCTGCCCAGCTAGCATTGTTAAACGCGTTTTTACATCAAGTGTAATCAACGCGCAGTACCTAATACCTCTTCTGTTTAAACCTCTCGCTATCTTGGCCGTATCCGTTACCGCTCGAATTGCTTCGATGGTAGAACGGCCCTTACGGAAGCCATACTGGTTGCTAGATAAGCCACCAGCACACTCTGTATAAGCCGACAATCTATTCAGAATGACCCTCTCTAGCAGCTTTCCAGCTGTGTCGAGTAGGCAAATTGGTCTGTATGCCGAAGGATCCCCGGCTGTTTGCCAGGCTTCGGTAATAGCACCAATTTCTGCCGTTTCCATCGATCTGGGAAGTTTCCTTCGTCCATGCATCTCTGGAGGCAGCTCCTGAACATATCTGGATTGGCAAGAATGGCGTGTTTAAGGGCCAGGTTTGGAATACCATCCGGGCCTGGCGCCTTATTGAGCTTAAGTTTTCTTGCGGCTACGATAAGCTCTTCGTTAGTCACTAGCGGTACCACGTCGACTGACTCGTACGGTGTAGCGGGCCAGTCCGATGGTTCATGTGTCGGAAACAGTCCCTCTACTATACTGGCTAACAGCTCTGGGGATCTTTCAGGAGGTGTGCTATTGGTCCTAGACATCACTATCATGTATGCATCGCCCCACGGGGTGTCATTCGCCATCCTGCACAGCTGTTCGAAGCAGGCTCGCTTGCTACATTTAATCTCGTAGTTCAGGGCTCTGCTCGCTGTCCGGAATACCCTCGTCTATCGAGTCGCTCAGCGTCTGTTCTAGCACGTCGCAACCTTCTTTTAGCTTTAAGACAGGTTCTACGAAGATCTGCAATCGTGTCAGACCACCAGTACACTGGTTGTCGATTTCCTGGGGGCTGGGTCTTCCTTGGCATCGCCACGTCGCAAACACGTGTAAGTACTTCCGTCAGGTCGTTACCGCTTAGTCCTGTAGTCCTACTCTCCCAGCGCAGCGCCTCCACCAACAGCTCTTGATTGAACTGTGACGTGCGCCATCCGGGATCCGTTGCACCACCTCTTCTCGTCGTAGTTCTCCGGGTATACTCGACCATAAAACGTACTTCCTGATGGTCGCTAGAAGTATGACCCTCGTGGACCATCCATCTTGGTTCTTCAGTCCATCCTGCGCTGCAGAAGGTGACATCGATACATGAATCACCGCTCGGTCCTCTGAACGTTGGCACTTGACCTTCGTTCAGCAGAACTACGTTCAATACCGCTAGTGACTCTAACAGGATATTACCTCTAGCGTTAGTAAACCGGGAACCCCAGTCCACTGCCCACGCATTGAAGTCACCTGCTACAACTACTGGTTTAAGGCCAGTTAGCTTCGCCGCAAGAATATCAACTACCCTAGTGTACTGCTCTATACTCCATCTAGGAGGACAGTAGCAGCTACAAAAGTAAACACCGTTTACCTTTGCTATGACGAAACCCTCATCGTTAGGCGAAGATATTATCTTCTGGATGGGGTAGCGCCCACAAGTCCAGATTCCCACCATACCGGACTTGTCCGCAATCCAGCTGCCGTTTCCAGCAGGGATGCGGTATGGGTCAGACAGCAAGGCAACATCAGCTTTACACTCGATAACCGACTGTTGTAGCAGCAGCCTCGCAGTGGTTCAAGTTTAGCTGTGTTACTTGCATGTCTGGACCCTTCTAGAGGCCGGACAGGCCTGCGCACCGGTGAGATGCCTGTTGTCTGCCCCCGTAGGACAGATCAGGCATCTCGGTGCAGCCTGGCAGGTGCGAGCCTGGTGGTTTTCGGCTCCGCACCTACGGCACAGCTTACTACGGTCAGGTCCCTTACAGTCATAGGACTTATGACCGTGGCCAAGGCACCTGTAGCAGGCCTGATTGGGTTGGCTTGTGCTCAGCGAGCACACCGACCAACCCACCTTCAGTTTTACCTTATCCAACACCTTCTTGGCCTCAGCCATAGGTACTTGGAATGAGGCAACCTGCATTCCCGCAAAGCCTTTGCGTAACCGAATCGCGGATTCCTGGATCTCGACATTACACTGATCCTTCAGTGCGTCTACCAGGTCTCCGGCTTCGGTTATTTCATCCATGCCCATGCACTGGATGTTCAGGACTGGGCACAGGACTCTAACCTGGACCCTGTCACCCAGGACCTCTTCCGTCAACTTTTTATACTCGGAACTCTTCCGAGTAGCATCCCGCTTCAAGACGAGAATCATCTCGCCTTTGCGCGTTCTTCGGATGCAGTTGACATCCCTCCTCGACTAGCGAGCTTCTCGGTGCCTCTCATAGTCTTTAGGACTTCGGCGTAGCTTTTATCGTCAGCCTTGACAATGATCGCTTCACCTCTATCCTTCCGCTTGCCACTCCCACTAGAAGGCGCACCCTTTTCCTCACGGGCTCTACCCTTCTTGGTGGTGGCTGGATCCTTTCCCTTGGTCGCACTCCTTGCGACCTGCTGGCAACTTCTTTTCTCCTTTTAGGATTCACTACCTTTGTCCATGGTAGATCTTCCTCCCGGCGGTCCTCTGGTATCTTCCTAGGTGGAGGTACCATTTTCCTCTCGGTCTCCACTCGGACCTTTTCTGCGGTCCGTGCCGAGGCTTCATTAGCTATTTTCAGGTCCGCCTCCTGCGTGACCCTACTAAGCTTAGGAGTTGCTCCGCTGTTAGCCATACGCCGTTTAAGTTCTGCAGTCTGGATCTCCGCCAGCTGCTTCCCTTCTGCAAGGAGCCGAATCTTCGATTCGGCCTCCTTCGAGGCCTTCTTGGCTTGGCTAACCGCCAATTCCTTTTCTTCAGTAAGAAGACGGATCTTGTGCTCCGCCTCCTTACTGGCTTCCAGCAAGGACTTCCACTCCGACTTCGCCTCCACGACTAGAGCGCAGAGGGTTAGTACGGCCTGTTTTAAGTCCTTACTATAATTCACTCGGTTGTCCAGGAAGGACATGATTACGTCCGAAACGTCCGTAATCACCTCCATCGTCTGGACTCCATCCTCACCGTGGTTAGTCATCACCGAGTTAATGACTTTGGTCAGAGTGGGGCCGTCCATCTTAACATCCACCGGCACCTCTTCCGACCCACCACGTGCTCCGCCATCGCCTCCCCCCGGCGATCTTTGGGGTGACCGATCAAGGCCACTGCGCCTGGCGAAAGGGTTCTCCTTGTCGCCATTCGCCTCACCTCCTTCCTTCGTCGTTTTTGTAATTTTTAATGGGAAACTCATGTCTGTTGGGTCCCCCTTGCGGCTGCTGTCGAATCCTGTTGGTGTAGTCGCCTTCGCGATCCCATGGTTATCTATACATACCTTGCGGCATGCAGGGAGGCCATGCGTTGACACTTTCGTGTTCAGAGCCAGATCAGCGCTAGTCAGGAAGGAGCATCTGAGCCTACTCCCACTCAGCTACCAGCTGAGCCACAGGATTGTACCGCGTGCCACAAGGCCTGCCACGGTTTTAGGGGACGGAAGACAGCCCAGCCATTAGCCCATTCGCCGTTTCAGGTCGGTGTCACCCGGCTTCACTAAGAGAATATAATAACCAGACTACCAGCCCTTGCGTTCACAATATCTCAATATCCAAAAACAAGACCAATAACATGCAACCAGTATACCATAATCAGGATCTTACTGGGATCAATCCTGATGTGCCAATGGCACTCCTGGGCTTGTGCTTTTGAAGCGGCACACAGTCGCTTTGATAGAGTCTGCTTACGGGCACTTGTGGTTTTTGGGAGGGATTTTAGCAGAGCCCACTGCTAAATCCCACCACGCCTAAACAGTTCTCCTGACTCGCAGACAGCTGGGGAGGGGTCGTCAAGCCCTTGAACATGGTCCATGCTGTCCCTACTGTCCCTGCTGCCCCCATACAGCACACACGTCTGGCTCGTTCGAACTATCGGCACGGAATGAAGTTAGTGTTTTGTACTTTAATGTAATGCCAATAAACGTGACGCATTCACGCCCGGATTCTTTAGGAATGCCTCCAGCAATTTCTTCGGCAATGTCTTCCACCATCAATTTCGCCAGGAATTGACCGAAAATTTCATCATTATTTACTTCAAGAAATTCTCCACGAATTCTTTTATAAGTTCTGCAGGGAATTCTTCAGATAATTCTTTCGTGCTGTTTCTCATAAAAAAAATCTGAAAAATTGCACCGTGGAATTCCTAAGAATATTCCGTGGAAATTCCGCAGAATTGCCAATAAACATTCCTGAGAATTTCGCGAAAAATCTTCGAACTTCCTGTGTAAATTCCATAGTTTTTTCCGTGAAAGTTTCGAATAATTTCATGTGAAAATTTCAAAGAATTTCTCCAGGAATTCCACCGAAAATGTATACAGAAATTATACCGAAAATAAAATCAACAATGGAATTTTTGGAGGAGTTCCTAGATTAATTCCCAAAGAAATCCAGAAAGAATTCCGGTGGAAACTTCAAGATTTCCACTGGACATCCTGCAGGAGTTTCTTTGAAAATTCCTCCGGGAGTTCCTCCGGGAATTCTTCCAGGATTTCCTCCGAGAATTATTCCGGTAGTTCTATCGGCAGTTCCTACGGGGGCTCTCTGAGAATTCTTCCGGGAATTTCTCCAGAATTTCCTTCGGGAATTATACAGAAATTCCTCCAGAAGCTCCTTCGAGAATTTCTCTGGGAGCTCTTCAAGGAATTCTCCGGGAGGTCCTCTGATGATGTTGATGGTCCTGCTACATACCCCTACAAAGGTTTCAGCTAGATGAGATTTGTCTATAAGATGAATTCTCCAAGATTTTTTCCGAGAAGTCTTCTGGTAGATTCACTGGCAGTTCCTCCGGAGGTTCATTTAAAAACTTTCCCGGGAGTTTCTTTCGAAATTCCTCCAGGTGTTCCACCAGTAGCTCTTCCAAGAGATCATTCAGGCTTTTTTCAGGAAATCATTTAGGCTTTCTTCAGAAAATTAGCTGAAAATTCCACCCAAAGTTCTTCCGATAGTGTTTCTGGTAGTTCCTCCGGAGGTCCTTTAGGAATTCTTCTAGGAGTTTCTCCTGAAATTCCTCCAGGAGTTCTTACGGGAGCTCCTCCGGCAGTTCCTACGTGAGTTCCTCCGGGAGATCCACCAGCAGCTTTTATGAGCATTTCTCCGGGAGTTTCACCGGCAGTTCCTTTGAGAAGGAACTCCAGGAGTAATTTCCGGAGGAACTCCCAGAGGAATTTCTGTAGGAATTCTTGAAGAAAAAATCAGAGGAATTTTCGGAAGAACTGCCAGAGGAACTTCTAGATGAATTTACTGAAGAACTACAGGAGGAATTTCCGGAGGAAATCCTGCTGGAACTCTCGTAAGAACTTCTGGATGAATTCCAGGACAAACTCCTGGAAGAATTCTTAAAGGACCTCCCGGAGGAGGTCCCAGAGAAATTTTCCGAGGAACTTCTTAAGGAATTTGTAGACAAATTCCCAAAGAAAGCCTTAATGAACTCCTGAAAGAAAGTCTGAATGAATTTCCGGAGAAACTACTAGTGGAACTCCCGGAGAAATTTTCAGAGGAACAGCCGATGGAATACCCGGGGTTGAATTTCTAGAGGAACTTCCGAAATCCCATTTCCCTTGAAATTCCTGCCAAATATCCTCAAAGAATCCCCTGTGAAGATTAATCCCCTGGAGAGATTACTAGAGGAACTTTTGGAAAAACTCCTGGGGGAGCTCCCGGAGGAACTCCCACAAGCACTTCCAGAGGAATTCTCACAAGGTAGTACTGAAATAATTATTGGAGAAGTTCATGAAGGAATTTCTGAAGAAATATCAGAAGGAGTTCCCGAAAAAGTACCAGGAGGAATTAATGCAGAAATTACCAGATGAAATCCAGAAAGTATTCCCAGATGAATTGCTGTTCTTTGTTTGTTCTGAAGAAATTCCTGGAAGAACTCTTGGAAGATATCCTGGAGGAACTCTAACATTAATTTCCGAATGAAATTCTGGAGTAAATTCCGAGTGAAGTCCGGAAAGAATTCTAGGACAATTTCGCGGAAAAAATCCCGTAGATATTCCTGAAGGAAGAAAAGAATTTCCGGGGAAATACTTGGACGAATTCTTGGAGAAATTCGTAAAGAAATTTCTAGAGGAATTCTTGAAGGATATTCTGAAATACTAAATTAATGATTTCGTGTGTGTTACTTCTACGTGAAGTTGAACGATTTACAATGATATGGAAATGCTAATATCATCTTCCAAACTTGGACGTACATGTTCATGATAGCATTAGAGGCGAAAGTATAGAATTGATAGTTCCGTTAGGATACGGCAGGCATGAAGAATGTTTTTATAGAAGTCGATTTGAAAGCGAGCGGAGGGCAATATTTGTGATGGCATATATCGCACGACCTTCCTTCTGCCAAGCTCCCGTATGAAGGGGAGGAAGAATATCAGTGTGGAAGCTGATATATCTCCACTGGCAAAAGGAAGGTGGTTTGACTTGCTCATATGCCATCGCGTGCGGAAGGATTTGCTATCGACGAGTACTGTCTCCAAATTTCTAATATGACATCAGCATTTAGTCGAATAGGATTTTTATTGCACAGTTCTGTTTTCTCATTGCGTCCGTCTCGTCGCAACCAACTTGGCTGCCTCGGAGAGAACAAAGCAGAGAAAGGCACTGCTGCTGTACCGTCGACCAATAACAGCTGAATTGATGGATGCCCCACCAAGGGTAGTACACTAAATTAATGATTTCGTGTGTGTTACTTCTACGTGAAGTTGAACGATTTACAATGATATGGAAATGCTAATATCATCTCCAAACTTGGACGTACATGTTCATGATAAAATGAGAGGCGAAAGTATAGAAATGCTGGGTCCGCTAGGATACGGCAGGCATGGGGAATGTATTAAAGCAGTCGATTTGAAAGAGAGCGGAGGGCAATATTTGTGATGGTATAAATCTCACGATCTTCTTTCCTGAAGGGGAGGGAAGAATATCAGTGTGGAAGCTGATATATCTCCACTGGCAAAAGGAAGGTGGTTTGACTGCTCATATGCCATCGCGTGCGGAAGGATTTGCTATCGACGAGTACTGTCTCCAAATTTCTAATATGACATCAGCATTTAGTCGAATAGGATTTTATTGCACAGTTCTGTTTTCTCATTGCGTCCGTCTCGTCGCAACCAACTTGGCTGCCTCGGAGAGAACAAAGCAGAGAAAGGCACTGCTGCTGTACCGTCGACCAATAACAGCTGAATTGATGGATGCCCCACCAAGGGTAGTACACTAAATTAATGATTTCGTGTGTGTTACTTCTACGTGAAGTTGAACGATTTACAATGATATGGAAATGCTAATATCATCTTCCAAACTTGGACGTACATGTTCATGATAGCATTAGAGGCGAAAGTATAGAATTGATAGTTCCGTTAGGATACGGCAGGCATGAAGAATGTTTTTATAGAAGTCGATTTGAAAGCGAGCGGAGGGCAATATTTGTGATGGCATATATCGCACGACCTTCCTTCTGCCAAGCTCCCGTATGAAGGGGAGGAAGAATATCAGTGTGGAAGCTGATATATCTCCACTGGCAAAAGGAAGGTGGTTTGACTTGCTCATATGCCATCGCGTGCGGAAGGATTTGCTATCGACGAGTACTGTCTCCAAATTTCTAATATGACATCAGCATTTAGTCGAATAGGATTTTTATTGCACAGTTCTGTTTTCTCATTGCGTCCGTCTCGTCGCAACCAACTTGGCTGCCTCGGAGAGAACAAAGCAGAGAAAGGCACTGCTGCTGTACCGTCGACCAATAACAGCTGAATTGATGGATGCCCCCACCAAGGGTAGTACACTAAATTAATGATTTCGTGTGTGTTACTTCTACGTGAAGTTGAACGATTTACAATGATATGGAAATGCTAATATCATCTTCCAAACTTGGACGTACATGTTCATGATAGCATTAGAGGCGAAAGTATAGAATTGATAGTTCCGTTAGGATACGGCAGGCATGAAGAATGTTTTTATAGAAGTCGATTTGAAAGCGAGCGGAGGGCAATATTTGTGATGGCATATATCGCACGACCTTCCTTCTGCCAAGCTCCCGTATGAAGGGGAGGAAGAATATCAGTGTGGAAGCTGATATATCTCCACTGGCAAAAGGAAGGTGGTTTGACTTGCTCATATGCCATCGCGTGCGGAAGGATTTGCTATCGACGAGTACTGTCTCCAAATTTCTAATATGACATCAGCATTTAGTCGAATAGGATTTTATTGCACAGTTCTGTTTTCTCATTGCGTCCGTCTCGTCGCAACCAACTTGGCTGCCTCGGAGAGAACAAAGCAGAGAAAGGCACTGCTGCTGTACCGTCGACCAATAACAGCTGAATTGATGGATGCCCCACCAAGGGTAGTACACTAAATTAATGATTTCGTGTGTGTTACTTCTACGTGAAGTTGAACGATTTACAATGATATGGAAATGCTAATATCATCTTCCAAACTTGGACGTACATGTTCATGATAGCATTAGAGGCGAAAGTATAGAATTGATAGTTCCGTTAGGATACGGCAGGCATGAAGAATGTTTTTATAGAAGTCGATTTGAAAGCGAGCGGAGGGCAATATTTGTGGTGGCAGATGATATTAGCATTTCCATATCATTGTAAATCGTTCAACTTCACGTAGAAGTAACACACACAAAATCATTAATTTAGTGTACTACCCTTTGTTGGGGGCATCCATCAATTCTGCTGTTATTGGTCGACGGTACAGCAGCAGTGCCTTTCTCTGCTTTGTTCTCTCCGAGGCAGCCAAGTTGGTTGCGACGAGACGGACGCAATGAGAAAACAGAACTGTGCAATAAAAATCCTATTCGACTAAATGCTGATGTCATATTAGAAATTTGGAGACAGTACTCGTCGATAGCAAATCCTTCCGCACGCGATGGCATATGAGCAAGTCAAACCACCTTCCTTTTGCCAGTGGAGATATATCAGCTTCCACACTGATATTCTTCCTCCCCTTCATACGGGAGCTTGGCAGAAGGAAGGTCGTGCGATATATGCCATCACAAATATTGCCCTCCGCTCGCTTTCAAATCGACTTCTATAAAAACATTCTTCATGCCTGCCGTATCCTAACGGAACTATCAATTCTATACTTTCGCCTCTAATGCTATCATGAACATGTACGTCCAAGTTTGGAAGATGATATTAGCATTTCCATATCATTCTGAAATAATTGCGGAAAGAATTCCAAAATGTAATTCTAGAGGATTTCGCTATTGAATTTATAGAGGTATTCCCGAAAAAAGTCCTGAAAGTTATCCCGAAGGAAGAGTTCCTGGAGGAATGCCCGGAACAGTTTCTTATAGATTAGCAGATGAAATTATGGAGCGTATGTATTCTTGGAGGAACTCTTGAATGCATTCCTGAAGGAAATGTCGCCGATTTTTCTGGAAGAATAGCCGAAGAAATGTCTAGAAGTAAAACTTGAAGGGAAGAAAAGGAATCTTCAAAAAACTTCCACATGAATTTCCTAAAAAAAATAGTTGGGGGTTTCTAGATAAGGAGAAATTACAATTTTAGGAGAAGGATTTTCAAACGATTTTCAGAGGAATTTGTGGATAACTTCCCGGAGGAATTTAGAAGTTCACAGGGGAGCTTCTAGAAGGATTTCTAGGAGAATTCTTGAGCCGGAAATGTTTCGAGTTGTTTTGAAATTTCTTATAGTATGGATCCTGGATACCCTTATAAGTTTTTTGGGAATCTTTTGAATTTCAAAAACCTATTTCTGAATATGATTGGATCGTAAAGTGCACATGTTTAAGCGAATTCATTTCAGTACCCGTTCAATCTTTCCACCATTTAGGAGGGGGCGACGCCCCCTCTGCCTCCCTCTGGCTACGCCCTTGACTGGATCCTGTACACCTCCGGTGGTGCAAAGGGCCGACTTGAAAGATCTCCATCCTGAGCGTAGCCCACCTATCCCTTTAACCTGTTGCCAGGTTAGATTTCGGTCGACTTCTTTTATTTCTTTATTGAGGCTTCGCCGCCATGAACCTCTGGGTCTGACTCTGCTGCGATGTTCCGCTGGGTTCCAGTCTAATGCTTGTTTACAGATTTCGTTTCCGCCCCTACGTAGAGTGTGGCCGACGCAGCCCCACTTCCGGTCGCGAATTTCTGTTGCTATCGACCTCTGGTGACAGTGACGATGGAGCTCATTGTTTGAGATCCAGTTGTGAGGCCACCAAGCCCGAATTATATACCGCAGGCATCTGTTGATGAACACCTGCAACCGTTGTGTGTTCTCCACTGATACACACCATGTTTCGCTTGCGTATAAATCTTATTTGGGGCTTGATAATTCGATTAAATAAGTTTTTATCATTTTATACTACATGTAAGTCGCCGGCCTTTAACTTGATTGGCCTTTAGTTTTATTCAGCGGTTGCTGGACAACTTGAAAAATTATTAAATTGTTAAAACAGCGTGATAATTGTTTTGCTAGTTGATGTGTTCAGAACAAGGAAGGGCCGTTCGGCCGAATGCCATTTGGCCGAAAGTTGTTTGGCCGGATATACCATTTGGCCGAACAGACCATTAGACCGCAAGGGTCATATAGCCAAATGGGTCATTTGGCCGAATAGGTCATTAAGCCGAATAACCACTTGACCGAACAAGTTATTTGGCCGAAAAGATCATTTGGCCGAAAAGGTCATTTGGTTCGGTGAATATTTTGAAGATTTTCGGTGGTGTTGACAGTTGAACAAAGGAAAAATCGCAGAAAAATAATTACCGAACAATTCTGCTGTTGAGATTTCGGTGAATTAAAGTAAAATTCACCGAAATCTGTGAAATGATTTAAGTGTGATGATAAGAACCAATTTGTTTTCCACAATACGGCTATCCACAAGCAGCAACAAAGCTTATGATTTGTACTTTGAAAAATATTTGTCTTGGCTCAACCTTCTCTCGTGTAAAATTATGATTCCAATGTTTTCAATAACAAACAGCAAAAATTCCGAAATCAGAATCTAGAGATAATTTCATTTGCCACTAACGCATCTCAATGACATGAGACGTCATTATTAAAGATTGTGCTGGTGCTGGGATTAAAGACGATATTCGATTGAAAATATTCACAATTGTTACAATTTTCAGACTTATTTGAATACGGCGTTGTTGTATGAATGATGTGAACTAATTTTTGGAGCGTCTCCGATGAGCACTTGCGATTCTTCTGTCGACGGCTACTCTGCTGCTCCCAAGCAATTATGAGTTGCACTTTGAAGAAAATTCATCTCAGCTTAAACTTCTCCCATGTCATATGATTGTTCTGATAAGAACCAATTTGTTTTCCACAATACACCTATCCAACCAAAAGCATCAACAAAGCTTATGATTTGTACTTTGAAAGGTATTTGTCTCGGCTCAACCTTCTCTCGTCTAAAACTATGATTCTGAAAAGAACCCATTTGTTTTCAGTAATGCATCTTTCCAATCACAAGCAGCGACAAAACCGAAGCAGAATCTAGAGAAAATTTCATTTCATTGCTACTGACCCCAACGTCAGCCACTCGATAAGTTGCCGCTAGAATGCGATAGATACCATCCATGCGAATCAATTTTCGCAGCATCTCCCTCCGAAAAGCGCTTGCTCTGCTGCCGACGCCAAGCGATTATAATTTGCACTTTGAAGAAGTAAAAGAAGAAAAAGGAGAAGAAGAGACCCTTGTTATATATGAACGAAAGTCGGAGCAAGCAAGCCAATGCCAATGATACGGCTCCCAAAGGGCGGGGTCTCGGACTCCATGCAAACGTATTCTGACCAGCCGAAGTCTGGTTATCTCGACAGAATCGGCAGGACAATTGCATCGCAGCGCCAAACCAGACATCACCTACGGTGGAAAGGCTGCGGAAAAGGCAACAATGATGATGGTTGCTACGGGCGGCGGCAGCAAGGCTCAGAGAAACACCAACAAGGGCGTCTCATCGAAGGTGTCGAGCATCATAAACAGCCTCGTAAACGACATCTTCGTGCGTATCAAGCTGGCCAAGCCCGCCGTCTCGGACGGTTCCAAAGTCGTCACCAAGTAAGTAAGCTCCTAGTGAAGGAACAAGGACGTAGCTCCACTTACAACGGCCCTTTTCAGGGCCACATTCCCACTCAAAGAGGAGAGGAATTTTCGTACCGCGCACGCCAGAAATCAAAATTTTGAAATGAATTTCCTCTTCACTGCTACTGATGCCATTGTCAGCCAATTTATGATTTGCCGCTGGAACACGATAGACGTCATCCATTCTAATACATTGTTTTGCAGCGTCTCCAGGTCCGCATGGGCTGCTACCGACAAAGAATTTTGCCCGTCACCAAGTGATTATGATTTGCATTTTTTGCAAATTTTTGTCTCGGCTCAACCTTCTCTCGTGTAAAATGATGATTCTGTTTCCAATGACGCGCCTTTCCAATAATAAACAGCAAGAATACCGAAATCAGAATCTTGGGAAAATTTCATTTGACTGCTAACGCAACTCAATGATATGAGACGTCATCATTGCAAATAAATTTGCAGCGTTTACTTCCCGCGCTTTCACTGCTACCTATTCCAACTTTCTACCGTCGCCAAGCGGTTATGCTTTGCACTTTGAAGAAAATATTTCGGCTCTACCTTCTCTTGCGTAAAATGGTAGACATACCTATTTACAAAATCGAAGAGAGTAGGCTGTGCGCGCGAAAGGTCGTTTTTTTCTCTGTTGTCAAAATCTTTCATTTTTTTCCGAAAAAAACATGTTTTGATTTGTTTGAATTGTGGCTCTGATTTTGCAAGAATCTTTTCGATTAACGCTTACATGACGATTTCATCGTAAAGCTCAACGTAGGTCGGAACCTGAAATCAGGATTTGCCGATGCCAAGAGTGCCAATATCACCAACGGCGACGGTATGGACGAGCTGGCCAGAACTGTCTTCTTCTTCTTCTTATTGGCATTACATCCCTACACTGGGACAGAGCCGCCTCACAGCTTAGTGTTCATTAAGCACTTCCACAGTTATTAACTGCGAGGTTTCTAAGCCAAGTTACCATTTTTGCATTCGTATATCATGAGGCTAACACGATGATACTTTTATGCCCAGGGAAGTCGAGACAATTTCCAATCCGAAAATTGCCTAGACCGGCACCGGGAATCGAACCCAGCCACCCTCAGCATGGTCTGGCTTTGTAGCCGCGCGTCTTACCGCACGGCTAAGGAGGGCCCCACTGTCAGAACTGGCCAGAACTGTCGATACCTACTATCTTTTTGGACATTAATCTGGAACTGGCGGTCAGGATGGTCTCAAACTTATCCAAAAGGAGGAGGTTGTTGCGAGGAAAGACGCAATTGTAAAGAAGAGATGCTCGCTAAGTGCTCGGGTTGAAAGATAAGTATGTTACCATCCAAGGTAAGATCAAACAGCTCCACCAGTTTATATGTTAATATCGATTCCTATAGAAATTTGACTATAGTATAGTAAGTGCATACAGAGGTTATTTATAGTGTAAATGAAGTCGTAACCCACACCAACTGTTTTACAATAATGTCCTATTTGTTTGTGTATTTCAGTAGAAACTGAACTTTTATTTAATTATTCTATGTGTTTTTTTGTAAATTGGTTAAAATACAACATAATTAGTAACATTTTTACAATTGAAGGGGTTCGGGTTTTGCGTAATATAGCCCTATGTTACGAGTTTTTTTTGTTTACTTTGCCATAGATGAGAATTGAGTATTCAAATTAAATATTATATATTCCTATTTTTATATTTTATGTTGTTTTAAATGCTAGTGATTAAAGTCATATATTGTTCATCTATAAGTTAAGTTTAGAACCAGGACTCCATACCGTTTTTATTTTGAGCTTCGGAGTTCTTTGATATAGATGGGCTTTTCTCA
Organism: Armigeres subalbatus; assembly: GCF_024139115.2. Lineage (NCBI taxonomy): Eukaryota > Metazoa > Arthropoda > Insecta > Diptera > Culicidae > Armigeres > Armigeres subalbatus. The sequence goes on from NC_085141.1 coordinate 13,110,569, forward strand.
AGAATGCCTCGCATCTCATAAAACAAGCTATCAAATGCCCCATTACTAAATAACCTGTTCAAGTCTTCAGCATCGGATTTAACACCCTCTAGGCGTTAAATATGAGTCAACAATCACTTTACAAGTAAGGTCCTTCCAATATAACCATTAGACATATTTCCTTCCTCCTTATTCAAGACGGAGCACGATTTTTGCTTCATAAATTTAAATTTAAAAAGGACTTTGTGCCACCGTTTGGAATGTTGTCACGATTTTTTAGTCCACCTCATTAGAGTCTGTACAATTGAATGTGATAATATATCAACATGTTTTATTCATTTCAATTACATTGCTCGGACGTTTATTTTACAAATTTTCCAAAAATCTATCAATTAAAAAATTCTGGAATATTTGTCAGGTTCAAATGCTAGAACACCAACTCGTCTTTTTTAGCTACTTAACACTCTAGCAGTGACGGTTTACTAAATCAAGTCGTAACAAAACTTTACTCCTGTTCCAATGAATATTTCAAGACAGAATTTTCAAAGCGACTTGTCCGCTTTTGTGAGCAGGGATTCAAACGACGATTTCACGAATCTGAGGGCTCTCCCACGCAGATCAACAACATCAACATGTAGCGGAAACCTTCACCCACCTATTGATGGTGTTGGTTTGCGTGGGAGAGCTATCAGATTCGTCAAATCGTCGTTGGAATCTTTGTTTGCAGAGGCGGATGGGTCGTTTTGAAAATTTTGTCTTGATTTATTGAATATTTATCAAAATTCGTATCTATCCATGTACAACTTCTGTGTCACTGTCAGTTCACTTCACAACTTAATATCCATTGCCAAATAACTTACGCACGAAGAGCGAATCTAAATTATAAGCAATTACCGCAGTCTGTCACAATATGGCCTGGTAGAAATTTTAAATCCATTTTTACTCAAGTTGTGTACTCTGTTTTTGCACTCTGAAAACAGTTACCTTTACATGATTTCGAAGTACTATTACGATTAACAAACTGATCTGAAAGACTATTGGTATAAAGTTCACTCTTTTTTTTTCTATAGAATGAACCTGGGAGATAAACAAAAATCGGCTTTCTTGATATTTTTTTTGTTTTCGTTTCTTCATTTCTACTCCTCACTCACCATAACGGTACCAAATTTGATAAGTATGTTTGTTTGATATCGGTTTGGGCTTAATTGACAGAATAAATTGTTTTATATTGTTTATAGTTGAACTTTTTGAAACATCACAGACAGTCTGTCTTTCAAGAGTTGATTTGAAAACAGGTTGAATGTTGAAACAGGTTGAATGTTGTTTAATTATATCGGTCCCCTAAACGTTAAAATATATTTACTGCAATCGTGAATCAGATTTATAAACTTGATAGTGATTGTTCAGGGATACGGAAACTTTGTATTCCATAAAAAACATAAACTGCACAAAACGTTGTATTTCTCAACCTATTAATCAATTACCTGAGGCTCTTAACGAGCATATGAGATATAAAAAATCCGTTTAGACATGTTTACAAAGATGTTTATGAATATGTATTTTTTTTTTTGCTCTGCTCAAGATAGTTATAGAATCATTCAAAGTTGTCGCATAATTTACATTTTAGCTATGAAGTGTCTTATTTCACAGTCAATAATATTTACAAAATTGCAATCACTGAATTGTCATTTTATGATTCATATTTTCATCCTGATAGGATAAAATTTTTGATCAAAATTAAATGTCAATTTAAATTTTAAAAATATATAAGGGGGGAAGAGGTAATTTATTTTTGCTCTTTATCGTTTCAGAGAGCGAGCAAAGGCGCTTAAACCTAGGCTAATTAGCCAGGGCAAGGCTAATACCTTCGCCCCATCCGAGGGAAATCATCAGCCAGGATAACGGAGTGATATTATAAATTCAGTAGAAAATCAAATTATAGCCGCTATTGAAATTGGATTTTTCTCACAATCCATACGTTAAACCTAATTTCGGAAGTAGTGCGCTGTATAGCACATCGCCAAATGAAAACAGCGCACCACTTCCGAAGTTAGGTTTAACGTACGAATTGTGAGAAAAATCCAACTTTGTTAGCGGCTATAATTCGGATTTGCACTGAATTGATAATATAAATTTCTTAGCAAAGACACTTCCAACGTTTTGACGTAAACTACATCTAATGCAACGTACACACCAGTCAAGCAGTTTGACGAACATTGACTCCGCCCCCAAGAAAACGCTTCGGTTGCTGCTTTGTTTGAACGTGTGTGAAGTTGTTCGAACAACCATTTGACAGTTGGCAGCTCGGTTGGAAAAAATTAAGGTGAAGGAGGGTTGAGTACCAAAACAAAGCTTTGAAAGTATTGGTACAATAAAAACTGTCATATACTGTAGTAGTATTGGTGTCATATTTATAAAAAACAAAGAATATTAGTAGGGTGGTTCAACAAACGACCCAGCTCCACCACGCTCACTCGATTCCGTCCCATGCTCCGAGTGTCCTCCAAAAACCGATTTGAACAAAAACTGGTTGAACACAAGCCGGCTCAATTTTGTATGAAATGGAAAGTATGGGAAACTAAACCTTTCATTACACTGGAAAAGAGAACCCATAGCAGAATAGCAGAAAGCACCATTCCAGAGACTGCACTGAACGAAAGCCGCACCGCAGGAAAGATCCATTGATTACGTAACGCAAAAAATAGCATTTTATACCTCGCTCACCCCCATGTCACACTTTTTGTATGAAATATCTGCCCCGGGTTCGATAGATATCACAGATAAGTTCTGGCTATTTTGTTGAATTATACGTTTCACTGATGCCTTCTGAGAAGCCTAATTATCATCCTAAAGATTCGCAACCTCGATTAAAATCGACACCCAACCCAACCATCAAGTCCATTGTCTATGAAGTTAAAGCTCTTGAATATTTCATCCAGTCATATGATCTACCCCCTCGCCAGCGCACACTGACGGAGTGCCACAATCAGAATAATGTAAAATTCAACCTGGCCATATCAACTGTCATACAAATCTGAAACGACCTGTGCACGGTAAGCCTCTATTCAAACCAACCCAAACCATCGGATAACACCCAAATTATGAATCATAATCGACTGAGCGTGGCGGAGCAAAATCACTTTTTGAACCACCCTAATTATTAGTTTGCTGCTGTCGCGACATGTCGGTTCCGGTGTTTACATTCGCTCCGCGATCAGTTTTTAATCGTTTTTTTTTCGGACAAAAATAGCCGTTTATATAAAGTTTTCGGTTCAAACGAGGACTGATTTCAAAAAGTAATGTTTGATTTGCATTCTATCAACATTTCGGGCTGCTCATGTGCGGAGAAGTGAGTAAAAACTTGATTTTTTCAATGCCCTTTTAGAAGAAGTGAAGTGCAGTGATAAACCCACCAAATCGCGAGCGGCTATTAAATTGGCACGAAACTGCTGATTTATGATATAATTCGAGCCGAAATACATAGGACTCTTTGGAGAAACATGTTCATTATCACGGGAAGTAAATAAATATGCTGTGAACAGGTTAGTAATTTGAATATTAAACTTTTGTTCGATGCTGTTCGATGCATTCGAATGTTGGTGGGAGAGGAGTGCGGGAGGTGTGTAGTTGACCCGTGGAATGTCCGGCGCCATATTGACTGCCATCGTGGTACTCTCCCAACTATGTCCTTAAAACGGTTTGATTTTGGTTTGAGTTGTCGGGGGTGGAGTCAAGGTTCGCCGAACATGTTTGAGCATTTGTAGTGAAGTTGCACAAACCCCCATATATTTTTCGATGGTTGGTGCTCAAGTTGGCGCTTCGGTCGTTCGTGTGTGATATTGTTGGTCGAATAAATTGATTGTTCGTGCCGCTGTTGGTAAAACTTGATGGATGTTTGAATAAACGAGAGGTGGAGTCAATGTTGATCAAACTGCTTGACCGTGTGTACGTTCCATAAGGGGAAGACTCGGATACAGGGTGACAAATGAAAATTTCCAAATTCGAGACCGTCACGAAATCATGTAAGATTTCAAACGTTAACAGCTCCTTTATTTTTCAATGGATTTTCGAGATTTTATTATCAATCGAATCGGAAACTCTCCAGCAATTTGGAAAAAGTGGAACTATTGATTATCAATGTAAAACCATTGAAAATACCAATTCTTTACCAACCCAGTAAAATTTAAGAGTTTCGTTACGACCGCCGTCTGGTGCCGTTGGTTCTTGCGCTCTACTTTTGTGCGGTGATTCGCACAAAAAGTACAACAATAGAACCAGAGCAATGACCACGGTCGGAGCAAAAAAGTAGTGTTTATGAAAAAGTGCTACAGATGCTGGGCATGTTGATGTAAGCAAGAGGTGATCAATAAAATTGATTATCAACTATAAACAAGATTATTCTACTATTGAGGCAGCACCCCCTTTAAATAACACTTCAAAAGTCACACAACAGTCGGAGAAAGGAAAGACATCATCACCACAGCGGAATAATGAATTTGGGTTTTTTAAATGAAAATTTTAAATTGTCATATCCAACCATTATCATATATTGAGTTACGCTAATTTTGTTCGAAACAAAAATGAATTGGTGTGAGATCGAACATGATTTGCGGAAAAACTACACATTACACGCGGAAAAACGTTTACCAAAACGAACCTCGCTCCCTCCCGACCCCATATATCCAACATCCCATCCCAATGGTTACTCTTGGAAGTGCAGATGACTCGTCGGCCTCTATTAATAAGAGTATTACGTCAACATATGGCATCAGTTGTCTTTACAGAACTTCCTGAATTTTAGCAGATTTGGTTGTAATTTGACTTGAAGTTTGACTTGAGGTTTGAAGTTTGAGAATTACTATGAAAACAGTAACTTTTTTGGAAAACCGTTTTGCAATGTTGCTCATTGATATATAAAAATATATGAGTACGCTGGCAAATTGAGCGAGCGAATGAATCGTTTTTGTTGCGAAACAATTTGCTGCTTGCAAGAAAAATTATTAAGGAAATACTAAACCGTGAGATTCAATTGAGCACGTAAAAGAATAACATATCAATAATAAGCATTTTTATTTTCATTATAACTTTGCTTACGAAATCGATCGGTTCGCAACAACAACCGTCTTAAAGATTAGGAAATATTCTTCGAAGTTTTCGGGTTGATTATATTTAGGGGGATATCCTCCAGTGCCGGACACAAGCAATTTGAAAAAAAAACTCTAACTATCCGGATTATGTTTTCTTTATACCTTATACATAAAACATGGCCATTGATGATTCATACAAGCTATATTTGATCATTTGAACACGTTTTACGACGATGAATTTTGAAGAAAATTTGCACGGTTCAGAAAAATGTCTCCTAGTAAAGGACAGAATTGCATCAAATGTTCAATTAGTGCTCAAATGTGACTAAGTTCCTGTTACATGAGTAAAGACATCATTCAGAATAATCATATTTTTCACGTGCTTCAAGCTGTAAATATTAAAAATTGTTAGTAGAGCTTATTTGACTCTTCAGCTCAATTTTTTACTTCTTAATCCAAATTATCAATGTCAAAACATCAAAATTTTGAGCATTTTTATCCAATTTCAAATTTTGTACAAAGATTACCACATCTGATATCCCATGCCGTTAAAAGCCTTTCAAATGCTTCCTTTTGTACTTACTAAGTTGAAGGAGGGAGCTCTGCAAGTATCGTTTTAAGAAGTGTCCGGTATTGGGAGGTGTCCTGCGCTGGGGGATCTCCCCCTAAATAGTTAATGAGCCGCTTCACGAAACGATCTTTCACATACGGGGCGATTTTCATACAAACTTCAAACTGCTCGTACTCAGTTAAATTACAACCAATTCAGTTGAAAATTTAGGAGATTCATCAAAACAGCAAATGTTATCGTTCAAGCATAGGAGAGCGAAAAAGTCAAAATTTCAATCACTCTAAGCTCTAAGCAAATTAATTATTATCTTATGATCTGCTTTACGTAGTTTACGTCGGGCGGTCGTATCTTGTATATAACCCTTCTAATTTTTTTCACCAAAATTCTATCATTTGCTTATAATGATACTCCTAAACCTCAAACCCTACCAACCATCCAACTCCTTGACATCTATGAGGGCGTCGGTGAGTCGCTGGCCTCTCGTTAAGTAGATGTCATATCATCATTTCCTTCCCTTCCCTAGTAACGGAGTGTAGCCAGCAATGGTAGTTTTCATGCTTTATCATTTGGACCCCCAATTGGATTGCCATTAAATCCCAAATGGAAATCCATAAGCAATTGGGGTGAAAGTGTTAAAGAATATACATGACAGCTATCAGTATGCAATCTACGAAATACTCCGTTACAACGCAACGCAACCTTCTCTTGCGTAAAATGGTAGATTTGACAGGAATCGATTTTGATCCACAATGCGCCTTGCTAATCACTCATAGCAAACAAACGATAGTACGTACATTGCGTAAAAATTTCACTTGACTGCTGCTGCTGGCGGACAGTCATTCGACAATTTTCTGCTAAGTAGCCACTATTAAGACAACATTTTCAGTGACGTCACTGGTATCCGGGACCGTAATCGACGCCATTTTTGCAATCAACCCTTTCTACTCATAAAATGTTGGTCCTGAGAAGAACCGATTTTTAACAATGCGCCACTAACAGTAACTAAACGATAGTCCGAAGATTGCTGCTTTTGGCGCCGGCCTCTTGATGATCCGATTTCTGCCGAGGCTGCTGCTACGGGCGTCATCGTTGTGTGTGCTTTCCGAGGAAACTTAATTGAACTAAGGATTACAGTCAAGCCCGTAAGTTGCGCGATTTTGATGTCTGTGCTTGCGATGCACATACGCGATTGGTTGGTTTAACGATTTTTCCCAGCGCCTGGTGAAATTCAATTTTTCAATCGATAATTGTGCAAAATCTTAAAGAGTTCGTCGATCGATTAATACCAAAATCTTTAAAATCGGTTGGAAGACGGCTGAGTTATTAGCTCATACTTCCTGACCACTTTTCGTGCCGGTCTCAGATTTGAATCTGCAGATTGACACTCCTATCTTCCCCAAGGACGTAATCCTACATCAAAAACTTTTCAATGCCATAATTTGTTATAGTATAAGCTATTTCCACAGATTTCCACCACTTTTTATGTAACACATCAAGTTATAGTTTTGTTCAATTAATAACGTATTTAGCAGTATTTTTTGGTAAAACTAGAAGAGATTTTGTTACAAATATTGATATTTATACTACTTATGTTGTATAACAACCGCTGCTATAAAATTGTCCTTACAGAATAACAAGTTCTGATATAAATCTGTTACTGTCGTGTGTAAGGAGTCGACTGTGATTGAGGTTATGTAGACAGTTCTCGGCTTTCAATCTTAATAGAATCATAAACGAATATCCGTTCTAAACGTTAGAACTGGCCGGGTTACGTGTCATTCTGCGTGGAATCCGTCAAAATGCTGTTTTGCGGAATTTTCCATTAAGCAGATTGGCATTTTTTTTATATGATCATGGTGTATGATATCAGCAATTGCAAATTTTGATTGCCCTATACCAACAGTTTAACAATTTGATTTTAACAACCTGGGGGACATGTTTTTGGGATGAACACATTATTTCTCTCTTTGCTTTTCTACCGCAAGATGTAGTACATTGTATTGTCTCGTGTACTGTTTAATCTAATTTAAATATTGCCTTTCGTTAGGTGAAAAAAAATCAGAAGGGTTATGTACAAGACACAACCGCCCAACGTAAACTACGAAAGGCAGTTTTGTTCATTGAGGATTGTAGTGCCATCATGCATTTGATTACTTATGTCACTGGTTTCGAACAAAACTAGCGTATCTTAAGATATGAAAATTGTTGGATACGCCAATTGTTTAAAAAATTTACTATGAAAACCCAAATTTATTCCTCAGTGGTAATGATGCCTTTCTTCGATCCGAATTGCCTACATTTGGGTTTTGAAGCATTTGATGAAATATTTCAATAGAAGAAGCCCTAGGGGACCATCCTCTTTTCCGTTTGCAACATTTATTATTCAGAAACATTCCAATCATAGGCATATCTTGTTTTTCGTGCATCACTAGAAATCATAAAATGTCAATCATGTACCAAATCCAGGGAATCAATTCTTCCTGGATGCGCTTGCGAAACAAGTGACAAAAGAGAATCAACGATAAAGATTTGTTTTTGTCGGAGATAATAATGACAAAAGATCCGATTTTTTTTTGTCAGAAACAAAAAAGTAGACAATTTTGTTGCTAACTTTTCATACCGTTATTTTGCATTATCTTTACAGAAAATTTCGGTTTTATGCTATCGTAGTTTCTGCTGTTATGAAAATATTCGATAATCTAACTCTGATTACGAAAATAGCATCGTATTTTCGGAAATATAAGAGCATGCAATGGAAATGATTCTTGTCATATTGTGTTCGGGTTCTGACAAAGGATTGTTGCGAAGTGCGTTTGTCAGTAACAAACTCTATTGATGACAAAGAGTATATTGTTAGACGTTGCTCGAATATGGATTCCCTGACCAAATCCCAATTAATTTGGTTGTGATGCGCGCGAGTAGTAAACGTTGCGGACGGGAAAAGAGGGTGTGTGTTATTATGTACAATCCAACTCCCACTGTCTGGCAGTGTTGGTAAAATCTCAAAATCTCAAATCTCATCGGCGATTCAAACCATGCGTGAGTCAAATCCCATCAGAATCATGGCCCAGAGATTTGCTCATGATTCGAATCGCAATTTGCATATTGCATGATATTTACGTGTTCTTCATTGTTGAATGCATTGAATTAACTGTTTTTTGTCTAAAATAATGACTAATAATTGCATATACAAACAAAACATACGCCTCGATTGCGATTTGACGCTTTTTAGAACGAAATCATTTTTCGGTGAGTGAGCGAAGCGATGCGATTCTGGCCGAGAAACTCAAGCGCGATGTTCCCCCTACAGAATCGCAGGCGAGTTAGCTCGTGCATGAAGCCCCGATGATTCTGATTTGAGTATGATTCTACCAACGCTGAGTGTCACTTTGGATAAAATATTCGTGCAACCATTTTATTAATATTATTGCAAGACTTTTGAATCAGGGTGCAAAAAGGTGATAGCTCGATTGTAATTTATATAGCCCGTTTCAAGAACGTATGCGTTACGAAGCTTTTGTCCTGTACAATAAGTACCGCATGATTGCACCCACGTATTATAAAAATATCTTAAGTGCATTCACACTTCCTGAATCAAAGTTAAATCCTTCTGATTCAGGCGCGCATTTAATTGGACAAAATATTATTAGGCCGATATAAATATTTTTTTTTAAATATGTTTTCCCCCTCACCCCCGCTTCGGATTGTTTTCCTCAAAAATAACAATTTGAGGGGCAACAAAAACATTTACCGGATAATTTTGAGAACTTTCTAAACATTCTTTAACAAATCCTATGAGTTTTTTGTTTTTTTTTTAATTTTAATATTTATTTTTTATTAGCAGACCCGACGAACTTTGTTTCGCCTAAAATTGATTTATTCTCTGATTAGTTCTCGAGTTATGCAGAAATTTTTGGTTCATTTGTATGAGAGCCCCTCTTTCCAGAAGGGGGAAGCGTTGCAAACCATCACAGAAACATATCTTATCTTCCAAAACCTCCACACGCTAAATTTGGTTCCATTTGCTTGAGCTCGAGTTATGATGAAATTGGTGTTTCATTTGTATAGGACCTTGGTTTCAAAGAGGAGAGGGGTCTCGAACCATCTTAAGAACCTTCCCCGGCCCCAAAAACCAAATTTTCACGCCGCTAAGTAGATTCAGTAGAAGAAGAAGAAGATTACCCCCTCCCCCTTGACTTTGCGGAGACCATAATTTTTAATAAATCTGTGTAACGGCCTTATTAGTTTTCAGTTTGCAAAAAAAAATGCTCAACATTTTTCCCAAGTCGTTTTTTAATATAAACATTAAAGTGATTCAAATTTGGACTTTTTTGCCCCCCCGATGCTTAAACGATTTTATTTGCCATTTTAATAATCTTCCTAAATTTTTAGCAATTTTGGATGTAATTTAACTGTGCACACGTCATTTGAAGTTTGTATGGAAATTACTGTGAAAACTGACCCTTAAGTGGAAGACCGTTCCGTGAGGTAGCCCATGAACTATTTAAATATAATCAACACATTGCCTACACAGAATACTTCTCAAGCTGAAAGGCAGTTGTTGTTGCGAAGCGATTTCTCGTTTGTAGGAAAAGAAAGGATATTTTAGTTACCAGATAAAGATTGTCGCTGTCGTCGCTGTCCGGAACATCTTTTGCTGGCGAGGATAGGGGAGCTAAATGTCAAAGAAGGAAAATCCATTTGACAGCTTGGTACCCAACATGTTCCGGACAGCAGAACAAAGGGAACCGAAGCGACAATATTTATCTACACGGAAGAAATAAACTACCCAATAGTGAGTTTAATTCACCCAACCTCGAACATCCGTACGGGAAGCCAAAATTGAGTAAGTATGGTCGAAGTAGTTTGCCTTTACTCCCATATTAAAAACGTACCCAACGGAAAATTTATTTACCCAAATGTAAGTTTAATTCACTCAATTTCGACCTCAGGTAATAAAACTCAAAGTTGGCTTCCCGTATTGAACTGGCGTCGTTGGATTGTTTGGCTCTTTTGTTTTTGACAACAATAGAAAGAGTGGATGAAAGAGAAGAGAAAAAATAACTCAAAAGTAAGTTTAAAAATACTCAATTTTGGGTACTTTTTTTCTTCCGTGTAGTAACTAAAATATCTTTTAGGCAAAGTTATGAAGAGAACAAAAATGCTCATTATTGATATTGATGTTATTCTTTTACGTGTTAAATTGAATTTCCCACGATTCAGTGTTTCCTTAATAACTTTTCTTGCGTGCATCAAATCGTTTCGCAACAAAGACGACATGTTTCCTTGTAAAATTTCTTATGTTGCCGACGTACTCATATGTTTTTAGAACTTGAAGGGTAGCATTGGGGAACGGTTTTCCATGAAAGTTAATGTTTTAATAGCAATTTTCATACAAACTTCAAACCGCGCGTGCTCCCTCAATTTACATCCAAATTAGCTAAAAATTTAGGAGGGTTAATAAAAAGGCAAATGCAATCGTTTGAGCAGCGGGGGGCAAAAAGTCAAAATTTGAATCACTCTAATAACCATGTTTGTACGGGGTTGGACTTTTCTTATACTGTGTATTGAGTATAATATCACAAAATAAAATTTTTAATAGTAATATTGTATTTATCATACAGTAGAAGAAAAGTCCAACCCCGTACTGCTTATAAGCAATATATAAATAATAAATAATAAATATAACAAAAATAAATATAACGGTATACCGTTTTAAATTAAATTGCTTCTAGAATTTTTGGGAAGAGTTTTAAAAACTTCTTCGTATGGTTTCCCGTGGAGATTTTTTCGATTATCATCTTTCTGCTTCTTCTTCTTCATGCAACATCAAAGCGCCAATAGCATTACTAGCAAGGGCATAGGCATTGATAACAATTCTCGCTTAACTTTTCAAAAGGACCTAAGTAACATTTTTTTCATGAATTAATTTGAATAGCGCAATCAACAGAAAAACATGAAAGCTTTCGATTGCAATACTCAAATTAATTCATGAAAAAAATGTTACTTAGGTCCTTTTGAAAAGTTAAGCGAGAATTGATCGCCTTATGCCTACACAGACATGTCCCTATCTGCATCACTTTTTATACACCATGCACTACATTACGCATTTTTGTTAAATTTGTTCCGACCGCGGTCACTGGTCCGGCTCCATTATTGTTCTACTTTTTGTGCGAAACACCGCACAAAAAGCAGAGTCCAAAAGCCAACCGCACTGAACGGCGACGGCCGAAACGAAACTCTTGCGGACAAGAAAAGAGGGTGCTGCCAAAATGATCCGATACCCTATTTTAACGTTCATAACCCAAAGTTTCAATATAATTGACAAATTGGTAGAGAATTTCCGAGTCGATTGATATATAAATCTCAAAAATCCATCGGAAGATAAAGGCGCTATTAACACCCAAAAGGCCAAGCTCTTTGAGAAAGCGATTTTTGATTTTGAAAAAATCATAACTTTTTTATTTTTTGTCCAATCTTGATGAAATTTTGACACAAGGTCCAATTTTTATTCTAGTTTTGGCTGCACACTGAGTTTTTCGGAATTTCTGGATGGTTCCGGAATTATTCTAGATTCCCTTGGGGTACCAGCAAACTGGTGTTTGGGGTATTTCGCCAGTTACTCAATTTTTCTCCATGGAACCCATATCAAACAGTATAAAACAATATTGCCACACTAATAACGAGTCTCATAGCGATTTTTCCGAAAGTTAGTCTTCCATACGGACATCCCCAGGAAGCTTCCAAATGTCCCCCAGGAAACCTGTAAAGGGGACAATTTCGATTTTACTCCGAAACATGTCGTGCGACGTCTCTTTCTTTACAATTTTTCATGAATATACTCGCCGTTGTTATAAAAGTGGTCTATGGTCAGTTTGGCCACTCTTGTGACACCCGGAATGCCCCCAGGGAACCTGTAAAGGGGACAATTTCGATTTTACTCCGAAACATGTCGTGCGACGGCTCTTTCTTCACCATTTTTCATGAATATACTCGCTGTTGTTATAAAAATGGTCTATTGTCAGTTTGGCCACTCTTGTGACACCCGGAATGCCCCAGGGAACCTGTAAAGGGGACAATTTCGATTTTGCTCCGAAACATGTCGTGTGACGGCTCTTTCTTCACGATTTTTCATGAATATACTCGCTGTTGTTTTAAAAGTGGTCTATTGTCAGTTTGGCCACTCTTGTGACACCCGGAATGCCCCCAGGAAACCTGTAAAGGGAACAATTTCGATTTTACTCCGAAACATGTCGTGCGACGTCTCTTTCTTTTCAATTTTTCATGAATATATTCGCCGTTGTTATAAAAGTGGTCTATGGTCAGTTTGGCCACTCTTGTGACACCCGGAATGCCCCCAGGGAACCTGTAAAGGGGACAATTTCGATTTGCTCCGAAACATGTCGTGTGACGGCTCTTTCTTCACAATGTTTCATGAATATACTCGCTGTCGTTACAAAAGTGGTCGAGGGACGATAATTGGTATCACTCCTTGCAGCAGCTTCCGTATTTGTGTATAGCATTAACATATCCATCATCTCCTCGTCGAAAAGCTCCATAAATGCTTTTTAAGGTGAACTTATTTTACTTAAACATAGATTGAAACTTTCGTCACGTTCAAGTTTTGCATCATTTTAACGAACTTTGGAAGGTCGCTTTGTTGACCACTTAAAATCTCCTGATTTGTTAAAAAATGTCGTTTCATCCTTTTCGTATGCAAACGGATGCACTTCAAAAAGCTCTTCGTCGCTGTTCAGATCACAGACAAATTCGTCGACATCAGAATGCACGTTGACTAGATCCGACTCCGATGAGCTCTCCATTTTTACAACTGGTCAAGCTCAATATCGCTTGACAACTGGATTTGAAGGTCAAGGGAATTTGAGAAAATTTTATCGATACGAAGAAAAGTAAGATTTAAAATTCAGATAAAAACAAGCCCTTTTTGCATCTATATACTGTCGCAACCGGCTTCTATTTGCAAAAGGCTGTAAATGATGTACCACCGAATACTTTGTGTTTCATCGATGCCCACATAATATAATACAATTTATTTATTTATTTATTCAGACTAAGGCCGAAGTGGCCTGTGCGGTATATAAGAGTCTTCTCCATTCGGCTCGGTCCATGGCTACACGCAGTCTACGGAGGGTCCGCAAGTCATCTTCCACCTGATCGATCCACCTTGCCCGCTGCGCACCTCGCCTTCTTGTGCCCGTCGGATCGTTGTCGAGAACCATTTTCACTGGGTTACTGTCCGACATTCTGGCTACGTGCCCGGCCCATCGCAGTCGTCCGATTTTCGCGATGTGAACGATGGATGGTTCTCCCAACAGCTGATGCAATTCGTGGTTCATTCGCCTCCTCCACGTACCGTCCGCCATCTGCACCCCACCATAGATGGTACGCAGCACTTTCCTTTCGAAAACTCCAAGTGCGCGTTGGTCCTCCACGAGCATCGTCCAGGTCTCGTGTCCGTAGAGGACTACCGGTCTAATTAGCGTTTTGTAGATTGTCAGTTTGGTACGGCGGCGAACTCTATTCGATCGGAGCGTCTTGCGGAGTCCAAAGTACGAACGATTTCCAGCCACTATGCGTCTCCGAATTTCTCTGCTGGTGTCATTTTCGGCAGTCACCAGTGAGCCCAAGTACACAAATTCTTCTACCACCTCGATTTCGTCACCACCAATGCAAACTCGCGGTGGGTGGCTCACATTGTCTTCTCTTGAACCTCTTCCTATCATGTACTTCGTCTTCGACGTGTTGATGACAAGTCCGACCCGCTTAGCTTCCCTCTTCAGTCTGATGTAGGCTTCCTCCATCTTCTCAAAGTTACGTGCCATAATATCTATGTCGTCGGCGAAACCAAATAGCTGGACGGACTTATTGAAAATTGTACCACTCGTGTTAATCCCTACCAAAGCGATGTTGAATAGCAAACACGAAAGACCATCACCTTGCCGTAACCCTCTGCGGGTTTCGAAGGGACTCGAGAATGCCCCTGAAACTCGAACTACGCACATCACCCGATCCATCGTCGCTTTGATCAATCGTGTCAGTTTATCCGGAAAACCGTGTTCGTGCATTAGCTGCCATAGCTGGTCCCGATCGATTGTATCATATGCGGCTTTGAAGTCGATGAATAGATGATGTGTGGGCACGTTGTATTCGCGGCATTTCTGCAGTACTTGGCGAATGGCGAACACCTGGTCCGTGGTGGAGCGTTCGCCCATAAAACCCGCCTGGTACTGCCCCACGAACTCCCTTGCAGTTGGTGCTAGTCGACGGCATAAAATTTGGGAGAGTACCTTGTAGGCGGCGTTCAGCAATGTGATTGCGCGGTAGTTGCTACAATCCAGCTTATCGCCCTTTTTGTAGATGGGACACACGACACCTTCCATCCACTCCTGCGGCAAAACTTCCTCCTCCCAAATCTTGGTAATGACCCAGTGCAGCGCTCTAGCCAGTGTACAATGGGATTATAGAATTCCAAGAATTTTGACGATGACAGTCATTGATTTTGATGCGGCACCAGTCAAAAGAGGAACAAATAGAAACATACTTCGCTATAATTCACGCTTGACATCGTGAACATATATGAAAGCAAGTAGAATTACGGTATTCGTTAGAGTGTTTAGAGTAAAATCACAACCAATAGCTGATTGTTTCATAGTTACAAGTGATGGGAGTTTTGAATAAGTAATGAAGTATTCTGTCATTTCTACCTAATATTCCGTATATTGTCCCTTGCGATATCGTACTAGCCCTACGCTGCTTGCAGTATCCTCGGAGTAATCTAAATGTGCACACATAGAAATAGTTTAAAGAACTAGTGATGCTGTCTTGAAGTCGGAGAAAAAGTAAACTTTCAACCAGGACTTACTGGGGAATCTGAGGAGCAGAATTATGATGTTTCAGATATTCAAGACAAAACAGAACTGTGTGAAAGTTTATTAAAAATAATGATGGCATTCATACATACATATATTTTTTCCCCTTAACACGGTAATCACTTTGACGTAGTGTGTTACGGTTTACGATATTTCGTATTTAGTCCTCGCTACCAACAGCAGTTTCAGAAATAAAATATAATTAATGTTACCCTGCAGATAATTGAAAGACTCGAATTTCGAATCCCGTTGGAGAATAAACTGCATGCAACGGAAGCACCTTTTCAAGCAATTAGTTTAAAAAAACCTCGATGCCCGTATCCGCTGAACTGACTGCTGGAAAATCGAGTTGGGGGTTTAAATACGTACTAACTTTTTATGAACATGAACTTATTATTACAGCATTTGTTTTTCAGTCTATATTACATATTACAGAATATTGTGTATTTGGATAACATATTTTATTCCTGTGAGTCTTTTTCAAATAAATTATGTACTTGTGAGGACATTATTTCTACAGGTTTTATCGCCATAGCTGATTTTTAGTCTAAAGCTGGGAGGTTCGAATAAAATCGATTTGTCGAGTATCGCGCATTTGTGCGCCCTCATGCAGCATGAAAAGTAAATCTTAAGAGCGAGAAATTTTTTACAACTAAGTAACTGCAAAATATTTTGGCTCATGGGAATATTTTCAAAATACCCCTTCACTCGCTTGAGAGCAAAAAGATGACTCTTTCAGCAGCACCCAGGTCTATAGTACATTTTTTGCAGTAGCAGACTTGACACGAGACATTGTTTTTTTCTCCATAGCACCTTTAGGCTCAGTTGATCTTATGCTGACCCATTCTATAATTTCGATCTCATGTTTTTTATGCTCGAGGCTTAGTGAACAATAACTTGTCGTAAAAAATTAGGGTGAAGTTCTGAGAAAAACCCTATTGGGATCCTGATTAGCATCGGCTCGAGATTCTAAGAAGCATCCACTCAGGATTATGAGCAAAATTCGTTCGAGATTCTAAAATAAATACATCTGGAATTCCAAACAGACTCTATTTGAGATTCTGAAACGAATCTGTACGGGATTCAAAATTTCAAACAGAATCCGTTTCGATTGGAGTTCTAAACAGAATCCGTTCGTAATTCTGAACATAATTTCGGTTGAGATTTGGAGAGGAATTTGTACAGAATTCTGAACAGAGTTCGTTTAGGATTCTGAAAAGAATCTGTTTGAGATTCGGAACATAATTTGTTTGGAATTCGGATCCCAATCCGTTTGAGATTCTGAATAGAACCCGTTGAAGGTTCCTAACAGAATCTGTTTGCGATTCTGGAAGAAAAATCGAATGGTTTTCTGAACAGAATTTATTTAGGATTCTGAAAAGAATACGTTAGCAATTCTGAACAAAGTGGCCAAACAGACCAATGACCACTTTTATAAGAATTTTGAATCTATTCATAACAAATTGTGAAGAAAGAGCCATCACACGACATGTTTCGGAGCAAGATCGAAATTGTTCCATTTAATTGTTCCTTGGGAGCATTCCGGGTGTCCCAAGAGTGGCCAAACCATTTTTGTAAGAACAGCGAGTTTATTCATAACAAATTGTGAAGAAAGAGCCGTAGCGTGACATGTTTCGGAGCAAAATCGAAATTGTCCCCTTTACAGGTTCCCTGGGGGGTATTCCGGGCGTCACAAGAGCGGCCAAACTGACCAATGGTAACTTTTATAGCAACAGCGAGTATACTCATGAAAAATTGTAAAGAAAGATACGTCGCACGACATGTTTCGGAGTAAAATCGAAATTGTCCATTTTACAGGTTCCCTGGGGGCATTCCGGGTGTCACAAGAGTGGCCAAACTAACCATAGACCACTTTTATAACAACAGCGAGTATATTCATGAAAAATTGTGAAGAAAGAGCCGTCACACGACATGTTTTGGAGCAAGATCGAAATTGTCCCCTTTACAGGTTCCCTGGGGGCATTCCGGGTGTCACAAGAGTGGCCAAACTGACAATAGACCGCTTTTATAACAACAGCGAGTATATTCATGAAACATTGTAAAGAAAGAGACGTCGCACGACATGTTTCAGAGTAAAATCGAAATTTTTCCCTTTACAGGTTCCCTGGGGGCATTCCGGGTGAACCAAGGACTGCAAACTGACCATAGACCACTTTTATAACGACAGCGAGTATATTCATGAAAAATTGTGAAGAAAGAGCCGTCGCACGGCACGTTTCGGAGTAAAATCGAAATTGTCCCCTTTACAGGTTCCCTGGGGGCATTCCGGGCGTCACAAGAGTAGCCAAACTGGCCATAGACCACTTTTATAACAACAGCGAGTATATTCATGAAAAATTGTGAAGAAAGAGCCGTCGCACGACATGTTTCGGAGCAAAATCGAAATTGTCCCCTTTACAGGTTCCCTGGGGGCATTCCGGGCGTCACAAGAGTAGCCAAACTGGCCATAGACCACTTGTATAACAACAGCGAATATATTCATGAAAAATTGTGAAGAAAGAGCTGTCGCATAGCATGTTTCGGAGTAAAATCGAAATTGTCCCCATTACAGGTTCCCTGGGGGCATTCCGGGTGTCACAAGAGTGGCCAAACTGACAATAGACCACTTTCATAACAGCAACAAGTATATTCATAAAAGAATGTGAAGAAAGAGTCGTCGCACGACATATTTCGGAGCAATATCGAAATTGTCCCCTTTACAGGTTCCCTGGGGACATTTGGAAGCTTCCTGGGGATGTCCGTAAGGAAGACCAACTTTCGGAAAAATCGCTATGAGACTCGTCTTTAGTGTGGCAGCATTTTTTTTTATACTGTTTGATATGGGTTCCATGGAGAAATATTGAGTAACTGGCGAAATACCCCAAACACCAGTTTGCTGGTACCCCAAGGGAATCTGGAATAATTCCGGAACCATCCAGAAATTCCAAAAAACTCAGTGTGGAGCCAAAACTAGAATAAAAATTGGACCTTGTGTCAAAATTTCATCAAAATTGGACAAAAAATAAAAAAGTTATGATTTTTTCAAAATCAAAAATCGCTTTCTCAAAGAGCTTGGCCTTTTGGGTGTTAAAGTTCAAAATCTTACATGATTTCGTGACGGTCTCGAATTTGGAAATTTTCATTTGTCACCCTGTATCCGAGTCTTCCCCTTAGACGTAGTTTACGTCAAAACAGTTGAAAATTAAAAGAAGGAAAATAGAAGTCATGTTATCTCGAGTCTGCGGAATAGACATCTAAGAATGCTAATGCTACCATTTGCTTATCACTCACTTGTAATGCCAAGTGACTAGTCTAACTGATTTCCATTGAAAGTTTCCAATACTAGTGATAATAAGAATAGTTAAATTACTGAATGAATGCAGTTTATCTGATTCAATCATGCTTACTAAACGCCTTCAATCCAGCTGATTCAATTGAACAATTCAATAATTTAATTCTCGAATACAATCAAATAATAAATACGGCTTCCACAGATCTTCTGCATTGAAAATTTTTACCGAAACTCGTCCCAAATCTATGAATATTTTATTAGTTAACCACGAATAAAAAGTAATTAAAAATTCTGGGAAATTGTACATTCTAGCAAATTATTTTCTGAGGAATGGTACTTTCTGGTAAATGATATTCCGGGGTATGGTGTTTTCTGGCAAGTGGTTTTCTGGCGAACGGTTTTCTGATGATTATCATAAAATCGATTGACTTGAACTCGCCTAACTGTACTGCGAACCATGTGAATGGGGCTTGTGATAGGCTATCCATTGTCAATGCACTCGTTTCGAAAGCTCAAGTACACTCGGTTTTATTTTAACTAAATCGTCACACAACATACAAATGCAACGTATCTCTCAAAAATCACCAAGCATCTTTGTTGTTTTTTTATTGTACTATTCTTTTTTGCATCTGTTCTGTTTTATTTTTTTCATTGCCATGACAATTTCATACCAATGCATATATGGAAATGGATTCCAATATTATATTGATTGAATATAACACTGGGACCAAACAAAAGATCATTGAACGATTAATAAGGAAGGCTGATTCAGATCAAAGTTAGTTAAAAACGAGATACTTTCCAACCACGTGACCCACGTCACAACTGGTCGGCTTGTGTGTGACGTGCTGTTCACTTGACACTAATTTGCCACATGACAAAAATGCGATGCGGTGGTCGTGTACCGCACCCCTTCTTGATCCATACATGGTGATCCCTCGGGATAGTCAACTTTGACCACAACGCAGCATGCTACCACTCTCAGCTATGGCAGCGTTAACCGCTCCGACCGATAGTCTCACCACTTCCACTAATGGGTCTTTCCGTTACCAAACTTGTTTTTTAACCAAATGAGGAACATAGATAATAAGGATGACGAGTGGAAGAGGAAACCACTTGAAAAATCATCATAACCTAAACGCAATAGTGTAATTGATCGTCAGTTCGATTTATTTAACACAGTGTCATATTACGCATACATATATGGAACTGTATGGTTTTAAGAAGTAAATTCTACTACATTTTGTTTGAAAATTATATTCAATACTTTACAACACTCAATAAAATATTTGAAAGTGACGGCGAGATCATGTCATTCTATTTGATTTCTAATTTCTACCGCATATGTACTAGTAACTATATGAACCTTTAAACTTGAAATGCACAAAAGCGACAATCAATCTGTTTAAAGTTTTATTTAATTCTCTACATATATTCTCTTGCAACGACATATTAAATAGATATTTCATAGAATTATGCTTTGAAACCCGCTAGTTTGTAAGTTCAAATGCGAATAATTATAATCTATCACTGGTTCTAGTTTACACAAATCAATATGACTCATGTTTGAATTATGATACATTCGATCAATTTCATTTTTCCGCATCGTATTTAGACATGCGTTTAGAAACCCGGAGGACAACATCGTGTTTCGGTCTCATTATGAATGATCGATTTCCATAATAATTTCATGTCATGTTTTCGCACTAATTACCCCATCAACTCATCCTGTTTGGGACATCTGCCGGTCACAGATTTGCCGGAGAATATGCATCCACCGTCGGCACTGTGCACTGTGAATGCTGAATAAAAATCCCACATGTCTGTGACACTAAATTGAGTGTAATTTGACATTATTAGGCCAGGCCCGCTCCCCGGTTCGAATGAGTGGCTCCACGGTAACGATGGCATACACAACGGGGCCGTACATCCCGTGCCGTGTCGCCATCGAACCAAATCAATCTTCCTGTTTGCGTTGACGTTGATGTTCGTGCTCAATCTGGTTTCGACAATTGCTCATGCACAATTCGGATGACGACGGCACTGCATCCGGTTCCGATGTTATGCAACCAACAACGCGAAACACACGGTTCGCTGTTTTTGCTTTTATGAGAGTTCGCAGTAGGCCGTGCAATTGTGCGGCCGGCTTGACTGCACTATGGTCCGAGCGCGAAACAAATGTGTCCGGTAATGGGAATGAGAAGTTCTGAACGAATTTGAGTTAGAAATTGTCAAAAACTCCAGACGCGGAACATACTTGCGAGACAATTCATTCACTTTAACTCACTTTTTATCTACATTAATACATTAACACCACATAAATATTGGACAAGCACGATGGTTTTATTCAATCGGATGATGATTAGTTCACACTGAAGTCGTGTTGTCTGAGATAGTAAAAGTTGTTTTGAATGAGTTTGATAAGCGCAAAAATCAGACGATCATTCTAAATTACTTTTTTTACAATAAAAATCTTAATTTTGAAACAAATAATATAGACCAACCAAGAGAATAAGATAACTTATCACAAAATGATGCAACGAACTGATTTATTTATTATTATATTTGTTTAGAGTACTTTTTTCGCAACTTAATATGAGAGCATGGACATTATAACCGTATAATTCGACATGAACTTGCGAAATTGTACTTGAGCTTGGGGTCAGCTACCCATTCTCAATGTAAACGTATCGAAAATATGATTAATATCTCAGCCGTTTCTAGATGGATTTTCAATTTTTTTTTACCATTCGATCAAGGATGAGTCAAAGCTTCTTTGTATATATAAGAAGATACTGATTTTTAACTATTTATTATCGATAATTGATAAAAAGTTTAGAAATATGTAAACCAACCAATCACGTACATGAATCACAAGCACAGACATCAAAATCAAGCAACTTGGGGGTTTGGATCTAATCCTCAGTTTGAACAAGATTCCACGCAGAGCGGACGCATCAAAACGACCGCAATGGAGCGGACACAGCATCACGGAGGGGTTGGTAACATTTTCAACGGAAATCCATCGCATTGGTGGTGGTCCTTGGTGTGTTGCTGCAGATCATTCAACCTCAACGAACCAGCATTTTATATGATAAAAGGGTTGACTATAAAAATAGCACTGTTGTGCGCCGCCAGTGGTGATGCTGAAAATGTATTACAAATTGTGGTGTCAGTTAGTTGTTGTAAAGGAGCATTGTGGAAAGAAAGTTGGTTCTTCCCAGGACCAGCATTTGCTGAAAAGAAAGGTTTAATTGAGAAAATGGACTGTTTCGGTGGCGTGTTTGGCGTAGAAGCTTGGTTTCTGTTACTGATTCCATCCATTTAAATTTATTGCATCATCTCCTTCCTACGCGCTATCTGATTCGCTAGTTACGATTGAGTTTTGCACTTCGAAGAAAGTTTTTTTCGGATAGTCGGATCAACCATCTTTTGTATAAAATGGTGGCTTTTGTATAAAATCGATGAAGACGCCATCTCAGTGGAAACTATCTACAGCAACCACCCATCGGCGAACATCACTCGGACAGATAGATCCCAAGAAATAATGTTTTGTAAAATGAAGAAACTTCGTTTTGAGTCAAATTTCTGTTCTCATTCTTCGCAACAATACGCATCTTTGATAACCAACAGCTCATAACCAAATTCAGAATCTAGCGAGAAAAATTCATAGGATTCTTAGAATTTGTTCTTCTTCGAACGATCCGTTGTCTGCGGAATCCCGATCAAAATGATTCGCGCGCGCCGGAAAGCAGCTTTCTTTAATCTAATGAATTAATTCCATTAGCACCGCCCCTTCATTAATCGTTATGAGTGCACTTTATATTTACACACATATCAGACCACAAAGGGGCGGGGCTAACGGGCTTAATTTATTGAATACAAGAAAGCTGCTTTGGATGCAGTTAGTTATTCATTTAAACAAGTTTATTGCATAAACTCACTCCGTTCGCCAACCACGCAGTCTGCGGAGGGTCCGCAAATCGTCTTCCACCTGATCGATCCACCTTGCCCGCTGTGCACCTCGTCTTCTTGTTCCCGTCGTATTGTTGTCGAGAACCATTTTCACCGGATTACTGTACGACATTCTGGCTACGTGTCCGGCCCACCGCAGTCTTCCGAATTTCGCGGTGTGAACGATGGATGGTTCTCCCAACAGCCATGATATCAATGTCGTCGGCGAAACCAAATAACTGGACGGACTTCATGAAAATCGTACCACTCGTGTCAATCCCTGCCCTTCGTATTACGCCCTCCAAAGCGATGTTGAATAGCAGAAACGAAAGACCATCACCTTGCCGTAACCCTCTGCGGGTTTCGAAGGGACTCGAGAATGCCCCTGAAACTCGAACTACGCACATCACCCGATCCATCGTCGCCTTGATCAGCCGTATCAGTTTATCCGGAAATCCGTTTTCGTGCATCAGCTGCCATAGCTGGTCCCGATCGATTGTATCATATGCGACTTTAAAGTCGATAAACAGATGATGTGTGGGCACGTTGTATTCGCGACATTTCTGCAATACTTGACGTATGGCGAACACGTGGTCTGTGGTAGAGCGTTCACCCATAAATCCCGCCTGGTACTGCCCC